>NC_054498.1:5831502-6131502 GCF_017639515.1 Carcharodon carcharias
TGCTGAGAATGAGGTGGGATTGTCCAAGGCAACTGGGCTGGCTTGATAAAGGATAAGTGGGACAGAGACAGGAAACGTTCCACTTCCTTTACCAGGAGCTGTGGAATTTAACCCAACAACACTGCAGCCGCCTTCAACATTGCATCTGTTTTTTGAGAAAAAACTCAACAGTTATGAGGTGACCTGAGAGAAACTGAGGGGAAACCAGCCCCTAAAGGAGTGGAATAGAGATTCTGTCAAACCAGTTGAAGGTTAACTTCATGTTTTTCTTGGTGGTGGGAGATCCCATTTACTGTCAACTGGGGTCGACAATGAAAGTTGGTAAGAACAGTTTAATTTAATCATTGAAGTGATTTCTTTTCTTAATTGAAGTGTTGTTGAAAGTGAAGAATTCAAGAATCTGTCTCTTCTCAGATTGCAATCTGTTTAATTGAATTGGCAGCGAATGTTGTCTGGTCATTTTGAACAAAGCACAGGTTGTGTGAAATTTCTAATGAATCCATCAGAAGTAATGTTTAAGGGTAACATTCCCCTTTTCCTTCCAGAGATCAGATTTGTATTGCGTTCCCAGTGTCTCGATGTAAAGTATCGAGGGTTTGTGGAATAGGATTAATTCATTTGTTTCAGTCTTTCATTTAAATCTCTTCAATCATCACTAACCCATTACATCCAACGGGGCCTCCGTTGGGTTAAGGTGACTCCAAGATGTCTGGTTTGATGATAAAAGCATGGGACAGAGTTGGCATTCTGTGCCAGATTCAGTAATCAGATACCTAGGCCTGAGGGGTTGGCAATGCTGATCATTGACCAGCCTGCCTGGTTCATTATTAGCTCTGCAAGCGTTGATCACCAGACTCTGCATAGCGTTGCTGCCCAGCGTCCTAATAGATTGCTTCGTTTTGCATGGACAGTCAAAGGGCAGTCGATCTACCCTGGTAAACCTCATCATGGGTTTGACTGGTTTAACTCTAACATTGCTGCACTGTCAGAGGTGCCATGTGTCAGATGAGACATCAAACCAAGGCCCAAACTGAGGGGAAAGATCTTCTCTTATCATCACTCCGCAAGAAACAAGTCAGATTAAACTCCAGCGAGATTCTTCACTGGAAAATTGATGTTAATTTCAATGGTGATCTATTTTTGGAGGTTATTCGACATGCCAGTTAGCTGGTTCAGACATGTTATTTGCCTCTGTGGTGTCTGGAATCAAAGACTGCAATCTCAGGGTGGGGTGGGAGTGCCTACGTAAGCCATGAAAAGACGATTGTAAAATTCTGAACAGTCAATGTCAAGGTGGGATTGTAGGGGGGCAGTGGTGGGGTGAGGCAGTAAATATCCTTATATTCTGGGAGGTTTATTTGTGACTTCACGGTCACTGACATTGTCAAGTCTCCAGTCGAGCAAGGTGGTTTCTGACAACAGATTTACTGAGCAACTTGTGAGATGTGGGGTTGACAGTGCCTCATGAATAATGCATGTATTTCTGGGCCTTTGTCACCTTGGATAGTTCCTTGTTGATGGGGGTTGAAGTGGAGAAGCCTGTGCTGGAAACATTCTGTAATGGTGAAGCTCATGGCTCTCGAATTCTCTCCCCAAACAGCAAGTGTCCCTTTGAGAAACTTAGGTGAAGGGTCAAAGTTCACAATAGCGGAAGCATGAGCAAGAGAGAAAACTGAGCAAATCTGGCAGTTTGGCAACATCATGTTTGTTTTAGGAGACTCTAGGTTTCGGGATTAAATGGAAGACAAGGGGAGGTGAAGGTTTTCAAAGCTTTGATTTTCAGGAAGGAATGAGTTAGAGCAAGAGATTTCAACACTCAGGAATTGGGAAGAGGAAGAGAAAACAAAGTGGGGCATTTGGACAAAAGAGGAACATCCAAGATAACAAAAGAAAATAGAGAAATAAAGGTTGTGTGTGAGAGAGAGGTGGGGGGTGGTGGGGTTGTGGTTGAAAGCCAAGAAGGAGGTGTTGTGTAAAGGGATAATAGGTATGGGCTATGCTAATATATGACGTAGATGATGATGTATCACTGACGCTAGTCAGTCATGTGTTAGACTCTCTCACTCTTAGAGAGAGAGGTTGGAGTCTTGTCTAAGAGCTCTGTGCCTACTCTGTATCCTGTTTAGAAATAGTACTAATAAACAAGTGTCAAGCAGATATCAGAGAATGTCTACAGTTTGTCTATGGGCAACGGGCAGTGGGTAGTGGGCAGTGGGCCATGGGTAGTGGGTAGTGGGCAGTGGGTAGTGGGCAGTGGGTAGTGGGTAGTGGACAGTGGGTAGTGGGTAGTGGGTAGTGGGCAGTGGGCAGTGGGCAGTGGGTAGTGGGCAGTGGGCAGTGGGTAGTGGGTAGTGGGTAGTGGGCAGTGGGTAGTGGGCAGTGGGCAGTGGGCAGTGGGCAGTGGGTAGTGGGTAGTGGGCAGTGGGCAGTGGGTAGTGTGTAGTGGGTAGTGGGTAGTGGGCAGTGGGTAGTGGGCAGTGGGCAGTGGGCAGTGGGTAGTGGGCAGTGGGCAGTGGGCAGTGCCTCCAATGGGGAAAGATGACCTCACAGCAGATATCAGCTCATGCCATCTCCAAACTGGATTTCAATTGCCTGGAGCAAGAATGAGGAATTTTACGGAACATTTTTTTTCTCCTTATTGACCCTGGGTTTTTTTTGGCCTGTCCCAGTTGGTCACATGGCTGATGACAGGTTGCTGGGGGGGTGGCGTTGGGGGTGAGGTTAGTAACAAGATGGGGGGAAAGAGGTAGAAGATGGGCTTGCCATAGCTCCAGCCATCATGGTGTGTGGGTTAGGCTTGATGGAGAATTTCCCATCCATCATTTTGATATGTTCATATTATAAGTACATATTCACAAAATCAAACCCAGTTACTTAACCTACCTTTCTATAATTGGTCATGGAATAAAAATATCTCCAAGTTTCTTTGCTCTAAACAGAATGGATAAGGTCTCTGTGATATTAAACTGTAGAGAGCTGTGTTTCTTTGTACCTTTACAGGCCGACCAGGGTCTATCGTCTCCCCGAACCGGCCGTCCACTGCTGACACTAGTGAAGATAAACCAGGGTATTGATGGGACAACCTGGAATCGAGAGCTGGTAGACCGGCCTGGAAGCTGGTGCCAGGGGTGTGGGTGCTGAGCTCAGAGTCACAGGGCTTGGGGAACCAACTCATTCGCCGGGTGAAGTTTTGAAAAAAAGAAAACCTGTATTTATAGCGTGTTTCTCATGACCACCGGATGTCTCAAAACTGCTTCCCAGCCAATGAAGCACTTTTTGAAGTGTAGTTACTGTTGTGATGTAGGAAGCATGGCAGCCGCTTTATGCACAGCAAGACCCCACAAACAGCAATGTGATAATCACCAGATAATCAGTTTTTTTTGTGATGTTGATTGAGGGATAAACATTGGCCAAGACACCGGGGACCTTTTCTTCCAAACGGTGCCAGGGGGATCTTTCACATCCACTCAAGCAGGCACATAGGGCCTCAGTAATAGCGTCTCATCCGAAAGACAGCACCTACAACACTGCAGCACTCCCTCAGTACTGCACTGGAGTGTCAGCTTAGATTTTTGAGCTCAGGCCCTGGAGTGGGCCTCGAAACCAGAATCTTGAGGTCCAGAGGCGAGTTTGTGGCAGTATTTCTTTCTCTGTCCTTTGGCACGTGGTTAGTTATTTCTGCTTTCCAGAGGTCACGCTTGATTAACCAACCACACTGAGGATGGGAAGAAGGTAAATACAACTGAATGACTGATCATTAATCTCCCTACAAGTGAAACTGATGATAAGGCTTGTGTTTGTGGTCACCACGGAGCATGAACTAGTGAAAGAATCCATTTTGAATTTACTGCTCCCGCAGTTACATTAAAAATGAGCAACCTTCAGAGCTTGATCCCAGCAACCTTGGGATCCAATAGCAGTGGACAACCATATCTATCGTTGGCAAAGACAGCTACCCAGGCAATTCTATATCTGCTCATCTTAATCATTGCTCTTCCATTGAACACCCTGGTCCTGGTGTTGCTCTACAAGTGTCGACCTCTAAGGAGCATCCCCAATATGTTTGTGGTGTCCCTGGCCCTGGCTGATTTTCTGATTGCTCTTTTAGGCCTGCCCGTCATCGTCATAGCAACCATTGCCCAGAGCTGGCCCTTGGGTGGGACCATGTGCCAAACCTCAGGCTTCCTAACCTTCTCGCTGAGAAACGTCTCTATCCTGTCGGTGGCTGGGATTGCGGTGGACAGGTATTACGTTATTGTGAGGCCGTTTATACTCACCATAACGAGGGACAAAGCTAAGAAGATGATCGTGTTCCTGTGGTGGAGTGGGCTGCTCTGTGGAATCCCACCGCTTTTTGGTCTCGGCCTTTACAAGTTCTCTCCTACAAGATGTTTGTGTGATTACAGCTGGTCCGATGGAGGCTCCAGTCTGGCTTATGGGATCTACCTTTTCATTTGGATCTACGTGACATCTTTGCTCCTGGTCACCATCTCCTATTACTTCATATACCAAGTCACCCGTGACCACATGAAGCACAAAGCCCAGCGTTTCACCAGTAACCTGTCTCCAGAGCAGGAAGGCAGCTCCATCCCTACAGAGCTGAAGTCCTTCAGACTATTGCAGGCCAGCCTTTCGAGAAAGTGGGCGAGCTTCATATCTTCCAACTCAACCTTTAACTTGAACGCATCCAATGTAGCAATGGAGTCGAAAACAGCAAGAACCATTGTTGCTGTGATAACAAGCTGCCTTGTGACCTGGGTGCCCTACTTCATTTTGAACTTTCACCCTGGCTCTTTGTCTGACAGCAAGGTTCCCAGGATGTTGGACTTCTTAGCAACTTGGCTGAGCTTTGTGAACTGTGCCCTGAACCCAGTTCTCTACGCCCTCCTGAACCAACAGTTCAGACGCTGCTTCAAGGAGAACATTCGCATGTGGTTTAGACTCTCTGCCCAGCAAGTTTCAGAAGAGGTTCCAGGACCAGCTGTCATTGCCCAGAATGGGGGCATCACCAATGGCCGAGCGGACAATGGAAATGACCTGGCTCCTTTCTCTGTCATTCGAGGTAATGTCACCTTTCTCCTTGTTTCATTCTGAGCTTGGGAGAGGAACTTAACTTTTAGATGGTTTAAATTTCTGGCAGGTAATAAAGCACTTGATAAAGCACTACATAATTGACTTATTCTAAAAATAGAAGCACATGGAATTAAAGGGTCGGTGGTAACTTGGATTAGGGATAAGTGAGCCTTTGACTTACTGGCAGCTTCCTTAGGAAGGCAAATGGAATGTTGCAGGGGGAATGGAGTATAAAAGTAGGGATGTTTCGCTAGATTTGTAAAGGGCGTTGGTGAGGACACACCTGGAAGATTGTGTACAGTTTTGGTCTCCTCGTTTAAGAAATGATTTAAGTGTGTTAGAAATAGTTCAGAGGAGGTTCACAACTGATACCTGGGACGGTGGGGGGGAGGGGGGATTATCTTACCAGGATAGGTTGGACAGACTGGGCCTGTATCTGTTGGAGTTTAGAAGAATGAGAGATGATCTTTTGGAAACATGTAAGATCCTGAGGGGACTTGACAGGGCGGATGCTGAGAGGGTGTTTCCACTTGTGGGGGAGACTAGAACCAGGGACACAGTTTAAAAATAAAGAGTGTACCATTTAAGATGGAGATGAGGCAATTTTTTTCTCTCAGAGAGCCGTGAGTCTTTGGAACTCTCTTCCCCAGAGAGTGGTGAGGGCAATGCTGTTGAATATTTTTAAGGCAGAGGTAGATAGATTCTGGACTAACAAGGTATCGAAGGCTATCAGGGGCAGGCGGGGATGTGGACTGGAGGCCACAATCAGATCAGCCATGATCTCGTTGAATGGTGGAGCACTTTCGAGGGGCTGAATGGCCTACTCCTAATTTGTATGTTTGATGCCCACTTCTCGAATGAGAGGGTGCGGGGTTCAAATCCCCATCTAGACATTTCTGACAAGTGGAGACTGGAGCTTTGGTTCAGAATTAAGAATTGACATCCAACGGGATCGTTGTGTCTGTTGGCTGTGTGGATGACCCCTCTGTATAGGACTAACCACCCTCTGCCACCATCAGACGGTAGAAAGATAGTCACAGTCATGGGAAAAGGCAGACTCTTAATCCTTCCACTGTTCTCCCAGGGGAGGAGTAAGAAGATACAAGAACACCCCCTGTGTGTGATGTGTGGGGATGTTGGGTATGGATAGGGTCACATTCATGTGTGATTTTCCCTGCACACAACTCACAGTCGATAGCTGAGAATGTGCATTGGAGTAAGATATTACAGAATGCTCAGTAAGAGTGAAACCTGGACCTCAGCAGGGAGACAACATCTTCAGGAGAGGACAGGACTGTGTATTATACCCTGGTTTCACACTCACTGCTCAGATCTCTTTCTCCCATGGCTTCAAACCTTTAGCTTGCTCTTTGTCCTGGCTCTTTGATGATTGTAAATCTGGACAGGAGATACATACCTATTAATCATAGCCTTAATCATGTGAAATTGAAGACAGGGATCTCAATTTCAGGGCCCCTGAAAACTGCAACACTGTCTCTGCAGGTCAAGGGCCCATTGTTTCTGCTCACTGGCTCCTCTTTGGTGTATTAAGGCGCCATTTGGTTATCACACCCAACTGGTCCCAGGAAGATGCCATAGGGCGTTTACTGTTGTTAGAGAGGAGGATGGAGAAAGGGTAACCTGATAGAAAGAGTAAGGAAAAGAGACAACCCCAATGTACAGGCAGCATTGAATGAGGGAATGTGAGAGGCACTGAAGAAAAGAAGAGTGAGAGAGCCAGAGAGAGAGAGGGGACAATGAGAGAAAGTGAGGAGCAGAGAGAGAAAGTGTAAGAGGTATACAAAGAGTGAGAGGTATAGAGAGAGGAAGAGTACCAGAAGAGACATTGAGAAAGTGAGAGAGAAATGGAGAGATAGTTGCAGGAAGGGAGAGAGAGAGCTTTTATTTTCTCTGTGGCAGTGACACAGGGAGATTGACCAACATAGAACTAACTGGAATTGGGCTCACACATTGGGGGTAACAATGTTTACTGACTCCAAACACAAGGCAGTATTTTTTGGGCTGGAGGAAAGTTTGTAGTGAAGTTCCCCTGGAGTCTGTATTGGGACCCTTGCTTTTCCTGATTTTTATTAATGATCTAGATCTTGGTGTGCAGGGGACAATTTCAAAGTTTGCAGATGATACCAAGCTTGGGAGTTTTGTGAACTGTGAGGAAGACAATGTAGAACTTCAAAGGACATTGACAAATTGGTGGAGTGGTCAGATAGGTGGCAGATGAAGTTCAATGCAGAGAAGTGTGAGGTGATGCATTTTGATAGGAAGAACAAGGTCAGACAATATAAAATATGGGGTGAAATTTTGAAGGGGGTGCAGGAGCAGAAAGACCTGAGTGTCTATGTGCATAGATCATTGAAGGTGGCAGAACAGTGGAGAGAGCAGTTAATAAAGCATATAGTGTCCTGGGCTTTATTAATAGGGGCTTAAAGTACAAGAGCAGGGAGCTTATACTGAATTTATATAAGACACTCCCTAGACCTCAACTGGAGTATTGGGTACAGTTCTGGGTGCCACATTACAGGAGAGATGTGAACACACTGGAGAGAGTGCAGGAGAGGTTTACAAGAATGGTTCCAGGGGTGAGAAACTTCAGCTATGAGGATAGATTGGAGAGGTTGGGACTGTTCTCTTTGGAGAGAAGGCTAAGAGGAGATTTGATAGAGATGTTCAAAATCATGAGAGGGCTGGACAGAGTAGATAGGGAGAAGCTGTTCCCGCTCATAAAAGGATCAAGAACAAGAGGGCAGAGATTTAAAGCGATTTGCAAAAGAAGCAAATGTGATTTGAGAAAAAATTTTTTACACAGCGAGTGGTTTGGGTCTGGAATGCGCTGCCTGGAAGTGAGGTGGAGGCAGGTTCAATTGGGGCATTGAAGATGGCATTAGATGACTATTTGAATTGAAACAACGCGGAGGGGTACGGAGAAAAGGCAGGGCAATGGCACTCGGTCATCATGTTCATTCGGAGAGCCAGTGCAGACACGATGGGCCGAATGGCCTCCTTCTGAGCCATTAAAATTCTGTGATTCAGTAACGTTATCAGAGAGTAGAAGTTGATGCAGATTGTTTCTTCATTGCAGAGCTGCAGAGATCAGAGTCACCGGCATTCCCTGGAGATTCCTCACTTTACAGACCACGCTCAGCTTCCTTCCAGCGGAGAGGTAGTCCTGCTCAGAGACACCCCAGCCATATAGCCGTGTGAAACTGAGAACAGTAGCAAATCTACTCTGCAAGTGGTCAGTGATGCTTGGAAATGGACAGTGACCCCCTGCAATGAAGTGACCTCCTTTAAATGGGCAGTGACCCTCCCGGCGATGGGCAGTGATCCCCAGCAGTGAACAATTAGCACCAAATCTCGGTTTTCCTATATTGAAACATTTATGGATAATTTTAATTTACAGGCAACAGGAGATAGTCAATGCGTGGAAATACAATGAACCTGGATGATCAATGTGGGTCCCTAATGGGAGTGAGAGGTCTTTCAGTATCCCCTATAATTAGACACAAGGAGGATTCAGCTTCAGATTTGTCCCTTGGATTTATTCAGTTCCCACTTGCTGCAGTTAAGAAATAACATCACCTTGTGTTCTCAAAGTTGAATACTTCTGAAAGAAAATCTTTGGCAGCACAAAGTTTGCTGCTCTCGTGGGTCCAAAGGACTGAATCTCCCAGATCTGAGAACAAATATGAGGAACTGGCCCATCTGGGTAAGAAATACTTCCCCTACCCAAAGCCTGAGAAACATCAGATCAAAAGGCACATTGTATAAGAGCTGGTTGATGCAAAATCAACCTTTGCCTTTCAGTGGTTTGCCAACATGTTATTAAAACTCTTGTAGGTTGTTGGGAATGTGGATAATGGAGCTCTAGGTGCCAGTGTTACTCGAAACTCTGGCCCCAAAACTGAAGAGAAATGAAATAAATTATCCTCGGAATCTAACTAGGCTATTTTGGGATGTTGATTTACAGATTTCGGGGATTAGATTGTGAAATTCAGGTGCTTTTCCCACAGCAACCACAGTTCCTCAGGAATAGTCAGCCTCCTGGGGTTAGTGTTCAGGTGGTGCGGTGAGTCTTGATGCAGAGTGTTGGCAAGCTGACAGATCATAGGGGGCATTGCATTCCCTCACAGATGGCTAGAGCCGCAATTGTGCAAACATAATCAGTGGAGAGTGACCAGGAGACTATTTAATTCCCTTTTAAAGATTAAACATGGCGACGGAATGCAGGTCTGGTCTACGATTACCCCACACGGTGACGGGACACAGGTCTGGTCTATGATTACCCCACACGGTGACGGGACGCGGTTCTGTGTCTGTGATTCCCCCACACGGTGACGGGTCTGTGCCTGTGATTACCCCACACGGTGACGGGACGCAGGTCTGGTCTATGATTCCCCCACACGGTGACGGGACGCGGGTCTGTGTCTGTGATTCCCCCACACGGTGACGGGACGTGGGTCTCTGTCTGTGATTCCCCCACACGGTGACGGGACGCGGGTCTGTGATTCCCCCACATGGTGACAGAACGCGGGTCTGTGTCTGTGATTCCCCCACACGGTGACGGGACGTGGGTCTGTGTCTGTGATTCCCCCACACGGTGACGGGACGTGGGTCTGTGTCTGTGATTCCCCCACACGGTGATGGGTCTGTGTCTGTGATTCCCCCACACGGTGACAGAACGCGGGTCTGTGTCTGTGATTCCCCCACACGGTGACGGGACGCGGGTCTGTGTCTGCGTTTCCCCCACACGGTGACGGGACGCGGTTCTGTGTCTGTGATTCCCCCACACGGTGATGGGTCTGTGTCTGTGATTCCCCCACATGGTGACGGGACGTGGGTCTGGTCTGTGATTCCCCCACACGGTGACGGGACACGGGTCTGTGTCTGTGATTCCCCCACACGGTGACGGGACGCAGGTCTGTGATTCCCCCACACGGTGACGGGGCGCAGGTCTGTGATTCCCCCACACGGTGACGGGACGCGGGTCTGTGATTCCCCCACACGGTGACAGGACGCGGGTCTGTGATTCCCCCGCACGGTGACAGGACGCGGGTCTGTGATTCCCCCACACGGTGACGGGACGCGGGTCTGTGTCTGTGATTCCCCCACACGGTGACGGGACGCGGGTCTGTGATTCCCCCACACGGTGACGGGACGCGGGTCTGTGATTCCCCCACATGGTGACGGGACGCGGGTCTGTGATTCCCCCACGTGGTGACGGGTCTGTGTCTGTGATTCCCCCACACGGTGACGGGACGCGGGTCTGTGTCTGTGATTCCCCCACACGGTGACGGGACGCGGATCTGTGATTCCACCACATGGTGACAGGACGCGGGTCTGTGATTCCCCCACATGGTGACAGGACGTGGGTCTGTGATTCCCCCACATGGTGACAGGACGCGGGTCTGTGATTCCCCCACATGGTGACAGGACGCGGGTCTGTGATTCCCCCACACGGTGACGGGACGTGGGTCTGTGATTCCCCCACACAGTGACGGGACGCGGGTCTGTGTCTGTGATTCCCCCACACGGTGACGGGACGCGGGTCTGTGTCTGTGATTCCCCCACACGGTGACGGGACGCGGGTCTGTGTCTGTGATTCCCCCACACGGTGACGGGTCTGTGTCTGTGATTCCCCCACACGGTGACGGGACGTGGGTCTGTGTCTGTGATTCCCCCACACGGTGACGGGACGCGGGTCTGTGTCTGTGATTCCCCCACACGCTGATGGGACGCGGGTCTGTTATTCCCCCACACGGTGATGGGACGCGGGTCTGTGTCTGTGATTCCCCCACACGGTGATGGGACGCGGGTCTGTGTCTGTGATTCCCCCACACGGTGACGGGACGTGGGTCTGTGTCTGTGATTCCCCCACACGGTGACGGGACGTGGGTCTGTGTCTGTGATTCCCCCACACGGTGACGGGTCTGTGTCTGTGATTCCCCCACACGGTGACGGGACGTGGGTCTGTGTCTGTGATTCCCCCACACGGTGACGGGACGCGGGTCTGTGTCTGTGATTCCCCCACACGCTGACAGGACGCGGGTCTGTTATTCCCCCACACGGTGATGGGACGCGGGTCTGTGTCTGTGATTCCCCCACACGGTGATGGGACGCGGGTCTGTGTCTGTGATTCCCCCACACGGTGACGGTACGCACCTGAAGGGGAAATAGTCCTCATGGAGTGACCAGATCTTAGTTCAAGTCGCTCTGAGCCAAGACAAGGTTGAAGAGATTATAAGTAACCAACATTTTGTGATTTTAGGTGGTCCAGAAGTTTATTTATTTAGTTTGGAGGGGTTATGATATCCAGAATTTTAATATGTTTAATGAGACATCACTCTCATGTTGAAACTTTGATTACAGAGGGATTAGCGTCGACTCTGGGCCAGGGGGGCTGGGATCTTGATATCTTGCCCTCTCTGGAGTTTCTTCTCACACTCAATTAAATAGTTGACTCCATCAACTACCAACTGAACCAGCTCCACCTGGAGAATGAAAGAAGACATTCAAGTTTATCTCTGTACAATGGAAGGAATCAGGCTTGTTTTGGTGGAAAGAGAACTCTCTCCATTCCCCTGCCCTTCCCTCTCACCTCCTTCTCCCACGCATCCACCTGCCCCTTCACTTCATCTCCTCCTTCCTCATAAGCTCCTCCCACAAAGAACCACCTTAACCTTTTCCGCAGCCTCTGTATCCCAAAGGAAACTTGCCCCCTATCTGTCCCCTCTCCTCATCTGGTACCCTTCTCCCCGAACCCCTTTCTCTCCTCCCCCAACCATCTCCCCTGAAGAACCTTGTCCCCTCCTTCATCCTTTCCCATGAACTCTCCCCTCGTTCCCTATCCCACACCCCCCCCCATCCCCTCCCAGTCCCATCTCTTCTATCCCCTCCCCGACTTCACCCCTCTGCCCTGCCCTCTCCCCCCATCCCACAGGAATGCGAATTTCGGGTAACTAGTAACTGACCTCTGATTTCCCCAGGCGGTCCAGGTTCGAGATGTCAAACACACTGCCCACAGCTGCAGTGTCCACTCCCCCTGTTCCACGTTTCTGCAAACGCAGGTTGTCCAGGATTTTTGAGAAGCGAGGATCCTGAATCAGAAATATAATTTACACAACTGGTGGCTCCTGTCTCACCATCTCCCGTCTGTTAAAATCTCACTCTTTAGGTAAGTGTTAAAGACTGGGAGCGGCAATGGGATTGAAGACATTTAGGAAAGGGAAGTGTGGTCTTTGTGGAACAGTTCACCAGTGCAATTTGTTTTCCCTACTCTTTAAACTATTTGTACTGAGAAATAAGCCACCTGAAGGGTTGCCAATTTGGCTTGGACATGAAGCTGGAGATTTCACCACATGACCTCCTGCCTTCAACCTGGACGCACTCACCACTGGTCACTTAATGTCCATCCTCACCATCATGTCTCATGACTAATCAGAAAGCAAAAAGACTCTTCCAACCAAATATAAACAAAAAACTGGCCTCCATTGACATCATATCCTTTTCCATTTCAGTATTAACATGGATCATTCACACAAGAACAGAATGACACAAGTGAGCTGTACTGTACAAAGGCTCAGGTAATTTTAGTTAAGGCTGTGCTGTCAGTTAAGAACGGCACAGAGATGATTAATCCTCTTTTTTTCCAACTAAACTCACTTTATCTTGGCTCACATGTTGGTACTTACTTCCTGATTGATGTTGGGAATTGGTTTACCGGATAAATGAAGAGTATTAATGAATGATGTGTGGCCTGGAGGGACTTTCAAATTCTCCTGGATTTTGAGAAGTTTTTTTCTCTGTGGATTTTGTGTTCATTACAGCAAGAGGCCTCGCTAATAGGAATGAAAGACTCTTATTTCAAGAACTCCCAGGACAGGTTAGATACAGAGTAAAGCTCCCTCTACACCGTCCCCATCAAACACTCCCAGGGCAGGTACAGCACGGGGTTAGATACAGAGTAAAGCTCCCTCTACACCGTCCCCATCAAACACTCCCAGGACAGGTACAGCACGGGGTTAGATACAGAGTAAAGCTCCCTCTACACTGTCCCCATCAAACACTCCCAGGACAGGTACAGCATGGGGTTAGATACAGAGTAATGCTCCCTTTACATTGTCCCCATCAAACACTCCCAGGACGGGTAGAGTATGGGGTTATATGCAAAGGATAGCTTCCTCTACACTGTCCCCATCAAACACTCCCAGGACAGGTACAGCATGGGGTCAGATATAGAATAAAGCTCCCTCTAATCTTTCCCCATCAAAAACTCCCACGACAGGCAGAGTGTGGGGTTAGATGCAGAGTAAATCTCCAAATACACTGTCCCCATCAAACACTCCCAGGACAGGTACAGCACGGGGTTAGATACAGAGTAAAGCTCCCTCTACACTGTCCCCAGTTACACTCCCAGGACAGGTCCAGCACGGGGTTAGATAGAGAGTAAAGCTCCCTCTACACTGTCCCCATCAAACACTCCCAGGACAGGTACGGCACAGGGTTAGATACAGAGTAAAGCTCCCTCTACACTGTCCCCATCAAACATTCCCAGGACAGGTACAGCACGGGGTTAGATACAGAGTAAAGCTCCCTCTACACTGTCCCCATCAAACACGCCCAGGACAGGTACAGCACGGGGTTAGATAGAGAGTAAAGCTCCCTCTACACTGTCCCCATCAAACACTCCCAGGACAGGTACGGCACAGGGTTAGATACAGAGTAAAGCTCCCTCTACACTGTCCCCATCAAACATTCCCAGGACAGGTACAGCACGGGGTTAGATACAGAGTAAAGCTCCCTCTACACTGTCCCCATCAAACACTCCCAGGACAGGTACAGCACGGGGTTAGATACAGAGTAAAGCTCCCTCTACACTGTCCCCATCAAACACTCCCAGGACAGGTACAGCACGGGGTCAGATATAGAATAAAGCTCCCTCTAATCTTTCCCCATCAAAAACTCCCACGACAGGCAGAGTGTGGGGTTAGATGCAGAGTAAATCTCCAAATACACTGTCCCCATCAAACACTCCCAGGACAGGTACAGCACGGGGTTAGATACAGAGTAAAGCTCCCTCTACACTGTCCCCATCAAACACTCCCAGGACAGGTACAGCACGGGGTTAGATACAGAGTAAAGCTCCCTCTGCACTGTCCCCAGTTACACTCCCAGGACAGGTACAGCACGGGGTTAGATACAGAGTAAAGCTCCCTCTGCACTGTCCCCAGTTACACTCCCAGGACAGGTACAGCACGGGGTTAGATACAGAGTAAACCCTCTACACCGTCCCCATCAAACACTCCCAGGACAGGTACAGCACGGGGTTAGATACAGAGTAAAGCCCCCTCTACACCGTCCCCATCAAACACTCCCAGGACAGGTACAGCACGGGGTTAGATACAGAGTAAAGCTCCCTCTACACTGTCCCCATCAAACACTCCCAGGACACGTACAGCACGGGGTTCGTTACAGAGTAAAGGTCCCTCTACACTGTCCCCATCAAACACTCCCAGGACACGTACAGCACGGGGTTCGTTACAGAGTAAAGGTCCCTCTACACTGTCCCCATCAAAGGTCCCTCTACACTGTCCCCATCAAACACTCCCAGGACACGTACAGCACGGGGTTCGTTACAGAGTAAAGGTCCCTCTACACTGTCCCCATCAAACACTCCCAGGACACGTACAGCACAGGGTTAGATACAGAGTAAAGCTCCCTCTACACTGTCCCCATCAAACACTCCCAGGACACGTACAGCACAGGGTTACACCGTTCCCATCAATGAGTCCAAGCCCTGACCCCAGTAGAGCTTCCTACAGTGCCATTGTGACCATTGCTATTTCCTACACCAGTGGCCTGTGGACTTTTCTCTCTTCAAGTCAGGTTCGGTTCAATCCTGTCTCATTTGCACAACTGATTATGCCAGTATCAGTTTACTTTGTTGTGGGCATGAATACCTCATGTAATCACTGCCTCCTAATTTGCTACTGAAGTTCACATTGAGTTCTGTCAGTATCTGAAAGAGAAAGGCTTATGGTTCCTTCTGGTGATATTCTGAGCATTTTCAATGTTGTTTTGGAACTTACTGTGCCCTTAAAGAATTTATTTCAGTGTCGTGCTTTGTGCAGAGTGTTGATGTCCATTATAGTCCATCTGGTAAATAAGATTGAAATGGTACCTTGCTGAGCATGGGTAGTTTGATGTGTACCCCAGCTCGGAGTCCCGTACCCAGGTTTGATGGGCAGGCCAGGATGTAGCCAAGTCTCTCGTTCCACATAAACTCCCAGCCTTTCTCGGCGATTAGCTTCTCAACCTAGGAAAACATGGTCTGTATCAAAGCTCAGTGTTTGTATCCAGTTTTCATGCAGGTGGCAAGAATGAATGGACAAACAGTATTACATTAAGTGTACAACACACAACAAGGACATTTGGCCCAGGTGGTCCATGCTGGCATTTATTCTCCACATCAGCCTCCTACCATATTTCATCTAACCTCATCAATCTATCTTTCTGTTCCTTCCTTTCTTGTTTGTTTATCTAGCTTCCCCTTAAATGTATCTAAACTATTCAACTCAACTACTCCACCTAGTAGCGAATGTTCTACATTCTCACTACTCTCTGGGTAAAAAGATAATCGCTCCTAAAATGTAGCAATGATTCCTAGACAGACAAGAGTAAGGTTTCAATTCTGCTCAGTCTGTAACATCCCCATACTTGGGACACAAGTTGTGGTTTAAATCCCACATCAGTGGCTTGAGTGATAATCTAGGTGACAGTCCAATGCAGTAGTGAGGGAGTGAATTATCAGAGGTGTCTTTCCCTTGTCACTTAGATGGATGTTAAAGATCCCATGGCACTATTGGAAGATGAGCATGGAATTCTCCCAGTGTCCTGGTCAATATTTCCCCTTAACCCCAAACCACCAGCCGGTCATTCACCTCATGGCTCCTTTAGGGTTTGCAGAAATATTGCTACTTTTGCCTGGACAGCAACAGCCTAAAAGTAATTAATTCTGTATGAAACTCCCAGAGTTGGCTCTGAGAGATGTGATATTAATACTAGATATTGACCAAGCCGATAAAGATTCATTTCACTTGCTACAGGTTGGTGTTTATTGAATGGGATATGTTTCTCTTGTTACGTCACTCCGATTATTGGGATATCTTCTGCTGTGAGCGAAACCTTTAGGTCAATGGTTGATGTCAACCAATGGGTGGCTCTTACACCGGTGACTTGACTCAACAGCAGCTTGCATTTATATAGTGCCTCTAATGTAGTAAAATGTCTCAACTTGCTTTACAGAGCTGTTACCAGACAAAATTAGACACAGCCAGACAAGGAGCTAGTGTGACAGGTTAGCAAGAGCTGTGTCAAAGAGGTAGGTTTTATGAAGCTCCTTAAAGAAGGAAAATGATACAGAGAGACAGAGAGATTTAGGGCGGGAATTCTAGAGTTCAGGACCCAGGCAACTGAAGGCATGACCATCCATGGTGGAGCGATTAAAATCAGGGATCCGCATGAGACCAAAATTGTAAGGATACAGTTATCTCAGAGAGTTGTAGAGTCAGAGGAGATTACATGCAGAGGGAGAGGTGAGGTCAAGCAGAGATTTGAAATCAAGGTGAGAACCTTAAAATTGAGAGTACGAGAGCCAGTGTTGGTAGGGGGCACAGGGTGATTCGTGAACAGGACTTGGTACGAGTTGGGGACAAACAGCAGAGTTTTGGATGAGCTCAGGTTTATGGAGGGAGGATGATGGGAGACTGGTCAGGAGATAAAGTCATTGATAAATGGTCACAGCTGGGTGGCGTTGTGCTTTCAGTGGGCACCCAGAAAGAAACGTGGAACTGTATTCGCTTGTACTCATCCATTGTGGGTTATTCAAATTATAACGTACATAAATGAAAGACATGGATTTAAGGCACGACCCTGCACACTCTCCATCATGGATACCAGCACGCTGGAATGAATCACAGAAGCTTGAAAAAAGTGCATTTTCACAAGTAAAAATTGCAGAGTTGCCTGTGGGACAAGGAGTGGTAGTAAATTGTTGGGGTTTCACTGTGAAAGCTGTATTCTGTCTGTCATCTGAGAAAGTAAATGGCGATATGGCAACAGGCACTTGATCACAATACCCCATTATGAGTCAGCACCTATAACACTCGGGGGGGGGAAACTAACTGAAGGGGCAATTACTCTGAATAATATTTATGATACTTTTGCTGTAAGAGAGGCTAAATCATAATGATGAGTTAAATACAAAAATTCATTGTGGATTGGGGGACACACACAACATGCTTAAAAATCCCCCAAACACAATGCAGTGTCTATCCTTATCTTTTTTGTCTCACAGTGTTCTCAAAACCAGGTGATGGAAAGGTCATTATCGTGAAAAGCCAGGATTAATGACAGGCATCACAGTGAGAGTTTGTGTGGGAGGGGACTTCAGTGAATAGAGTTCTCTTCAATAGTTAAAATGCCGCAGAGCTGATTTTGATGTAATAGTTTGGTGCCCATTTAAATTCAAGGGAGGTTGTGGGAAATGAAATGCTTTGCAGTCTTTAGTGTTATTGCCCAATCCTCAGCCTGACCAACGATGAGGCATACAAAAGCCAGGAAGGACTAGAAAACTGAAGCATTCTGAACAACGGAGAAAAGGAGGGACAAGTCTGAAATTTAAAGTTGAAGGGATTGAAACAAAGGGCAGCTTCTGAAAGTGAAGAGGAAGCAAGCTATCCAGGGGTGTGGGGAGGGGGTGTCCTGGGAACCTTTCCTCCTAAAGCAAGTTAGATAGAATCTCATAGCACAGAAGGAGGCCCTTTGGCCCATTGTCTCTGTGTTAGCTCATTGAAAATGCTATCCAATTATTCCCACTTCTCCTGCTCTTTCCCTATAGACCTGTAAATTCCCCTGTTGAAAGTTATTATTGAACCTGCTTCCACTGCCCTTTCAGGCAGCGCATTTCAGATCATCACAATTCACTGCATTAAGACCATAGGCCACATCTGCTGCCAGTGCCATGCATGCTCTGAGCATCTGCAGTTCGAGCATGTTGTTCCATGACATCATTTGGCCTGCCCGAGTCGACAGTGGCCAGGACCAAAGATGGCGCAGCTGAAATGGTCACAGCTGGGCAGCGTTGTGCTTTCAGTGGGCACCCAGAAAGAAATGTGGAACTGTATTCGCTTGTACTCATCCATTGTGGGTTATTTAAATTATAACGTACATAAATGAAAGACATGGATTTAAGGCACGACCCTGCACTCCCTCCATCATGGATACCAGCACGCTGGAATGAATCACAGAACCTTGAAAAAAGTGCATTTTCACAAGTAATAATTGCAGAGTTGCCCATGGGACAAGGAGTGGTAGTAAAGTGTTGGGGTTTCACTGTGAAAGCTGTATTCTGTCTGCCATCTGAGAAAGCAAATGGCAATATGGCAACAGGCACCTGATCACAATAACCATCAAGAGTTGACAGGGGATTTCCCAAGAGCGTTTGCCCAGGGAGAGGAGTAAGGGGATGGGGCTGAGGAGGATGGGGACCCCCATAAATACTGCCCAACACTCCCTGTGGACACCCCTACCTACTGATACACACCCCGGGAACTGACGAAATTTGAAACACACACGTGCAATCCTTCTGACATTACCCACACTGTGCAGCCCTTAACTGCACATGTGCACAGAGGTCTGCACATGCGCAGACTGATACCGGCAGTCTGGGCACTGCGGAATGATGCCAATAGATTACCGCGCATGAGCGGACCAGTGCGCGTGCACAGACCGCCATCTTGCGTAGGCAGGAGACACAGCGAGAAAGATTTCTTCTTACCTTCTTTCTGTCAATCGTCTTAAATCTGTGTCCTCTGGTTACCCATGAAAGTAATCACTCTCTATTTACTCTATTAAAATTGGATATGTGCTTGAAGGGGAAAAAAATTTGCAGGGCTATGGGGAGAGAAGGTGGGAGCAGTGTAACTAATTGGATAGCTTTTTTTCAAAGGGACGGTACAGGCATGGTGGGCTGAATGGCCTACCCATGTACCATCAGATTGTAATGGAGAGGGAATCCTGGTGGGTTGGTTGCTGCTTGGAGCGGGTTACCTCTTTGAGACCACGGCAGAACTTCTCAAACACCCGCTTCATGTTCCCTCCCTTCTCCATGGAGATGATTCGCGTGTGGTCTTCCTCATTGACCCAGATTAAGAAAGTCTTCTCATTATTGTGCCTGTGGAGCAGGTGAGAATAGAGCAAGTTTAAGTAGTTTTTGTTTAAAGAAGGCACCCTTGTTTTTAGACCCAGAAACACTCGCTTTCATCGTCCTGCACCACCTTGTGCTTGCCGACTTACATTGCTTCCAGATCTCCTGATGTTTCAGATCCAGATATTGAACTTTCTTCCTGGCCTTATCCCTTTCCCAATTCTGTGATCTCTGGAATCTTCTCCCTAAAACTCTCCACCTCTCTCTCCTCCTTTAGGGACCTTCTTAAAACCCATCTTGTTGACCCAGCTTTTTAGTTGCCGCACCCCCCATTTGCCATATCTCGTTCTTTGGTTTGAGATCAATTTTAATTTTTAAAATTTTGTTAAATGCCTTGGGGCATTTTTCTATATTAAAGATGTTATATATAAAATATATTGTTGTTGATTGGAAAATTTTACTTTTAGAATCCTACTGCACAGGAGGCCATTCATCCCATCATGCCTGTACTGTCTCTTTGAATGAGTTATCCAATTAGTCCCACACTCCCTGCTCTTTCTCTATAGCTCTGCTAATGCTTACCCAATTTGAGTGTTTACCCAATTACCATTTGAAAGTTACTATTGAGTCTGCTTCAACCACCCTTTCAGATCATCATAACTTGCTCTATTATAAATAATTTCCTCATCCATTCTAATTCTTTTTATCAGCAATATTACTTTAAATTTACAGGTGAGACCAGGGCAACAGCCTCAAAGCTGATAACAGGTAAATCTAGAAATGGTACCAGAAAATCTTCACTCTCGTCCAGGTACCCAGGCAGTGAAGGATGGAACTGGAGCCTATCTTTACACACTTTATAAACTTTTATTTACAGAAACACACATTACAAACATGCACCTCCTAACCCTGTCACCATAGTTTCAATCTGCACCCCAGTTAATGCTTACCATCTGAATACAATTACATACTAAATTACTTTATAATGAACAATTCTTCACAATGGCTGCTACATGAAAGAAACTCTTAGACAGAATAATGAAGATTAAAACCGTGAAGTTATTTAAAGAACATATGGATGCTGCAGGGTGGGGAATGGTGGGGTTGGGGAGTAGTAGGGCCTTTCTTGAAGGCGTTTGCCCTCAGCTCATCTGTTGCTGACACTGTCACCCATGCCTTTGTTGCTTCCAACTTGACTCTTCCAATAACTCCCGGCTGGCCTTTCATGGTCTTTGTCCAAAACTTTGCTCTTACTCACCCATCACCTCCTTCGTTCAGTGATGCATGCTGGCTCCCAGTTGAGAAATACCTTGATTTTAAAATTCTCGTCCTTGTTTTACAATCTCTCTGTGGCCTCACCCCCGTCCCTATCTATGTAACCTCCTCCAGTCCCACAATCCGTCAAGATATCCTGGCCTCTTGAACATCCCCAATTTCAACTGCTTTACCATTGCTGGCCATGCATTCAGCTGCCTGGGCCCTAAACTCTGGAATTCCCTTCCTAAACCTCTCTGCCTCACTTCTTTCCTTTCAGATACTCCTTAAAACCAACGTCTTTGAACCAGATTTGGCCATCTGGTCCAACCCCTCCTTTTGAGACTCATCAGCAAATTCTTTGTTAAAGTTTTGATTTCCTAAGCCAGCTTTCAGTGCCAGCTTTCTTTCTGTTGCAGATGGTCCTGACTTGCTGTGTGTTTCCTATATACGTTTGAAAAATGATTGCTTTGGCTTTGGGCCAGTGTGTGTCTGGGAGCCAGCTTGCTTCTTCGATATTAAGATAAATCAAACAGACTCCTCTTTACCAGCCTATTACTGAACTCCCGCTAATCCACTGAGAGAACGCCTGGCTTGGGAATAATGGACCAGCTATAGGCCAGCCTTACCCTGCAGAGTTCTGCAGTCTGTTGTCATGTTGCCTGGAAACAGTGCCCCATAACTCTGGAAACCGGGATGAGTGAGTGTGCAAATGATTAAAGTCAAACTCGGGGATTTGAAACCCAGATATTCAGTTGAATCATCGCCTACTCACAGTTTTAACTTGAAATAAACAAAAGAAAGTCTAAATTAAAATATTGAGTGTGATTCTGCGCAATGCACACCACATTGGTGCTGCTAATGTAGATTAGATTGGCTACTCTGGTTGGAGCCCTTCCTGGAGGTTTGGCCATGTAATGTTCTGACCACATGACATGTGACACACAACCACGTGACATCTGATCACATGGACATATAAGCACATGACTTGTGCAAATGTTGCATTTACCTTATTAAGGTTGCTTCCCGTTGTCCTTGAATATTTTTGCTTGTGATTTTGCACCAATACCCATGGTAGAAAAAGTTCCAAGAACTGGGAGGTCTCCATGAGCAGGAGAATTGGGGAATCCAGAGGGAGGGAGGGAAAGGGGAAACTGGGAGCCAGAGGGAAGAGGGGAACCCATTGCAGCTGTTAATCCGAGCTTGATGGGATTACTGACTCATATACCCGTTCTCCTCTTCTTCCCTCTGCTGGGATTCCAGTCCCCCGGCTCCTGCACCCTTCAATCTCCATCCACCTGTCTTGGTTCTGTAATCCTCATTACCCTTGCCTAACAAAAACTATCAATCTCGCTTTTGAAATGTTCGATTGACACCCTGCCTCACCCATAACCAACAACCCCAGCTACACTACACTCCCCCCACACCCCACCTCCACGCCTCAACAGGTTGTTGGAAGGATTTTGCATGATTGCTTCTGGACATCACGGCTGAATGGAATAGATTTCTAGAGCCCCAGTGCAACCCATCTGACCACGATTGGGGCTTGAAGGTGGGATGCTAGTTATACTGAGGAACTCACCAGATGCCACGGGCATCAGGCCAATCCCTGGCCATCCCTGCAGAAGTCAGCAAAGGTGACACTGGTTTGTCAAACAAGAAGTGATCCTATGGAGAAAAATAATTACACTTATTAAACCTGTTTGCTCAGGAACATATAATGTTAGAAACAAAGCTACTCACAGAGAGCAACAAGTGTCAGCCATGACTCAATAATAGCACTTGTGTCTCTGAGCCAGAAAGTGGTTGTTTCACATCCCACTCCTGAGGCCTGAGTAAATAATTTTCACTGTCGCCATCAAACACTCCCAGGGCAGGTACAGCTCGGGGTTAGATACAGAGTAAAGCTCTCTCTACACTGTCCCCATCAAACACTCCCAGGACAGGTACAGCACGGGGTTAAATACAGAGTAAAGCACCCTCTACACTGTCCCCATCAAACACTCCCAGGACAGGTACAGCACGGGGTTAAATACAGAGTAAAGCTCCCTCTACACTGTCCCCATCAAACACTCCCAGGGCTGGTACAGCACGGGGTTAGATACAGAGTAAAGCTTCCTCTACACTGTCCCCATCAAATTCTCCCAGGACAGGTACAGCGCAGAGTTAAATACAGAGTAAAGCTCCCTCTACACTGTCCCCATCAAACACTCCCAGGACAGGTACAGCACTGGGTTAGATACAGAGTAAAGCTCTCTCTACACTGTCCCCATCAAACACTCCCAGGACAGGTACAGCGCGGCGTTAGATACAGAGTAAAGCTCCCTCTACACTGTCCCCATCAAACACTCCCAGGGCTGGTACAGCACGGGGTTAGATACAGAGTAAAGCTCCCTCTACACTGTCCCCATCAAACACTCTCAGGACAGGTACAGCACGGGGTTAGATACAGAGTAAAGCTCCCTCTAAACTGTCCCCATCAAACACTCCCAGGACAGGTACAGCACGGGGTTGGATACAGCGTAAAGCTCCCTCTACACTGTCCCCATCAAGCACTCCCAGGACAGGTACAGCACGGGGTTAGATACAGAGTGAAGCTCCTCCTATACTGACCAACAATGTCCCTCAATCTGAAACTGAGGAGAGCACCCCCTATCACAAAGGATGGTGCCCTCTAAATATGACTGTCAATCTTCATAAAATGAAGGATAGTGTGATGTTATGGGCCCATTAGAATTTGGTTAAGACTTACCAAAATCTTTTAAAGTTGAACCCTTACAGATACAGGAGACTTTCATCCCAGTATCTGGGCTGAATTTGAGTCCAGTTGGGAAATGCTAGTGTCGAACTCATTGTACCAGCCAGTTCCCTATCACTAAGATTAGGTACAAGTTTGATGTCTTACATCAATGAGTTGTTGCTGCTCCTTATCCGTCATGCTGGTCAGACTATAGTATTTTCCAGCTAGGTCTCCCTTTAATCCGGCCAGTGCCTCGACAGTGACCTTCTCCACCTCTCTTCTCTCAGCCCGAGTGCAGGCAGGGGGCATACTGAGTCCTCGGATACTTCGACCAGTTCTCACACGTGAGGAAAGAACATAATTTTCATCAAACTGTGCATTGCGAATCTGAAAAGAGAATGTTGTGAGGTATTGCTTATTCCTCAGTAGGTTTGATGAAGTCTTTGTTGTCTTTAGCAGGTCTTTATTAGCTACTAGAATGATTACAAATATACAGTTAAGGTACAAGCTAGTGCAGTCTCCATGCTTGCCTATACACACAGCTCTGCCCAACACTACACTGACTCCTAGGTATGGGTCATGTATTCTCTTACATCACTGTGCTCACAATACTCAGTCCCACATTAACCTACATGTGCCAGACCCGTAAACAACAGAGAACAAAGACAGGAAACTAATTTAAAGTTTGTGCTTTGGCTGAGATAGTTTGTGGTAGCAGTATCTTTTACAGGGCTGAGGCTGTGATCGTCACACAGTCTCTTGGAATTGGGTCTTGGGGAAAATCTTGATTTTGTGTGTTAACTTAGAACAAGCAATAGTGAGTCAGCAGCTCATGTTATATCTCTCCTGATTTTTATTTCCATTGTTCACTCACTTAACCCCCTCCCACAGCCCCATGTACACCTTCCCCTATCACTGACTCTACCCACTCTTTTAATCCCCTCCCAGAGCCCCATGTATACCCTCCCCTATCACTGACTCTACCCACCCATTTAACCCCCTCCCACATCCCCATGTACACTCTCCCCTATCACTGACTCTACCCATCCATTTAATCCCCTCCCACAGCCCCATGTACACCTTCCCCATCACTGACTCTACCCACTCATTTAATCCCCTCCCACAGCCCCATGTACACTCTCCCCTATCACTGAATCTACCCACCCATTTAATCCCCTCCCACAGCCCCATGTATACCCCCCCCTATCACTGACTCTACCCACCCATTTAACCCCCTCCCACAGCCCCATGTACATTCTCCCCTACCACTGACTCTACCCACCCATTTAATCCCCTCCCACATCCCCATGTACACTCTCCCCTATCAATGACTCTACCCACCCATTTAATCCCCTCCCACATCCCCATGTACACTCTCCGCTATCACTGACTCTACTCACATGTTTGTTCTTATGTTTGTTCTATATACATCTCCAACTCACTTTACTTGCGTCCAGATCTGTGGGATGTTTCATAGTCCTTGGATCATATCCGTTGTGCCTATCCATAATCACAGGGTCAAATATGTCAGCAAAGACCTGCATCATGGGAGGAGACATTGTTAGGAAGTGTTCCATGAAGATAGAGTCAAGCAACATCAAAGAATCCAGCACAATAAATGGAGTAAGACACCATCACTCACAGAACATCATGGACAGTCACAGGTCAATTGATTACAGAATCACAGAATCACAGTGCAGAAGAGGCCCTTCAGCCCACCAAGTCTGCACCAACATGTGAGAAACACCTGACCTACCTACCTAATCCCACTTACCAGCACTTGGCCCATAGCCTTGAATGTTATGACGAGCCAAGTGCTCATGCAGGTACTTTTTAAAGGATGTGAGGCAACCCGCCTCCACCACCCTCCCAGGCAGAGCATTCCAGACCGTCACCACCCTCTGGGTAAAAAGGTTTTTCCTCACATCCCCCCTAAACCTCCTGCCCCTCACCTTGAACTTGCGTCCCCTTGTTGACTGACCCTTCAACTAAGGGGAACAGCTGCTCCCTATCCACCCTGTCCATGCCCCTCATAATCTTGTACACCTAAATTAATTAATTGATTAATAACAGTTCTCAGAGTGAGTACAATCAAAACTCTCCTTTACAGTTGCAGAAAGTTTTCCGATGGTTCTAAAACAAGTTGTTAAAAACTTGTAAGACTTTTGGTTTCTACGGTCATCAGGCAAGGTAACTGAGCACAGAGGAATGGAAAACCTTGGCAACCCAGTGTTTCCAAAGTGGATAAAGCAATGATTGAATACAGAGTAAAGCTCCCTCTACACTGTCTCCATCAAACACTCCCAGAACAGGTACAGCACGGGGTTAGATACAGAGTAAAGCTCCCTCTACACTGTCTCCATCAAACACTCCCAGGACAGGTACAGCACGAGGTTAGAAACAGAGTAAAGCTCCCTCCACACTGTCCCCATCAAACACTCCCAGGACAGGTACAGCACGGGGTTAGATACACAATAAAGCTCCCTCCACACTGTCCCCATCAAACACTCCCAGGACAGGTACAGCACGGGGTTAGATACAGAATAAAGTTCCCTCTACATTCCCAACAAACATTCCAACATTGAGATTACTGACAGTTATTTCACATACAAGTTTCACCTTGCAGCTTGAGACGTCCTTGATGCCATCAGTCTGGCCTAGACATGACACATGGCATGGAGATTGAAAACCTGCTAAATTCAACCCCTCCCCATCAACATCTCTGTTGATGTAGCCCATCCATTTTTGTACCAAGCGCTGTGTGGTGTGTCTGTTCTTTGTCAAAAGCAGCCTGTTAATGCACTCATGTGATGTGTATGATTTTATTCCTGGTGTACAACCTTGGGAACTGCAATGAATCAATGTCAAATATTTAAAGCAGTCCAGTTGTTGAAATATTGAATGTCACCAGAAATAGCGATGTACTAAGTTTAGTATGTAATTGATGAACAAAATTAATGTGTAAATAATACGCTAACATTTCATTCTGCATGTCTTTGGGTAAGAAGCACCTATCAGTTTGTCAGTAAACAGTGCAGATTGGAACATCTGTTTGTTTAATCTTTGCTTATGTTAATCATTTGTTCATTATATTGGCTTTAATATGCTTTCAGTCAGTGATCTGTAAGTTGCAGGTCTGAGATAATGTGTTCCATTGACAGCAGTCTGATCTTCCCACTTACATATTCTGATGTTGCAAGCAATAATTCATTCCCTTTTACTTCTCGAACCTGCCGCATTATGTGACCCCCTCATTCATTCATTGGGACTGGATTATCTTTTCCAAGGCAATGTGATTCAGATTGGGTTTAAGCTCTTTTCCTGTAGATCACTTTCCCACCCAATGATTCTTAGAAGAAAAGAAATGTCTTGCATTCTGCCCAGCATGAAGTGATGCAGCTTTGATGGTCCAGTCGTCAACTTTGGACTCAGGTGAAGAAACATATTTCAGGAAAGCACTGAGGTCAGAAAGAGTATGAAAGAGAACAAAGTAGGTGAAACAATCTCGACTGGCCGACACGAGTCTGTGTTTTAAGACCCTGCAAACCCTAGATTATTGTTGAAAAGCGAGACATGTTGCTGAAGCTTTTTATCTTGCATTCATCAGGACAAATGCAAGAATGTCAAATTTCAAAAGATCACAACAATTTATACTACAAGAGAAAAGGGTGCTGATTGGTTGGCAAGTTGACTCTGATTGGCTGAGGCATTGCCATGGAGAAAGTAACAGAACTATCAGCTTCACCAATCTCCCAGGTAATTTGAAAAAGGTACAAGGCTTGAACATATTCTTTTTGTTTGCAGAGAGCAGGTCCCTGTGTATGAAAGTATGTCGCTTCAAGAAAGTGTAAATGAGACACATTATGAGCTCAACTGATTATCTTAAATCGGCTGTTGGTGTAGCTAGTAGCACACTCAGTTCATGTCAATACTTCACTGATACTGTGCCTGCAATAGGCCATAACTCAAAAGAATTTTGTTGTGCTTTAAGTGAGTTATTTCTGTGTTTTCTCTGTGTCCATATTCACTGCACAGTTATCCTCACCTCATAGGATTCCTCATCCCCTGCCACCATGCCCACGGTCTTGATGAAAGGATGTCCAGGATTGTCCACTCCGGTCTGAATGCACTGATCCAGTGTCCAGCCACTGGATGTAGACTTATCCCGAAGTTTGGCGTATATACCAGGGGTCAGACAAGAGGACATGCAGTTGTTGTGCTTCCGAAGGTCAGGATAGTCTGCACTGAGAATATAAAGCAGAATGATTATACAACCACAACAATGTTTGCATTTCTATAGTGCCTTTAAAGTAGTAAAAAATGGACCTTCACAGAAATATAATTAGAACAAGAACTGACACCAAGAAGGAGACATGTAGATGAGAGATGAAGAACTTGGTCATAGTGGTAGGTTTTAAGCCGTGTCGGAAAGGAAGACGTGGAGCCTTACTGGACTAAGCATGGTTTTGAGAATTAACCCTACTGGATAATAAAATGACTTCTGACTCGAGCTAGTGTCTAGTGACATTGTGGGCAATTGTCTGACTGAATTTGTTCAAGTTTGCGGTGCACTTAGGTGAAATCACATCTTGGAGATGACACCTGAATTCAGTCCTATCCTTGGCTGGCAGACACACATTTAC
The DNA here is from genome assembly GCF_017639515.1 of Carcharodon carcharias. Lineage (NCBI taxonomy): Eukaryota > Metazoa > Chordata > Chondrichthyes > Lamniformes > Lamnidae > Carcharodon > Carcharodon carcharias. The sequence goes on from NC_054498.1 coordinate 5,859,434, forward strand.
ATTTACTGAGTGTCAAGTTACTGGATAGAGCAGAACCCGTGGGTGATACTCCCCTTCTAACAACAGCAGGAAGGCTGTAGTTGGATATGCTAGAAGTACTTCTATTAATGCAAGTACTGCACATAAACTAGGGTATCAACAACTGCATTGATGGGACAGGTAGACTTTTTAAATTATTTTTAACTTAGATCTGTAACTTTGCTAGGTGAGAGAAGTTTGTGTATCTCAAGGCACCAAATTAGTTTTTTAATTCAGTGAAGAAGTTCCATGAGCAGTGTTTTTTACATCTATCAACATACCACAGGATCAACAATGAATGTTTTTATTAATGATCCAGAAAAATTATTCCTCTATCGAATTAACTGCCCGTGTGCTCGATCTGTAAATTCAAAGTTGCTTTATCCTGGAGGACTGTCCACTCCCTGCAGATAATTTCACTGGCCTGAATCTCAGGTTTCTGTTGTACAACAGCAGGTAGATATTAGACTAAGATTGGCACTCACACCTGAGTCACAGGGGTATGCATTCAAGCCCTACTTTAAAAACATGAGCACACAATCTAGGGCGACACTGCCAGAGCAGTACTGAGGAAGTGATGTCAAGGGCATTGTCTTTCAAAAGAAGCATTAGACTCTCTTTCATCCTTCATATTATATGACCTCAGTAAAACAATAATTGTTCTCTTCACAAAGCAATGGCTGAATCATTACATCTTCTTTCCTCTGTAATTTTAATAAAGCAATGATGATCTTGTTTATTTTATTTTTTCAAAGATACAATCTCTACAATGTTTGCACAAATCCATCTGTCCACTCTCACCTCTTGCATTTGATGATTTCACCATAAAGTCATTTATAATCATAGCCTCTCAATTTTTTAGATATCAAACACAACCCCCTAAAATTATAACTGGCTCAAAGAAGTTCAGTTTCCTTTTTTGCTACCAAATACTTTGTTCCTCCCTAGCAACTTTTATCCCTGCCAAAAGAAAATCTGTCCAAGATTTCAATATTGTTCTCATAATTGGGAATTCTCTTCAAATGCCTCGATATGAGAGCAGTTTTCAAATCTTCTACTAAATACAAGAAAATGTTTATCATGTGACAGGTGATCATTCTCTTACCTCTTGTCTAAAATGTCACTGTTGCAATCTTTCTTATCTTCGTTTTATCTGTCCAGCCATGATTATTGCTCTGGACTTTACTTTCCAAGATTTCAATATCTTGCACTTTGTATCTTTTCTGTATCTCACTGCATTGAAATCAAGATTCATCTCACTCTTTCCCATTTTAATTTATTCTTTGCAAGGCCACATATTGTGGAACTCCTCAGGGGGAGATGGTGGTGTACAGTGAGACTAGTAATCCAGAGGTCTAGACTCAACTTCTGGGGGCATGAGTTCAAATTCCCAACAGCTGCTGTGGTGGAATTCAAATTCAATTAATAAATCTGGAATTAAAAGCTAGTCTCAGTGGTGGTGACCATGAAAGTACCATTGATTGCTGTAAAAACCCATCTGGTTCACTAATGGGAAGGAAATCTGCCATCCTTACCCGGTCTGGCCTACATGTGACTCCAGACCCACAGCAATGTGGTTGACTCTTAATTGCCCTCTGAAATGGCCAAGCAAGCCACTCGGTTTGAGGGCAATTAGGCATGGGCAACAAATGCTGGCCTTGCTAATGACACCCACATCTCATGAAAGAATTTTTTAAAAACCTCCTTTCCCTATTCTCCATAAAATCAAAACTTTTTTTCCTTTATTCTATGCCATTTCAGAAAGCCACATATAGACCAGACTGGGTAAGGATGGCAGATTTCCTTCCCTAAAGGACATGTGAACCAGGTGGGTTTTTATAGCAATCTATGGTGGTTGTTGTGGTCACTATTACTGAGACTAGCTTTCAGTTTCCAGATTTATTAATTGACTTAAAATCCCATAAACTGCTATGGTGGGATTTGAACCCATGTCCCCAGAGCATTAGACTGAGCCTCTGGATTACAAGTCCAGTGACATTACCACTCTGCCACCATCTCCCCCAAAGTTTGGTATCACCTGATTCCAACACCTCTAATTTTACCTCATCTTTTCTTGTTTCATCCTTCAGTTAAGGCCTGAAAAGTACATCTTATCACTTCACCTGGAGTTCCCAATATTTTTTTAAAATTGGAACAGAGCCAATTATACATTGAGTAACACACTAACCTATTGATGACCGCCTGCTAATCTTTAGTAGATTATTAACATTCTGACCATCTGCTTAAATCAATTTGGTGTTAAATCTGACATCTGTGGTCTAGCCAGCATTAACTTGGTATTAAACCCTCTAATCTGGAGTCTTAGGCCAGGTTAGCAGCTATAATTGTCAATCAGATGTAGAAAATTGAACACCAACTAGCAACCTAATATGACTCATGCAGAAACCTCCTTAGAATGAATTTCACTATCTCTGACACAAAAACAGAATTACCTGGAAAAACTCAGCAGGTTTGGCAGCATCGGCAGAGAAGAAAAGAGTTGACGTTTCGAGTCCTCATGACCCTTCGACAGAACTTGAGTCCAAGAAAGGGGTGAAATATAAGCTGGTTTAAGGTGTGTGTGTGTGTGTGTGGCGGGGGGGGGTGGGGGGGGGTTTTGGGTGGGGGGAGAGAGAGAGAAGTGAAGGGGGTTGGTGTGGTTGTAGGGACAAACAAGCAGCAATAGAAGCAAATCATCAAAAGATGTCACAAACAACAGAACAAAAGAACACATAGGTGTTAAAGTTGGTGATATTATCTAAATGAATGTGCTAATTAAGAATGGATGGTAGGGCACTCAAGGTATAGCTCTAGTGGGGGTGGGGGGAGCATAAAAGATTTAAAAATATTTAAAAATAATGGAAATAGGTGGGAAAAGAAAAATCTATATAATTTATTGGAAAAAACAAAAGGAAGGGGGAAACAGAAAGGGGGTGGGGATGGGGGAGGGAGCTCAAGACCTAAAGTTGTTGAATTCAATATTCAGTCCGGAAGGCTGTAAAGTGCCTAGTCGGAAGATGAGGTGTTGTTCCTCCAGTTTGCGTTGGGCTTCACTGGAACAATGCAGCAAGCCAAGGACAGACATATGGGCAAGACAGCAGGGTGGAGTGTTAAAATGGCAAGCGACAGGGAGGTTTGGGTCTTTCTTGCGGACAGACCGCAGGTGTTCTGCAAAGCGGTCGCCCAGTTTACGCTTGGTCTCTCCAAAATAGCTCCACTAGAGCTATACCTTGAGTGCCCTACCATCCGTTCTTAATTAGCACATTCGTTTAGATAATATCACCAACTTTAACACCTATGTGTTCTTTTGTTCTGTTGTTTGTGACATCTTTTGATGATCTGCTTCTATTACTGCTTGTTTGTCCCTACAACCACACCAACCCCCTCCACTTCTCTCTCTCTCCCCCCACCCAAACCTCCCCCCACCCCCCCCCCCCCCACCCCACACCTTAAACCAGCTTATATTTCACCCCTTTCTTGGACTCACTCAAGTTCTGTCGAAGAGTCATGAAGACTCAAAACGTCAACTCTTTTCTTCTCCGCCGATGCTGCCAAACCTGCTGAGTTTTTCCAGGTAATTCTGTTTTTGTTTTGGATTTCCAGCATCCACAGTTTTTTTTGTTTTTTTCACTATCTCTGAGTTTACTGCTGCTTATTGATTTACCTCCTGAGCAGTTGTATGAATGACAAAGACAGATTGATGTCAAATTACTAATATATTATGAAGGCAACTCTTGATCAAAACTTGATACCTAGTTCTAAGGGTATTTTTCTGTTATTTGATATAAAGGGCTCTTAAACTGAACATCGAGGTCCAAGCTGGGTTTCAGTAACATGTAAAGATGAGGCTGTGAAATTTCACAGTCTTCACTTGAATTGTGAAAAACACCTTGTGTTGCAATTATAGACTGTGCCTGCAAATCATGGGCTAAGTTTGGAGAAAGCATTATGAGCTGTGTTATCACTGGGGTGAGAGACAGGTGTATCATCGGTGGTGGGATCAATTTGAGATGATGTATTAAAAGTACCAACTAATATTACATCTCAGTGGACTGACTGTACTTTTCCCCATAGTGACTGGTACAATATGCTAAATAAACCCCAAGACAATATGTCACCGTGTTCAATTTTCTACATCTGGTTGACAATTATAGCAGCTAACCCGGCCCAAGACTCCAGATTAGAGGGTTTAATACCGGGTTAATGCTGGCTAGACCGCAGATGTCAGATTTAACACCAAGTTGATTTAAGCAGATGGTCAGAATGTCAATAATCGACACTCGCGTTCCAACTCACTAATATTTCTATATCTTGCACTTTCTGCTACCCAATATTGTAACCTGGTGTGAGGTATTCTTCACATTCCCAGCGCTCCCAAAAATAACATTTCAGCTCTTTTCAAGCATTGTAGAACCTTTAATGAGCTTGGACACCTTGGATCGGTGTGTTGGTGTTACTTGAGTTTCTGGTTTTGCTGTATGCTAACAGCATAAATCATGAGGTTTTAAGACGAGAGGGTTTGGGATTGTTCTCCACGACAACAGAGACGCCGCGAAACAGTCGACATTCAGTGAATCGGGGAAAGATTCAGTGAGCTAAATCCACACAGAGCAAGATCTTTTAAGCTTTTACTCAGAAGGCAGCAGCAGCAGCACATTTTTGGAGATGGGATTAGTGTTTCAATCTGTGCTTTAATCAACATCCTGGCATAACAATTCTTTGATCAGGTTTGGAAAAGAGTTAAACATCACCGAGTGCATCTGCCACCCAACCCCGGCTTACTGTCTCGGATGAGATAAAAGTTTTCGTTTATGGGATTAGACGAAGGCCCTGGCTGTTTGCCAGGGTGGAATCTGGAGGGTGTGTGTGTGCAGAGCCGGGGTAAATGGTGGGGGAGGGGGTGGCTGTGCGGCACAGGCAAGGCTGCTGTATTATTCGGTTGACCTTGGGGTCACCCGTTTAACTTAAGTCGATGATTTAACATAGAGAGCCCGCAACGATATAAACTGGGCAAGCAGCACCACTCAGCTGTCTAATAATCAGATACCGACCGAGAGTAAATTATTTTACCAATAAACATGTTGAGCTGATTCTGAAATGATCGATGTATTCATTCCATTGCAAGCTGGGCTGTTTGTTATCTAACTCCGCTCCAGCCCGCCCCGGCTGTTGAGATGATGCAGTGGTTTTTATGTGGCTCTTACCTGGCGGGGTACAGCTTCCTCTGCTCGCTCCCCGCTTTCACGTGCTCCCTGGTGAGCAGGAACCCGGCCGCCAGAGAGCTTGCTCCCACCAGCGTGAGGATGCCGCTGGTCTTCCTGTTGGTCAAGACCCGAGAGAAAGTGCTGGCCATTTTCAGAGCGAGTCCCAGGAACCTGCGGGGAGAATGGCAGCAGGAGGATTGAGAGCAGAAGGGACGTGATGTGAATCTAGAGGCAGTTGGAGTGAGCGCAAGGCCGATTACAGCAGCGTGCGTATTGAAAATGCCGCAGTGAGCGCATTCCTGAGCTAAATCAGGCAGCACTGGCACAGAATGTCACGCATTTCCCTCGACAAAACACTCACATATACCACATCAGAGAAACCTTTATTATTTGCCCATCCTGTCTGATTCCGTAGGTTCTAAGCTCCACGCACATTTTAAACTAATATCACTAACCTCAGTTCATCTTTTCACAATACCCCCTTTTTTTTGCCCTTCCTTGGATTATTAATGCTCCTATCCACCCACAGCCATTAATCCAATGGCATTTTCCCACCTGTTTATTGGCAGTGGTATGTTATTTACAAAGTCACTGCCCTTTAATTTGAACGTTGTATACATCGGATTGTTTGTCATCCGGATGATGTCGGGAGCACATTCCACAACTGGTTCGAGCCGTGGGAGTTTACTGGTGTTAAAAGCTCGATGTGGTGAGCAGCAAGGACAGCGCACAGACAAAGCCCCACTTTCAGGACCACAGAGGGTGGACAGCGCTCAGCGCTACCAGTCCAAGGACCCAAGGCAGGAGACGCTGGGGACATGCCGCAGGTCGAGTAGGTAGTTGTCAGTGGACAGAGCAGCCGAGTTAATGTTTCGCTTGTGTTTTTGTCCCCCCCCGCCCCCCAAGAATGCTGAGAGTATCAGGAACCCCACACGAATATTGCAATCCCGCAGAGATTTTTCTCCAACCCCAGACACCACACACAGACTATTCTCGACACCCCAAATCAAACCAATCCCAACACTGACCCGGCTCAAATCAGTTTAGCGGCATGTAACCCGAGACGATGGACCCTCCAACAAACGCCAGACAGCTCCATCAATTGCCAGTAATAATTTCCCCTGAACGCAACGCAGCAATCACGGAAGTGGCTGTACCAAGGCACACCCTGTACAGCACACTCTGCATTCAACCCTCATCAGCACAGGATGTATCAACATAAAACACCGGACACCCTCAATCCCAAAATGTTAGACCTCACCAGCATGCTTTCTGTCTGCATGCAGCGGTGCTGCTGCCTTCCAGCTCCCTGTACAACATGGGTCTTATGTCCAAACGTCCTTTCACATGCACGAGTCTCTCCAGCTATTTAAAGCTCTACAGATAGTGATTCCCCTAACAAAACTGCATCATTTACCAGCAATCCCTGTCCTTCTGAATGTCCTGCAACACACCAAGTGTATCCCTCCTCTCCAAATTTTGTTCCGCTACCAAGACCACCCCTCCCCCCGCACCCCCCCCCCCAAGCCTAAACAAGAGAATGTTCTTCATGCAGAGAGGAGTGAGAACGGGGAACTCACTACCACATGGAATCGTTGAGCTGAATAGCATGGGTACACTTAAGAGGAATCTAGATAAACACACGAGGGAGAAAGAAATAGGAGGATCAGTTTAGAAGAAGGAAGGGGGGGGGGGAGGAGGCTCGTGTGGAGCATGAACACCAGCATGGACTAGTTGGGCCGAATGGCTGTTTCTATACCGTCCATTCTAGGTAATGTTATGAACCCTAATACCTAGCTATATGCAGCACCCCCGCCCTTTACACAACATGCAACATTTTTCAGCTAAACGTCACCATAGAAATTCCTCCATCCATACAGGATAGAGGGATTCTTCAAACATACTGTAATACTTAACCATTTCAGAACTTCAGATCATCCAATGACTCTCCACTTCTCCTGTCCAGACCTACTATTGCACGCAAAAGTCCTTCTATCCAAATATGATAGACTACAGTTGCAAACTTTTTCCTATTAAATGTCCTAAATACTTTCCTCCAAATAATAATAGTCCAATTCATCCATACTACATCGTATATCTTTCTTCACCCAAATATCTTACCTGTACTCCCATTATTCAAACACTATTTAACACATCCATGTACTGACATACCCTACAGTCAAAAACAACAGCTACTTATATATATAAATTCCCTTGACACAATAAAACAGCCCAAAGTGCTTTAAAGGAGCATTATAATGCAAAATTAGATAGCGAGGCACATAAGAAGGTAAAAGGGCCAAGGACTTGGTCAAAGAGTTAGGCTTTAAGGAGCATCTTAAAGGAAGGAAGGAAGGTAGAGACATGGAAAGGTTTACAGAGCCAGGGTCCACACCACTGAAGGTGCAGCCACCAATGGTGGAGTGATTGAAATCAGGAATGTTCAAGAGGTCAGAATTAGATAAGTGCAGAGATCTCAGGGGGCTGTGGGGCTGGAGGAGAATACAGAGATAGGGAGGGGCCAGGCCACAAAAGGATTTGAAAACAAGGATGAGAAATATGAAATTAAGGCAAGAAGTCACTTGTGGGAGGGTTGTACAGGTCCCCTAACAGTAACCATATGGTAGGACAGGGTATAAAGGAGGAAATAATGGGAGCTTGTCAGAAAGGTACAGCAATAATCATGGAGGATTTTATTATACATATAGACTGGAAAAATCAGATGGGCAAAGATAAGCTAGTTGAGGAATTCATAGAATGTTTTTGGGATAGTTTCTTAGAACAGCATATTCTGGTGCCAAGCAGAGAGCAGGCTATACTAGACCCAGTAGTGTGCAATGAAGTGGGATTAATTAATGACTTCATAGTGAAGGCACCCATAGGTAGCAGTGATCATAATATGATTAAGTTTTACATTCAGTTTGAGGGAGAAAAGAGTGGGTCTAAGACTAGTATCTTAAACCTAAAAATGGGCAATTATGAGGGCAGGAAAACAGAGTTAATTAAAGTGATCTGGCAAATGAGGTTAAGGATTAGGTCCAGAGAAATGCAGTGGCAGACATTTAAGGGGATATTTCAGAATACAAGGAATAGATGCATTCCAATGATTAAGAAAAATTTCAAAGGGAGTACCCACCATCCATGGTTAACTAAAAAAGTTAAAGATAGTATAAAACTTAATGAAAAAACATATAATTGCACAAAGATGGGTGGCAGGTCAGTAGATTAGACAGAATATTTTTTTAAAAAGCAAAGAATGACCAAAAGATTTATAAGGAAGGAAAGATTAGAGTATGAAAGAAGGCTAGCTAGAAGTATAAAGACAGATATTAAGAGTTTCTATAGATATTTAAAAAAGAAGAGTTAACAAAGTAAGTGTTCATCCTATAGAAATTGAATCTGGGGAATTAATAATGGAAGATAAGGAGAGGGCAGATTAATTGAACAGGTATTTTGCATCAGTCTTCACTATCCAAGATCCAGGTAACAAGTCAGAAATAGCTGTAAATGAGGAAAAGGAAGGAATGGAGGAACTCAAGAAAATTACAATCACCAGGGAAGTGGTATTGAGCAAATTGTTGGAGCTGCTGGCTGACAAATCCCCGGGTTCTGATGGACTTTACCCTAAGGTCTTAAAAGAAGTGGCTAGTGACATGGTTGATGCGTTAGTTTTAATTTTCCGAAATTCCCTAGATTTGGGGAAGGTTCCATTAGATTGGAAAATAGCACATGTAACTCCTTTATTCAGAAAGGGAGGGAGACAGAAAGCAGGAAACTACAGGCCAGTTAGATTAACATCTGTCATAGGGAAAATGTTAGAAGCTATTATTAAAGAAGCTAAAGCAGGACACTTGGGTAAAATCAAAGTAATCAGGCAGAGTCCACATGGTTTTGTGAAAGGGAAATCATGTTTAACCAGTTCTTTGAAGAAGTAACATATGCTGTGGATAAAGGGGAACCAATGGATGCACTGTAGTTAGATTTCCAGAAGGCATTTGATCAGGTACCACATCAAAGATTACTGTGAAAAATCAAAGCTTATGGTGTAGGGGGTAACATATTGGCATGGATAGAAGATTCAGTAGCTAACAGGAAACAGGGGGTAGGCATAAAAGAATATTTTTTCTGATTGGCAAGATGTAATGAGTGGTGTGCCACAGGAATCAGAGCTGGGACCTCAATTCTTTACAATTTATATAAATGACTTGGATGAAGGGACAGATGAGATGGTTGCTAAATTTGCTACTGACACAAAGATAGGTAGGGGAGTAAGGTGTGAAGAGGGCATAAGGAGGCTACAAAAGGATATAGATATATTCAGTGAGTGCGCAATGATCTGGCAAATGGAATACAATGTGAAAAAATGAGAAATTATTCATTTTGGCAGGAAAAATAAAAATAAGCTCATTATCTAAATGGTAAGAGATTGCAGAGCTCTGAAATTCAGAGGGATTTGGGTGCCCTAGCGCATGTATCGCAAAAGATTAGTATGTAGGTACAGCAGGTAAGTAGGAAAGCTAATATAATGTTCTTATTTATTGCAAGGGGAATTGAATACAAAGTAGGGAGGTTGTGCCTCAGTTATACAGGGCATTGGTGAGACCACATCTGGAATAGTGTGTACAGTATTGGTCTCCTTATTTAAGGAAGGATGTAAATGCTTTGGAAGCAGTTCAGAGAAGATTTACTAGGCTAATATTTGGAATGGATGGGTTGCCTTATGAGGAAAGGTTGGTCAGGCTAGGCTTGTATCCACTGGAGCTTAGAAGAGTAACAGGTGATTTGACTGAAACATATAAGATCCTGAGGGGTCTTAACAAGGTGGGTATAGAGAGGATGTTTCCTCTTTTGGGAGAATCTAGAACTAGGAGTCACTGTTTAAAAATAAGGGGTATTTAAGATAGAGATGAGGAGAATTTTTTTCTCTCAGAGGGTCGTGAGTCTCTGGAACTCTCTTCCTCAAATGGCAGTGGAAGCAGAGTCTTTGAATATTTTAAGGCAGAAAAGCAAGGGTGTGAAAGGTTATAGGAGGTAAGTGGGAATGTTGGGATGAGGTTATCGTCAGATCAGCCATGATCTTATTGATTGGCAAAGCAGGCTTGAGGTGCTGAGTGGCCTATTCCTCTTTCTAATTTGTATGTTTGTATAACATTGTTAGTTCAGGAGACAATGTTAGTTAGCTAGCATTGGGGTGATAGGTAAACTTGGCCTGGTGTGACTTAGGACAAGTGCAGCAGAGTTTTTGATGATGTCAGATTTACACAGAGTAGAATGTGGGAGGTCGGCTAGGAGTGTGTTGGATTCGCCAAGTCTAGAGGGAACAAAGACAAGGATGAAGATTTCAGAAACAGATGAGCTGAGGCAGGGATGGAGTTGACTGATATTATGGAACTTGTGGCAGTCTTAGTGATGGAGAGGAGATGGGGTAGGAAGCTCAGCTTAAGGTCAAATGATACTAAGTTCGTGAACAATCTAGTTCAACTTCAGGCAGTTTCCAGGGAGAAGGATGGGGTCTGTGGGTTGGGAATGGAGCTTGTGACAGGGACTGAAGACGATGGTTTCTTTCTTCCTGATATTTAGTTGGATGAAATTTCTGCTCATTCAGCGCTGGATGAGAGGCAAGTAACCTGACAATTTAGGGAGTGTAGCGGTGTTGGAAGAGGCGGTGCTGAAGCAGTGCTAGGTGTCATCAGTGTACAGGTGGAAACTGATGCATTTTCCATTGGTGTCACTGAGGAGCGACATAGGAGCGGGCCAAGGATAGATCCTTGGGCGAATCCAGAGGTAACAGCACAGGAACAGAAAGAGAAACCATTGCTAAAAACAAAAAACTGCGGATGCTGGAAATCCAAAACAAAAACAGAAACAGAAATACCTGGAAAAACTCAGCAGGTCTGGCAGCATCGGTGGAGAAGAGCACAATTGATGTTTTGAGTCCTCATGACCCTTCCCCCCACCCCAACCCCATATAACCCCCAAGAGAGGCAAAGAAACCCCACCCAGTGTCAATCAGGGAGAAAATTCCTCTCTAACCCCTTCCCTGCTTCTCAAGGCAATCAAAACTAATCCAGGAGGTCACATGGGCTAAGTGTTACCTATAAAGGTATTGTTTCTTTGTTAACATTGTCACTATCCATGTTGTATTATACAGTCAAGTTCTGATAACCTTTGAAGCAATCTCAAAGAGAATGTTACATTTAGATTGGAATTTCCATCGCCTCCATACAAAATCCAAAAACGTTTAATCAGCCACATTCACCAATTATTTCAAAACTATGAGCGATATTGGTCAAAACCATGCATTTTAAATTATAAAAAAACTTTCAAAAATGTGTTTGTGAACTTATATAGAGCACTTAAAATCAGATAACAGGAAGGTGTTGAGGATTCAGCACCAACCTTCTTCACTTCAGCTGTTGTGATAATTCGAGTTGGATGTCTCCTTGTTCTAAGTGTGAAATGGGTCACAGGCAGAGAATATCTCATTTTGGAAAGAGAAACTGTATACAAGTGGTACACTTTGTTCATCCCATGCTGTGGCTGGAAGTGTACCAACTGATAGCTTAAGTTGGTATTGTACAATGTGTAGTACAGATATCTAGTTAATTGTCTGAAGAGTAATTCTGATATGTACATACTAATTTTGAGTCACTGTGCAGCAGCAGCAATAGCAGTAACTTTCCTGCACATTTCCCCGTCTGTCAAAAAATACAGATCTTACAACTCCCTGCACACAGCTTACTCATAAACAGGTATTTTAGGGTCTTTGAAGTTCAAGGTTCCTGGGATATAAAGTAGCATCAATATCCCCAAACACCCTCCTGCGTTTGCCTATTGAACATTAATTCCTTTGCTGTGATGGCCTGTAGATGTGAAACATACTATGATATTCAAATTCCCTGCTGGTAGCTTTACATGGAATTTACGGCACAGGAACAGGCCATTTGGCCCATCTCATCTATATTTGGTGTTTATGATCCACACAAAACTCCTCCCATCCTTCTTGATCACACTATCAGGGTAACCTTCAGCTTCTTTCTTCCTCGTGTGTTTATCAAGTTCCTTGAATGTATCTATACTAGAACCATAGAATGGTTACAGTGCAAGAGGCTATTCAGCACATTGTCTCTCTGCCAGTTCTCTGCAACAGCAACTCAGCTCATCCCATTCCTCCACCTTTTCCCTGTAACCCTGTAAAATCTTTTCCCTTTAGATAATTATCCAGTTCCCTTTTGAAAACCACAGTTGAATCTGTCTCCACCACATGCTTGGGCAGTGCATTCCAGATCCAAACTACTTGTTGCATAAAGAAGATTTTCCTCATATTGGCTCTGGTTCTTTTGTTAACTACCTTAGGGTTCTTGACTTTCTGCTGATGGGAACAGTTTCTCCCCATTTACTCTATCCAGACCCCTCATGGTTTTGAACATGTCTAACAAATCTCCTCTCAACCTTCTCTCCTCCAAGGAGAACAGCCCCCGCTTTGCCAATCTATCCACATAAATGAAGTCTCTTATCCTTGGAACCATTCTCATAAATCTTTTCTGCGCCCTTTCTAAAACCTTCACATCCTTCCCATTGAGGCTGAACCAGTGTTTTATGAAGGTTCATAACTAACTTGCTTTTGTACTCTGTTGCCCCTAATTATAAAACCCTGGATTCAATATGATTTATTAACTGCTTTCACAACCTGCCCTGTCACCCTCAATGATTTATGCACATATACACCCAGGTCCCTCTGCTCCTACATTTCCTTTAGAATTATACACTTTATTTTGTGTCACCTCCCTTCATTCTTCTGACCAAATGTATCACTTCACACTTCTCTACATTAAATTTCATCAGCCATGTGTCTGCACATTCCACCAGTCTGTCATTATCCGCCTCACAGTTCACAATAATTTCAAGTCTTGCATCAACTGCAAATTTTGAAATTGTGGTCTGTACACCCAGGTCTAGGTTATTGATATAAATCAAGAAAAGCAATGGTCCCTCTATATTTCATCCTCCAGTCAGTTAATAGGCTTGAATGAAATAATTAACTTGTTGCATAATGAAATTCTAGCTATGCTAAAGATTAATGATTCAAAATACCAGATGGTTCAAAATGACATTCCTACTGGCATTAATATTTTTCATTTAAAAAGCAGAGTTTTATTGATGTTTGGGGACTCAAATGATTAATACATAGGAAATCAACATAATACTAGATTTAGAAATTATTTGGCCAGCACATCTGCTTGGAGCTCCTGCACCTGAAAATTTGGCACCACATCCCCAGTCATATTCCTCTTTGTGGGATCTTGCTGTGCACAAATTGGCTGCTGTGTTTCCTACATCACAACAGTGACAACACTTTGGAAAGTAATTCATTAGGTCTAAAGTGCTTTGGGGTGCCCTGCAGTTGTGGAAAGTTCAACATACATGTGAGTCTCCTTTCTTTTCTGAAGCACTGACTCACGTTGGGGTTAAATTCCAGAGATAATGGCTCCACTCAGGTACTCTGCCCAAGCAGGCATTTTGCACCTATGAACCGAGACAATGATTGTTGGCAAGCCGGTCACCATGAACACGTTCACAGTTGAGTTCAAGCCTCTCTTGGCGTGACATGAAGGTATTTAAAATGATGAGAGGTTTCAATAGAACAGACAGGGGGAATCTACCTCCGTTGGCTTGAGGACCAATAACCAGAGAATACAGGTTTAAAATAATTGGCAAAAAAAACAGCGGGGAGATGAGGAAAATTTTTTTTAATCATTGAGTTGTTGTGATCTGGAATGTGCTGCCTGAAAAGATAGTGCAAGCAAATTCAATAATAATTTTCAAAAGGGAATGAGATAAATACTTGAAAAGGATAAATTTGGCAGCTTATGGAGAAAGAGTTCCTTCAGAGGGCTGCCACAGGCAAAATGGGCCAAATGGCCTTCCTCTATGCAGTGGGCTGGATTTTCACCCCGGTGCTGGGAAATCGAAGTCAGAAATGTTTCCTTGGGGGAAACAGTGACTCATTCAGATACTCGGGCAATGGCAGCAGGCACATGGGAGCATCACCACCAAGCCACACACCATCCTGACTTGGAAATGTATCGCTGGGTCAAAACCTGGAACTCACTTCCAAACAGCACTATGGGTGTACCTACCCCACATGGACGGCAGCGGTTCAAAAAGGCAGCTCACCACCACCTTCTCAAGGGCAATTAGGGATGGGCAATAAACACTGGCCCAGCCAGCGACACCCACATCCCATGAACCAATTGAAAAAAAACCTCATTAATTGGTCCCAGTTAAGGATGGTTGGTGGGCTATGGAAGCTGGAAGGCCAATCAGAGGCCTTCCAGTTTGAGAGGAGCTGTAATGGAAGGTAAGTAAGTGAGAGGGTGCTTTCAAGTGGAGGCCTCCTCTCTACAACTTTTTAAAATCTGTAATTAAAAAATAGATTCCGCTGCCTGGCCACCAAGTGTGGGGGCAGATGTGAGGGGGGAGCCAGTCTACTGGTCAGTCTGTGGCTGCTCTTGCACTTCAGAAGACATGGAGGGCCCCTAAGCCTGCCTGGAGAATTGGTCTCCTGTTGTTGGGTGCCCTCCTCCAGGACCTCAACTGGGTCCCTGCTGCCTGTTGACTGGAAAATTCCAGTTGGCCTTTTTTTTAATTGCCCTCAGTTGGACTCTTAATGAGCCTGATCTGCCCCCTGCCACCTCTGGTCGCCCTGCCAAGCCCCGTGCCACCAAATGACCCGGGGGGGGGGGTGTGGTGGAGGTGAGGGTCTGGCACAGCTGGCTGGTGGGATTATTCTTCTTTGCCAGTCGCCTCTGATCCCAGCCCTTGCACGTGTTCTGAAAATTTAGCTGTGGACTCTCTATGCCTCCACTTTCCAGCAGCAGTCGCTCGATTGGGAGCAGAAACCTTTCACCTTTGGCTGCCAAGGCGGAAAGATGCTGAGGTCAAAATGTTGTGTTCTATACCAGCTGAGGGCATCTCTAGGGGCTTTGTATAGAGGGGTTAACTACGGGAAAGTTACAACGCAAAATGCAAAAATAAAAGTCAACACAGGCTTGCACGCTTAAATCACCAGGATATAATCACAATCTCTAAAATGCAATGTGAGGGTGTGGCAATTTGAACAAAGTTCTTCTGGATTCTTGCCAGCTACAGTCACAAGAAAAAGATTTACCAGCTTTTCAATTCTTTATGCCAGGAAAAATGTGATTTAAGATGCAATTAAAAATCTATATATTTTTAAATAAATGATCAAACTTTAGATAGTTTAAGCTTAGTGTTAAATAAGTAGAATCCAAAAGAGAATATATGTTAAATGGAGTTATGTTGTGCAGATTCACCTGTAATTAAAATATTTTCAAATACCCTACAATTAAAACTCACATGAATTAATAATAAAACATTGATATGATATACTTTTCTCTTTTCCTCGATGCTTGACGATCAGGTAAAATTGTGTTTAATGTGAAAGGTGAAGGAGCACAGTAAACCAGGAAGCTTTATTACAGTGCAGATAGAAAGCGATATAATGAGCATCGAATGAATATGAAAGTAAAACTACTTCAATAAGAACATAACACACAATAAGAGGATATTGTACATTAAAAAGAGTTACCTACTTAAAGTTAATCTCTCACCGTAAGAAGTGTTGAGTCTCAACTGCTGAACTGGAGAGTGGGAAGAACAAAGACGAAGGGAAACAGATTCAGGTGTTCCAAGTACGTCGTCGAAATCTGATTGGAGGCAGAATGACCTACATTGCCAAGTTCGGAAAGGTTGCCAGATCTGCTCTGATAACAGTGGATCATTCTAGTTATGGCTTCACTTGTCTTTCATCAACATCTGTTGGTTGAAACAAGGAATCATTGCTCACAGGTCTTACCTTGGTGGCTGTGGGGAAATTTGAAGAAGATATTTTTTCCCAAAGAGAATATTTTGATAATATCTCTCTGCCACAATCCTTTGTATCATTCACTATTCTGTTGGAAACTAAATACTTTAAAACTCTTCAGTAACAGATGCATCTACATAGCATAGACTCCAGAATCAATTTAACAGATTCTCATCCTGAATTCCGTTTAGTTAATGTTATGCCTAGACTATATAAAGTTTTGCTAATTTGTTAAAAAAGATACATATTTTTAACCAAATTTTAAATCGCAGTGCTCCTCTGGAATTTCGTTGTGTTTTTCTCAAGCTCCCCCCAGTGCAAGTATTTCTCCTACTCCATTTGAACAAACCAGATCACTAAAATGATACACAGAAGGCTTTGTATGAACCTCAGGAAGTGTGGAGTCTTGGGAGTTCAAAAGGTTGACCTTGTGAAATGCAAAATGATTCTTTCTCTAGAGATGGCATCCTGCATCTCCCCTCTTCCTAAAAAATGAAAGGTGACAGGAATGTGTGGGCAGCATCCATACCTCCAGGTCAGGAACTCCACGTTCAAGTCCCACTTCAGGATTTGATGTTCCCAGGAGGTGTATTTGTAACTTGGCCAAACAAGTTGATAATCAGCCTGTAAATCCTTCCAACACGCTTGAAGGCAGGCAGTAAGAGTGTGAGAGCTTCCTGGTCAGCCATACTGCAGAAGGCAGCAGCAAACCACTGCAATACTTGGCTAAGCATAATCATGGACCAATCCAATGGAAGTCCATGGTTGCCAATGCCCTCTCTGGGGCATAGTTCCTGGAGGAGGACGGGAATGTTCTATGAAAAATCTCTAAATTCATATGAGTTTATTCCATTGGAAATGGGTGTAAACTTTACAAAGATATGTACCTTTTTTTCTCCTAATGTTCCCTTCTTCCCTTCCCTCACACATCGAGTCATTGTGATCCGGAATGCGTTGCCTGAAAGGGGAGTGGAAGCAGATTCATCATAACTTTCAAAAGGGAATTGGATAAATACTTCAAGAAGAAAATAATTGCAGGTCTATGTGTAAAGAGCAGGGAGTGAGGCTGATTGGATAGTTCTATCAAAGAGCTGGCAGAGGCACAATGGACCAAATGGCCGCCTCCTATTCATTCATTCATTCATTCATTCATTCATTCATTTATTCATTCATTCATTCATTCATTCATTCGTTCATTCATTCATTCATTTATTCATTCATTCATTCATTCATTCTTTTTTCGCTCTTTCTTTCTTTTGCTCTTTCTCCCTCTCTCTCAATCAGAGATTAAATCCTTTGATTTTTACGCCACACCTAGCATTGCATGTACCCCCAGAAACCACCAGGGCATTGAATTTAAAATGTGAAATGTGAAATGCCTCACTGGGTTTATAATAGTTTGCTTCAGAATTGAAACAAATTTATTCAGGTAAGGTGTGGCTTTATAGTGTGTTTGCAAAGCAGGTGGAGGTGTATATACATAGTAAGGCTCTACATATTACCTATGCTTTGATGCTGACTGTGCAAAGTTTTCACCCATTCAGGACTTGGAATAATCCATTTCATTATGGCCATGTCTCCTTCTGGAGCTCTGGTTTTATTGTTTTAGTTATCCGGGTTCTTAAATCTCAGCCTGTCCTTGATCCCAATCACATCATAGCCCAGATCATCTCCAGCAAAGGAGCAAGAGTGGGAGGTCAGAGAAAAGTATTTTAATTTCAACAACAATACTTGTAGCCATGATTAATCTATTTGGGGTGGAAATGAATATTTCACTTCAAAGATTGTGACAATTTTCCTATCAAGTTGCCTCGTGTTGCAACTTTAGTTAAACAAGCTGTGAACTATAAATGATTACTGCCAGCAGCTTCAGATGTCAGCTATCCTATTTTCGTTTGTCACACCTAATTAAAGGTTGAATGTTCAGAGTGCCCTTGTTGCTTCTGACACTCTAAAGTAACTCAGAAGGATTATATTGTCATTTGTTGGATAATTTTAGCAACAAAGTGGAATAGCATCAGCAGTGAAATGTTGCCAGCGAGTGGACTATCCAACCATGATTCACACTTCTCCAAGGTTTACCTCCAACCTAAAGATGACTTTACAAAACTGTACAGAAGTACAATTTAGCATCTTGTTAACTGTGCAGCATGAAAACACTCATGCAGAAGTGTGCAGTGTCGATGATTATCAAGAAGTGGATTATTTAACCCCAGTTTGGAATAAGAGCCATTGAAGAACTGCTCTGATTTCAAGGAACAAGGTATCGCTACAGCAGTGACAGCAGTGAATAATGGAGTGAGATTTGCTGTCCCATGGATTGAACATGGTGAGGCATTTCACTTTTTAAATGCACAATTCAGTGCCCTGGCAGTTTCTGGGGGTACATGCAATGCTAGGTATGGTGCTGAGGCATTGAAATCAAAGGATTCAATCTCTGATCTATGCAGACTTAGTCAAGCCCAGTTGTAGTGGTGATTCAGGTATTCCAATTGAGATCTGTACCCCTGAATATACAGAGAAAGAAAGAAAGGAAGACTTAGACTGTTACAGCAGAGAAGGAGGTCATTCAGTCCATTTGTGCCTGTGCCAGCTCTTTGATAGAACTATTCAATCAGTCTCACTCCCTGCTCTTTCAACAGATAACAGGGGGGTACTGCAGACCAGGAAGTACAGGACATCCAGTGGGCACTACAGCAGGAAATGGTTCAGCTGGAATTGAGCCAGTTCCTTCAATGTGATGGAGGAAGATTGCTGCAGTAGGTTCAAGCTCGAGAGAGGGACAGCCGGCAGTGTGACTGAGGGAATGAGAGACCTGCCATTGAGTCCCTTAAGATCTCAGATTTCCAAACTATGAGTTGGTGCCAATTTTTAGTAAGTTGCAAACAATGATGACATTGATCCCACAGAACTCTTAGCTAAAATGGGGCAAATCAGAGTCTATCACTTCACGTACCTGATTCAGGAATGCTTGGTGGTGACAGTGGGCAGAGCAGGTATTTCATTACCTAGTTCCGACATTACTCAACACTCACCTGCTGAAAGAGGGAATGGGAAAGCAGCACAAGAGAACATCCACTGCAAATAATAAAGGTAGTTTTGAGACTGATGTTCAACTTTACATTGAGTGGTTAACAACAACAACTTATATTTGTATAGCGCTTTTGATGTAATGAAACGTCCAGAAGCTCTTTCATCACAACACAAAATCTGATACTGAGCCACATGAGGAGATATTAGGTCAAATCATCAAAAGCTTGGTCAAAGAGGCAGGTTTTAAGGAGCATCTTACAGGAGGAAAGAGAGGTAGAGAGAAGGAGAAGTGTAGGGAGGGAATTTCAGATCTTGAAGTCTAGGCAACTGAAGGCAGGGCCACCAATCATGGAGGAATTAAAACTGGGGAGCCACAGGAGGTCAGAATTAGAGGAGTGCGGATAGTTTGGAGGATTATGGGGCTGGAGGAGATTACAGAGATAGAATGGGGTGAAGCCATGGAGGGATTCAGTGTAGGTCAGTGAGCACAGGGGTTACTGGGGGAACAAGATTTGGTGTGCATTAAGACATGGGCTGTAGAGTTTTGGATGACCTCAAGTTTAAGGAGAGAAACATATGGAAAACCAGCCAGGGATGCTTTGGAATGGTCATTTCTAGAGGTAACAAAGGCATGAATGAGAGTCTGGAATTTTCTGACCCCATTGGCATCAGGTGTCATGGTGGGCCTGAGCAGACAATGTGACAAGAAGGCCAAAAATTGCTTTCACGTCATTGTGAAACCAGTTTGTGATTGTCCACTCCACCTGTCCATGGCGGGCTGTGTTCCCTGCTGCTGCACATCAGGAACTTCATTTTAATACATCTGTATCTCATTATAAGCCCAGCTCCCCGGAACCATTGCCCCCCATGCTGGATCATCCAGGAGTGTCAGTGTGCAATCACGTCTGTACATAAGTGAAGTACACCTGGCGATCTGTCCTTCACTCGGGACTCCGAGGTTTGTTTGCCCACCTTACTTCAGGCAGCACTCGCATCATCAGGCTTTGCAGGCAGCACCACATCACTTTTAGGGGGGCTCGTGGGCAGGTCTCTACCTACCAGACCAGCCGTAAGGTGGGGGAGTCTTTTCAACACCTGCAGGGCTGGGTGTTGCTTGGGGAAGGGGGAGAAGTGACCTTAGGCAAGAGAAGAGGCTGCAGGGCGAGGGCTGTACTGGGGAAGGGGGGTATCCCAGGGTGTGTGGGGGCACATGTTGATCTGTGCAAGTGGCCTCAAGATGGTGAGGGCTGAGGAGGCAGTCTCCAGAGGAGATGAGGCCGGATGGAGATGTGAGGGCGAGTGTGAGAGAGTGAGTGTTGATGGCCCTTGAGCTGGCAGTGAGTGAGATGCCAGTGAATGTATAATGGGCTTGTGAGAGTGTGAGTTTAGAGTGGTGAGTTGGTTGACTTATCCTGGTGGCACGGATGAGATCATTCAATCATTTTCTGCACTGGATGGCTGACCTCTTCTGTGCAGCATTGGCACTGACCATCTCTACCACCACCTCCCAAGCCGGAGTGGTGAGGCTGATGGGCCTCTTGCAGCCAGAGTGCGGGTAGAGGACATCGCCGTGGGCCTCCATGGTGACCACAATGTGTCACTGAATTGGAATGCTGCACCCTTCTTGGCTTTGGGGGCCATGATTTCACCGGTGCCCTCCTGAGCCGCAAGCATTGAGAAGTGTGGGGGCGGCTGCGGTTAAAATATGGTGCCCTGCACGAGGAAGGAGCGAGGGAATGGCGTGGCGGGCAAATCTGAGGCCACCAGCCAGCGAGACGGCGTGTTTCCTGTGACTGCATAATTAATAAGGTGGGAATGGGACAATACGGTGCAAAAAAGCTGCCACTTCGGCCAGTGGGTAACACCTCCTTTTTCCCACCTGCCCCTGCACTTAGTGCAAATCTGTGATGATTCTGTCCAGAGTTTCAGCAGCAGCTGAGCTGTGATGGGGTGAAGTCAGGCGATATTATAGAGATGGACATAGGCAGTCTCAGAGATAGCCTGAATATGAGATCAGCAGCTCTTCTCAGGGTCAAATGTGACACCAAGGTTGTGGACAGACTGGTGTAATCTCAGGCTGTTGCCAGGGGTGAGGGATGGTGTTGGTAGCCAGGGAACAGAGTTTGGAATGGGGACTGAACACAGTGGCTTCATAGGAAAAGTAACAAAGCCAAGAATGCTGGAATTATTCATGAAACGTTTGGATGCTGCAACAAGTGGAACCCGGGGATCTTTGTGGATAAATAAACTAAGATGGGCTGAATGCCTTCTCATCTGTTATTATTTTGTGACCTCTTAAAAAGGCCAGGATTAAAACCATATGTTGTTTAAATCATGAGTTTAATGCTGTGATGATGTTCACGATTTCTACTCTTGACAAAGATTCGGGTCTTTTTTTCCATCCAACTTCCTCCCTCTCTCTCCTGAAGGTGCTGATTCTTGCTGAAGTACAGTTCCACATCCACAATCTCCTGCGAGTGGCCACTTATCAAATGTGAGGCTAGAGACTGAGGGAAGAAGCTAACTCGCCGGGCGCTAATTCCATGGGATCGGGTGGAATGTCAGGTTTAAACCCTGCTCAATATTGGTCATCATTGAACGTCAGTGGGGAGCAGTATCTGGTGGAAAGTCAAACCAGTGTTACAGCTGGTTCCATCAGCTTCTCGATGGTTAAAATCAAATGTTAGTGGGGCACTGGGGTTGAGGTTTTCAAAAGCAAATTCAATGCTTTCCAGTTGGGACTCTGCCCTAGGTAGATATCAGGTGCAGGGACCCAGACTGATGTTTTTTTCTCTCACTAGACCAGGGCTGCTGAGAATAATTATGCTTCCACCTTAGTGAGATGAATTAGGCATTTCCCCAAACTGGGATGTCAGGCAGCTAAATTGTACCTTTGCATGTAAAGCTCCTTGTCCCGTTTCGTCAGCCTTTATCAAAGTCTAACTAATTTTCATCTTATCTCGGTAAGGTAGGGCTGTGGTTTGTTTGGAAAGTTCCATTGAAACACGGCCCTAAATTACTGACCTTTGTAACTGGCTACGTGCTAACAATTAAAACCTGTAAACGCTTCATTCATCAAGTGTGCCAGACACCAAGATCATCATTTAGGAATTTCTCTTTAAACATTTCTAGCCTCTAAAAATGAGGTCGCCATTCTAACCTCATCTTTCCCACTTGTGGATCCTCCAGGGTGGG
Organism: Carcharodon carcharias; assembly: GCF_017639515.1. NCBI lineage: Eukaryota > Metazoa > Chordata > Chondrichthyes > Lamniformes > Lamnidae > Carcharodon > Carcharodon carcharias. The sequence goes on from NC_054498.1 coordinate 5,881,772, forward strand.
GTCGAAAGCACATAGGAAGCCCCCATGCAGCTGTCAGATTGGTCGCTAAGAAAGCATTTTAACTCTCAAAGCCTGAGCACCTGTTTGCAGCCTTGCCAGGGTCACTGAGGTTAGTGCACAGCAGGTTCAGCTTCTTCAGGGAAACTGACAAGCTGGGAAGGCTTTGATCAATTACACTGAAGAGCCTCAGCCTTGGCCAGGTGAAAGGTTGCTGTTCAAAGTACAAGTGCTCTCAGGTGACAGGTGATTGTCAACCTTTTGGAAGGCACTTCTTCCGCCTTGCGTTCCATTCACCTTTGGCTGCACTTTCCTGCTGCTGACCTTCACCATGACACGATAGCAGCTCCACCTTCCACCTCTACTGAGGATCAAGAGCAGAAGACCACACCACCGTCAGCTGCTTCAGCAGCAGCACCAGCTGTCTCCTTCACGGTCACCTGCCCCTTCACAGCGTCGATGGGGTAGATACCGAGATCCAGCTAGAAGGGGCAAGACTCTAAACACAGCGTCCAAAGGCAGAGATTCAGCTTTCTCCAGCAAGTCATGTTGGTCACGATTATCCCACTCTACAGCCCTCTCCCAGCGATGAGAGATGTGAATTATAGAACCACGACCCGGAAGGAGGTCATTTTGCCCCATCGAGGCCATGTGATTTCAGGCTTCTGCAGTTTACCAGATAAGATCAGGATACAGCATTATTGCAATGATAGCTGAGGAGTACCAGTACAGATTGATGTTATGATCACCATATTTGAACCTTTCCAAATAATAATCAGAAGGAAGCTGATGGATAGGGTTGGATGACAAGTGGTTGCAGAAGAAGAAGGATTGGCCAGGGTTCCAGTGCCTGATTCTATCCATGAATTGTGGTGGTACATGTGTGCATGGATGTGGGATGATTTTGAAGTTTGTCTATGACTTGCCTTCCCCAAATCCTGCTGTCGTCAGGTCACCTGTCAATGCTCAGGCTTACATATAAGGAATAGCAACACAGGAGTTAGAAAGGGAGAGGAGAGAGAGAGTAAGGGGGAAGAGAGAGGGACAGAGAGGTGAGAGGGTAAGCAAGAGGAGAGAGGGATAGAGAGATGATAAGGGAGAGGAGACAGATTAATCAAGAGGAAAATGGTTAAGGGAGAAAAGAGAAGGTAAGCAAGAGAAGAGAAGCAGGAACTGGAAAAATTGAAAGTACTATCTAAATCAATTGCTTGACTGGGTGCTTGAGCACCATTAACCCACTCCTGTCTCCATTTGACGGTAATATCTTAAACTTCCTTCTTTCCTTAGGCAGTCCCTCTGGATTGAGGATAACTTGCTTCTATTCTGGTTTGACCGGTTCCCAGGTGGCTGATAAGTTCAATGCACGATCTGCAGACTCTGCCACATGCCGGTCAGGTGGTGTTTGAAGGATGGGCAGATGGATTGTTTGGCAGTTTGTGTGTTCCCTCCGATACCTCGACTTCTCCTCTATGCATTGCTGATGAAGCCTCCCGGTGTGTTCAATATCTCCCCGAATGAACCTTCTCCAATTTGGCCGATTGCAATAGGAAGCTCCTATGAGTCGGCGGGGATGTTTGACTTCTTCAGAGATGCTTTGAGGACACCCCTAAAGCGTTTCCACTGTCCTCCTGGGAGTCTCCTATAGCAACTGAGTTCAGAGTAGGGAAGTTGCTTTGGGAGTCTAGTGTCAGGCATACGAATGGCATGACCTGCCCAGCGGAGCTGGTTTTGAGTGATCAGTGCCTCAATGCTGGACATGTTGACTTGGGAGAGGATGCTATTGTTGGTCTGCCCTTCTTGTCGCCGGGTTTGGAGAATCCTGCAAAGGCGCTGCTGGTGGTATTTCTCCAGTGCTTTGAGGTGCCTGTTGTAGGTTATCCAAGACTCCAAAGCATATAGGAGAGCAGGGGTCACTGCTGCCCGATAAACCATTACCTTAGTCTCAGGTTTGAGACCCTGGTCCTCACATAAACTGAAATGTCATATCTTGTCAATTATTAACTTGTTGGTATGTTTGATAGTTAGGGTTGTATATACACCAGCTGACAGTGTGAAATGCACTCAAGGGTATCTATTTGTAATGTTATCCGTATAACACACTAAACAAACATTGTCATCTATGAGACTTAAAGAGGCTAACAGTTGCAAACAACTTTTGATGGAAACCATCAAGTTCTTCTATCTGGAGGAAACAACCTTAAGAAGCTGGCAGTAAGTAAAATTATGTTGGTATCATGCAAAAGGGCACTTAAAACACTTTTGACCTTCCAGATTGAGATCCTTCAGGTGAAACCCTTTCATCTCAAAACCAGTTTAACTCCAGTAGAGACAGCACATTTCCTTATTAGCCTGTGCTGGGCTGGCACATGGGATTAATCTAACTCTCCTACCAGTTAAAAGAGAAATGCAAATGAAGCCATGGTGAACCTTAACCAAGAGCGATGTTTTATGTGAGAGACTAGACAGTGAGCATCAACAGCTCAGTAAATTCAATGGTTCATAGATCAGGTAGCTCTTCCTTTTGAAACTCGAAAGGGAAAAGCTCTCTGATCGATGTGGCCTCTTCACTTCTGTGAACAACGGGGGAGGGGAGTAGTGATGGTCTCGGTAAATGGACAACATAAATTGAAAATCATCACCTAAAGAAGAAAGAAAGGGATTGTAAGTTTCCTATGTGGTGGGTTCTTTGAACAAGGAACGCAATGAGGCGTATCAGAATCCAAAACAAGTTTTAAAAAGGAAGTGGATAAGTGTAGAAGAATGGAAAAGGAATGGGAAGAGGGTGGGGGAATGGGACTGAGCTGGCAGAGATGCAGTGGGCCGATAGGCCCTGCTCCATGCTGTAAAATGCTGTGGTTCTGAACTTGACCTTTTTCTAGCCTTTTGATTCAGTACAAAACTGAGTGATATATTTATCCATGGCCTCATTGGCTTGCTATCTCACAGAATCATTTTAATGTCTTTTTAAGAACTATTACATAACTATTAGCGCCTGTGCTGCACCATTGACTGATAAATCATTGTGCTCTACTGTAACCTTGCCTGTTCAACAAGGTCTCCCTCTATTTGCCAAACTAATACAAATAATTATTAACTATAGTCCGGAACAAACTAGTTTCCAAGGTGATCATGAATTTCCTGATCACTTTCAGAAGTTTCAGTGGGTAAATTTAATTAAGTGCTTCCGAAAAGTTAAATTGATTGAGACAACAGGGCATACAGACGGTTGGAGGGGTGGGTGGGGTAGGGAAGTTTTGCGTTGGCTGAGCCTAGCTGATTTAACAGTTTGGTCACTAGATTACCTTTGGACTGGGGAATGAAGAAAGTCAGCCAAGGATTTTAGAACAGTTTGGAGTTCAGTAGAATGAGAGGCAACTTGAGTGAAACCTTTAAGATCCTGAGGGGGTCTTGACAGGGTGGATGTGAAGAGGATGTTTCCTCTTGTGGGAGAATCTAGAACTAGGGGTCACTGTTTAAAAATAAGGGGTCACCCATTTAAGACAGAATTGAGGAGAAATTTTTGCTCTTAGAGAGTAGTGAGTCTCTGGAACTCTCTTCCTCAAAAGGCAGTGGAAGCAAAGTCTTTGGATATTTTTAAGGCAGAGGTAGATAGATTCTTGATAACCAAGGGGGTGAAAGGTTATCAGGGGTAGGGGGAGTTTACAATCAGATCAGCCATGATCTTATTGAATGGAGGAGCAGGCTCGAGGGGCTGAGTGGTCTACTCCTGCTCCTAATTCATATGTTCTGATTTTGTTGCTGGTTGCTGCTCAGTGGGCTTGGTTGGAAAGTGCCTTAGCTGGTGCATTAGGAATTTCTTCAGACTGAGGCTTGGGACCCTATTCAGCCAATTAGTGTGGATGAGCCTCCTTGCCCATCTGTTGCATGGTAATACTGGTCTGTAAGGTGAAATTTTCTGACATACAATACCTGATCTTTGAGACTTTGAGACATTTACTTATGCACTCTCCAGAATCTGTTTCTATGTGTTGATGATACATTCCACCATGATCCTGGTGCCCACATGTTTCTTGGTAGATGTCTGGTCACTTTTTGTTCATGGCTATTTCCATGGAGTTCTGTGCTTGAGAAATTATCAGTTGCCTAGGAACCATGCAACTGATCTTCCTCTCTTCCAAAGTGAAGGTATTAAGATCATATATCACCTGCACCTTAACGCAATGGAATTCCTTTCTGTTCATGGAGATATTGGGATTCAGGGCAATAACCCATTTTGAAGTAGCCTCATACTGTTGTAAGATGTTGTGTGTAGCTTGGTAAGACTCATGATGAGGTTTTGAGTTTTATTTGGTTTAACAGTAAATGTTTATTATCTACTTGTAAATGAAACAATATATACAGTATAAGGTCTAAGTTAGGAGATGTCTCCATGCTTGCCTCTACACATGTCTCTGTCCAATACAAGACTGCCCTCTAAACTTGGGTCATGTGTTCCTTTAAACCACAGTGTGGGTAGCACTCTACCCAGTCCCATGTTAACAATTCTATGCCAGACTCTTATACTACACATACTAGTGGCTTTCCAGTGGGAATAGTATGTGATTGTCATCTTTGGCAAGCAATGCTTCTGCCCCTGCTATATAAGCACATAAACACATACTAATTAGGAGCAGGAGTAGGCCATTCAGCCCCTTGACCTGCTCTGCCATTCAATTAGATCATGGCTGATCTGATTGCAACTTCAACTCCAGATTCTCACCTATTCCCAATAGGCTTCACCCCCTTGCTTATCAAGAATCTGTCTACCTCTGCCTTAAAATTATTCAAAGACTCTGCTTCTACCACCTTTTGAGGAAGAGAGTTCCAAAGACTCACAACCCTCTGGGAGAAAAAATTCTCCTTATCTCTGTCTTAAATGGGCGACTCTGTATTTTTAAACAGTGACTCCCAGCTCTAAATTCTCCCACAAGAGAAAACATCTTCTCCACATCTATCTTGTCTAGATCCCCCAGGATCATATATGTTTCAATCAAGTTGCCTCTTGCTCTCCTAAACTCCAGCAGATACAAGCCTAACCTGTCATAAGCCAACACTCCCATTCCAGGTATTGGTCTATTAAACCTTCTCTGATCTGCTTCCAATACATTTACATCCTTCCTTTAATACAGAGACCAATATTGTACACAGTACTCCAGATGTGGTCTCACCAACACCCTGAATAACTGAAGCATAACATCTCTACTTTTGTAATTAACTTCCCTTGCAATAAACAATGACATTCTATTAGCTTTCCTAATTAATTGCTGTAGCCTGGAGTTGAGAATAAGGATGGTAGTGGCTCCAATCTCATTCTATCAAATGGCTGACTAGGATTCTCCCCTGCTCTTACTGCCTGCCATTAGTGTGTAGCTCTTATAGAGTCAAAACAATTAAACCAAATCAACAAAATTGGGATAAATCAGGCACAGCCCCTAATTCAGGTCAGCTGTAAAACCAAGAACAAAGTTTAAAGGAACCTTACAAATTTTAAATCAAAATGTGATTAAAGGGGTCAACAAAACACCCCAGTCCCCGCGGTGCCCACCGGGCACGGAAGGCCTCGAGAGTGCCAGCAGACACTGCGTGCTCCCTCTCCAGGGACATCCGGCCGCGAACGTAGCCGCGGAAGAGGGACAAACAATCGGGCGGGACTCCCCCGTCGATCGCCCGCTGCCTGGACCTGTTAATGGCCAACTTGGCCAGGCCCAGGAGCAGGTTCACGAGGAGGTCCTCCTCCTTCCTGACCCCCTTCCGCACCGGGTGCCTATAGATCAGGAGCGTGGGGGCTGAACTGCAAACAAAACATCAATAAAAGGTTTTTCAGTAACTAAAAAGGGAGTGCAGCCTACAACACCCTATATATGCATGGACCACGGACTCCACAAGACCGCAAAAAGAGCACGTGTCCTGAGAGTCCGTGAACCTATGCATTCTCCTATTATAGGGGACTGCTGCATGCAACACCCTCCAACCCAGGTCCCCGATAGAAAGGGGGAGGACACCTCCGTAGAGGGCCTCCCATCGGGGGCCTCCGCCGCCGGACGGCAACAAGGCACGCCAGGGTGTGTCCGGGCGACGGACAAGGGCGAGAAAATGGAAGGTGTGCAGCAGCAATCCGTACAAAAAGCCCCCCTTTGCCGTGCCAAAAGGCACAGAGGGCATGTCCCCGAGGCGGCTCATATTGCGGGGCACCAGCACCCGAGGGAGGGTTCGGGGCTTGGGGCCAATGTGGAATTCTGTCTGTACAGGGGAACGCTCAGATGGAAGACCACCGCGCACCGGGGCCACCTCAAGACCCAAAATAACGTCGGGTCCGAGCACGACCGTTCTCAGGTCTTGGATGGCATCGGCTGCGACCTGGACACCCACAGACGCGCGTCGCGCCAACTCCTGCGGGAGCATCCAGCCCAGTCCTCCGCCACCCAGCACGTCCCCGATCCTGGTCACCCCTGCGGCCACAGCCCTCCTCTCCGCCAGACACTGAAAAGGACGGAGGGGCGGATTCCTGAGCAGCGGCTCTCTGACGATAGCCGCTACTCCTGACGGGGGAGAGCTGCATCGCAAGGCGACCATGTTCCAGACTTTGATCAGGTCCTGGTAAAAGACGGGCAACGCCTGCAAGGAGCCACCGAGGCCCAGCTGCTCTATAAACAGGAGCTGCACGTCATAATTCAGGCCGTGCACCTGACGCAAGAAATACGTCGTCAGGGCACACCATCTAGGAGGAGGTATCGCTGCAGGGTCTGAAGGCAGAAAGTCGCCACCTGTGTGCGTAGGCACACTAGCGCCTGACCACCCTCCCTAAGCGGGAGACTCAGAACCTCGGCAGCGACCCAGTGCAATCTTTTGTCCCAGAAGAAGTCGACTAACAATTTCTGGATTCTTGTGACAAAGTCCGGGGGAGGGGTCAAAGTGACCAGTCGATACCACAACATGGCGGCGATCAGCTGGTTTATGACCAGAACTCGACCTCGGTAAGATAGCACTCGGAGCATTCCTGTCCAGCGCCGCAGGCGAGCGGTGACTTTCGTCTCCAGTTCCTGCCAGTTTGCCGGCCAGGATTCCTCAGCGGGGCAGAGATGGACCCCCAGGTAGAGGAGGCTGGTCCTGCTCCAGGTGAAAGGCCTGAGCTCCTCGGGTAGGGGATCCATTTGCCACTGACTGACCAGGAGTCCAGAACATTTACCCCAGTTGATCCTGGCAGAAGAAGCGGCAGAGTAGACCTCCTGGCACTCGCGCATCCTCCGCAGGTCAGCCGGGTCACTAAACATAAGGAGCACGTCATCGGCGTAAGCCGAAAGGACCACCCCGATGCCCAGCCCGCACAGAACCAATCCCAACAACCTCCTCCGCAAGAGGCGCAGGAAAGGCTCCACGCAAATAGAATACAACTGGCCAGACAGGGGGCAGCCCTGACGTACCCCTCTCCCAAAGCGAAGGGGCGCCGTCAGGGACCCGTTAACATTCACTGGACACTCCGCGGCTGTATACAGAAATCGGATCCGGGCGACAAAATGCGTCCCGAACCCGAACGCTCTCAGAGTTCCGAGTAAGTATCCGTGATCCACCCTGTCGAACGCCTTCTCCTGATCGAGAGACAGGAAGGCGCTCGACAGACCAGCCCTCTGGGAATGGTGGATGATGTCCCAGGCCAGATGGATGTTATTATAAATGGTTCGGTCCGGGACGGTGTAGGACTGGTCAGGGTGGATCATGTGGTCCAACACGGTGCCGAGCCGAGAAGACATGGCTCGGGCGAAGATTTTGTAGTCCGTGCTGAGGAGGGAGACCGGGCGCCAGTTTTTAAGAAGGCGGAGCCATTAGTGTGTATTGAAGGATTTATAAGTTGATAATTAACCTGTTTGGCCTCATTATGAGCACACCTTCCTTGGCCATCAAATCCTGGCGTGGGACTTGATCCTGGAGCTATTACTGGCTCAGAGGCAGGGGGTGCTACCCACCACACCACACGACAACCTCACCCATTTATACAGCTTCATTATTACATCTTGCATTCCTAGCAAAAAACTCAGGCAACATTGCCTTCAGGTCACTTGGTATTTGTTGGCATATTTTGGGGCCTTTAGAGAGGGTCTTGCACATTGCGTGCGAGAACCCTACTGTATAGAAAATCCTGCCGACGGAAGAATGTGTGCATCAGGCGTGAAATAGGCTTAAGGTTACTCGCCTGATTTCCCGATCCAGACCCATTCCACTGCGATAGTGAATTGGAAAATCCGCACAGCATCCTTTGATTTCACATAGAGTTTCCACAGCTCCTCTGCTGTGAAAAACCGCTGCACACAGTTCAGCTTCCTCCTTTCTGCCAACTTGATACAATGGACTCAGAGATGGGAGGTTCCAGCCTCATTTCAGAATTGGGCACACAGGGCAGAAGTTTTTTTTTGCTTGTCAGGCGGGTGCGCACCCGACCCGAGCGAGGGTAAAATGACGCGCGATGATGTTGGGCGACCGTCGCGCGCTTGCGCGATATTTCGGTCGGTGGGTGCACGCAGGAGTTGGAACCGCGCCCGTCATTAATCAACAGGCCGGTCACAGCCCTTGACAACCCAACTGATGGCAACTTAACATTGCCCTTGCGATTTTCCGCACATCGCGCGGGCAAAACGGGCAGGCGGGCAGCCTGCTATTTGCAAAACCTCACCTCACCCACGAGCAGGATAAGAAGGGTCAGCAGCATCGTCAATGTGAGTAGTGAGTAGGTACACCCACGGTGCTGTTAGGGAGGGAGTTCCAGGATTTTGACCCAGCAACAGCGCAGGAACGGCCGATATATTTCCACGTCAGGATGGTGAGTGACTTGGAGGGGAACCTCTAGGTGGTGGTATTCCCATTTACCTGTTGCGCTTGTCCTTCTAGATGGTAGTGGTCATGGGTTTGGAAGGTGCTGTTGAAGGAGACTTGGTGAATTCCTGCAGTCTTATCTTGCTGCACATGATATACACTGCTGCTACTGTCCGTCACTGGTGGGGGGAGTGAACTTTTGTGGATGTGGTGGCAATCAAGCCAGCTGCTTTGTTCTGGACGGTGTCCAGCTTCATCAGTGTTGTAGGAGCTGCACTCATCCAGGTAGGTGGACAGTATTCCATCACACTCCTGACTTGTGCCTTGTAGATGGTGGACAGGCTTTGGGGAGTCAGGAGATGGGTTATGGGTTACTCGTCGCATGATTCCTAGGCTCTGACCTGCTATTGTAGCCACAGTATTTATATGGCTGGTCCAGTTCCGTTTCTGGTCAATGGTAACTCCCAGGATGTTGATGGTGGGAGATTCAGTGATGGTAATGCCATTGAACATCAAGTGGCAATGGTTGAATTCTCTCTTGTTGGAGATGGTCATTGCCTGACATTTGTGTGGCGTGAATGTTACTTGCCACTTGCCACTTGTCAGCCCAAGCCTGGATATTGTCCAGGTCTTGCTGCATTTGAATATGGACTGCTTCAGCGTCTGAGGAGTGAATGGTACTGAACGTTGTGCAATCATCAGTGAACATCCCTGTTTCTGACCTTATGATGGAAGGAAGGTTATTGATGAAGCAGCTGAAGATGGTTGGGCCGAGGACACTACCCTGAGGAACTCCTGCAGTGATGTCCTGGAGCTGAGATGACTGACCTCCAACAACCACAACCATTTTCCTTTGTGCTAGGTATGACTTTTCCCCCTGATTCCCATTGACTTCAGTTTTGTTCGGGCTCCTTGCTGCCACACTCGGTCAGATGCTGCCTTGATGTCAAGGGCAGTCACTCTCAACTCACCTCGGGCGTTCAGCTCTTTTGTCCATGTTTGAACCAAGGCTGTAAGGAGGTCAGGAGCTGAGTGGCCCTGGTGGAACTCAAACTGGGCATCAGTGAGCAGGTTATTGCTAAGCAAGTGCCGCTTGATAGTACTGTTGATGACCCCTTCCATTACTTTACTGCTGATGGAGAGTAGACTGATGGGACGGTAATTGGCCGGGTTGGATTTGTCCTGCTTTTTGTCTATAGGACATACCTGGGCAATTTTCTACATAGCTGGGTAGATGCCAGTGTTGTAGAAATACTGGAACAGCTTGGCTAGGGGTGCGGCAAGCTCTGGAGCATAAGTCTTCAGTACTATTGCTGGAATATTGTCAGGGCCCATAGCCTTTGGCATATCCAGTGCCTTCGGCTGTTTCTTGATATCACATGGAGTGAATTGAATTGGCTGAAGACTGGCATCTGTGATGCTGGGGACCTCCGGAGGAGGCCGAGATGGATCATCCACTCGGCACTTCTGGCTGAAGATTGTTGCGAATGCTTCAGCCTTATCTTTTACACTGATGTGCTGGGCTCCTCCATCATTGAGGATGAGGAAATTTGTGGAGCCTCCCCCTCCAGCAAGTTATTTAACTGTCCACCACCATTCATGACTGGATGTGGCAGGACTGCAGAGCTTGGATCTGATCCTTTGGGTGTGGGATCACTTAGCTCTGTCTGTAACTTGCTGCTTATGCTGTTTGGCATGCAAGTAGTTCTGTGTTATAGCTTCATCAAGTTGATATCTCACTTTTAGGTATACTGGGTGCTGCTCCTGGCATGCCCTCCTACACTCTTCATTGAACCAGGGTTGATCCCCTGGCTTGATGGTAATGGTAGAGTGGGGGATATGCCGGGCCATGAGGTTACAGATTGTGTTTGTTTACAATTCTGCTGCTGTTGATGGCCCACAGCACCTCATGGATGCCCAGTCTTGAGTCGCTAGATCTGTTCGAAATCTATCCTATTTAGCATGGGGGTAGTGCCACACAATGCATTGATGAAGGGTATCCTCAATGTGAAGGAAGGACTTCATCTCCGCAATGACTGTGCGGTGGTCACTCCTACTGTTACTGTCATGGACAGATGCATCTGCAGCAGGCAGGTTGGTGAGGATGAGGTCAAGTATGTTCTTCCCTCTTGTTGGTTCCCTCACCATCTGCCATAGACATAGCAGCTGTTTCATTTAGGACTCGGCCAGCTCAGTCAGTAGTGGTGCTACCAAGCCACTCTTGGTGATGGACATTGAAGTCCCCACCCAGAGTGTATTCTGCACCCTTGTCACCCTTAGTGCTTCCTCCAAGTGGTGTTCAACATGGAAGAGCACTGATTCATCGGCTGAGGGAGGGCGGTACGTGGTAATCAGCAGGAGGTTTCCTAGCCCATGTTTGACCTGATTCCATGAGACTTCATGGGGTCTGGAGTCGATGTTGAGGACTCCCAGTGGAACTCCCTCCCGAGTGTCTACCACTGTGCCACCACCTCTGCTGGGTCTGTCCTGCCAGTGGGTCAGGACATACCCAGGGATGGTGATGGTGGACAATGTCTGGGACATTATCTGTAAGGTATGATTCTGTGAGGATGACTATGTCAGGCTGTTGCTTGACTAGCCTGTGAGGCAGTTCTCTCAGTTTTGGCACTAGCCCCTAGATGTTGGTAAGGAGGACTTTTGCAGGGTCCACAGTACTGCGATTGCCATTGTCGTTTCCTGTGTCTAGGTCGATATCAATGCCGGGTGGTCGGTCTGGTTTCATTCCGTTTTTGTGACTTTGTCGCGGTTTGTTACAACTGAGCGGCTTGCTAGGACATTTCAGAGGCCAGTGTCATTGCTGTGGGTCTGAGGGCAGCAGATTTTCTTCCCTAAAGGGCAGGAGTGAACCAGATGGGTTTTTACAACAATCGACAATGGTTTCATGTCATCGCTAGACTTTTAATTCCACATTTTTACTAAATTCAAATTCCACCATCTGCCATGGTGGGATTCAAACCCATTACACTGTGTTGCAGGATTACAAGTCCAGCGACAATACCACTACGCCAATGCCTCCAAGGTTGGGACTCCGGGGTAGTTCCAGGTTTGTCAGTGTGGCTGGGACTTGGGGTAATACCAGGTTTACGGGTAAAGTTGGGGCTCTGGGGGTAAAACCAGGTTTGTGGGTGAGGTTGGGGCTCTGGGGGTAATACCAGGTTTATGGGTAAGGTTGGGGCTCTGGGGGGTAACACCAGGTTTGTGGGTGTGGTTGGGACCCTGGGGAATTGTCAGGTTTGTGGGTGCGGTTGGGACCTGGGGGGTAATACCAGGTTGGTGGGTGAGTTTGGGGTTCTGGGGGTAATACCAGGTTGGTGGGTGTGTTTGGGGCTCTGGGGGTAATACCAGGTTGGTGGGTGTGTTTGGGGCTCTGGGGGTAATACCAGGTTTGTGGGTGTGGTCGGGACTCTGGGGGTAATACCAGGTTTGTGGGTGTGGTCGGGACTCTGGGGGTAATACCAGGTTTGTGGGTGTGGTCGGGACTCTGGGGGTAAAACCAGGTTTGTGGGTGTGGTCGGGACTCTGGGGGTAATACCAGGTTTGTGGGTGTGGTTGGGGCTCTGGGGGTAATACCAGGTTTGTGGGTGTGGTCGGGACTCTGGGGGTAATACCAGGTTTGTGGGTGTGGTTGGGGCTCTGGGGGTAATACCAGGTTTGTGGGTGTGGTCGGGACTCTGGGGGTAATACCAGGTTTGTGGGTGAGGTTGGGCTCCAGCAGGTTTGGGGGTGCAGTTACACCTCCACGCCTCCAAGCGTTCGGCTGGCGCTGTTTACCCAAGACCTGCAGATTATGATCTCCGGCTCTGATTGAAAGCTGACGTCACAACCCCCCCCCCCCCCCCCAAACACACACACACACACACACACTCCGGCGGTGCCGCGCGCTCCGGTGGCTATCAGGTTAAGATGTCAATCATGAAGCAGGCAACTTCCGGTGTCAGGTTAGGTTGGTCGGGAGGTTGCTAGGGGCGTTTCTAACCGGGGCCTAAATATTGAATGAAGCCAGAAAGATGGAGGTTGTACAGAGTGAAGGAAACTTCACTCGGAAATGAGTCTTACGGACCGTGTAGTGAGTACTTAAGAGGTGTAGGTTTATTTTATTCTTTGATGCACCTGGAAGCCATAGGTAGAGTCATAGAGGCCTACAGCACAGAAAAAGGCCCTTCGGCCCATCGAGTCTGTGCTGGTCAAACAAGTACCGAACTATTCTCATCCCACTTTCCAGCACTAGGCCCATAGCCCTGTATGCCATGGCATCGCAAGTGCACATCCAAATGCTTCTTAATCGTTATGAGGGTTTCTGCCTCTACCTCCCCCTCAGGCAGTGAGTTCCAGATTCCCACCACCCTCTGGGTGAAAAAAATTCTTCCTCACATCCCCTCTAAACCTCCTGCCCCTTACCTTAAATCTGTGCCATCTGATTATTGATCCCTCCACCAAGTGGAAAAGTTCCTTCCTGTCTACCCTATCTATGCCCCTCAGAATTTTATACACCTCAATCATGTCCCCCCCTCAATCTCCCCTGCTCCAGGGAAAATAACCCCAGTCTATCCAATCTCTCCTCAGTACTAAAACTCACCAGCCCAGGAAACGTCCTGGTAAATCTCCTCTGCACTCTCTCTAGTGCAATTACATCCTTCCTATAACGCGGATTCCAGAACTGCACGCAATACTCTAGCTGTGACCTAACCAGTGTTTTATACAGTTCCAGCATAACCTCCCTGCTCTTATATTCTATGCCTCAGCTAATAAAGGCAAGTATCCCATATGCATTCTTAACCACCTTATCTATCTGTCCCACTACCTTAAGGGACCAGTGGACATGCACACCAAGGCCCCTCTGATCCTCGGTACTTCCCAGGGTCCTACCATTCATCGTGTATTCTCATGCCTTGTTTGTCCTGCCCAAGTGCATCACCTCACACTTATCCGGATTAAATTCCATTTGCCACTGATCAGCCCATCTGATCAGCCTGTCTATATCTTCTTGTAATCTAAGGCTATCCTCCTCACTATTGACCACCAATTTTCGTGTCATCCATGAACACACTGATCAACCCTCCTACATTCAAGTCTAAATCATTTATATATACCACAAACATCAAGGGATCCAACACTGATACCTGTGGAACCCTATTGGACACAGGCATCCAGTCACAAAAACACCCTTCGACCATCACCCTCTGCTTCCTGCTACTCAGCCAATTCTGGATCCAATTTGTCAAATTGCCTTGGATCCCATAGGATCTCCTATGCGGGACTTTATCAAACGCCTTGCTGAAGTCCAAGTAGACTATGTCAAATACATTGCCCTCATCTACACACCTGGTCACCTCTTCGAAAAATTCAATTGAATTGGTCAGACATGACCTCCCCTTAACAAAACCACGCTGACTGTCCTTGATTAATCCTTGCCTCTCCAAGTGTAGATTAATTCTATCTCTCAGAATTGCTTCCAATAGTTTCCCCACCACCGAGGTTAGACTGACAGGCCTGTAGTTCCCTGGTTTATCCCTTCTTGAATAACAGTATCACAATGGCTGTCTTCCACTTCTCTGGCCCCTCTGCTGTGGCCAGAGAGAGATTGAAAATTATTGCCAGCACCCCTGCTGTCTTCTCCCTTGCCTCAATCAACAGCTCGGGATACATTTCATCAGGGCCTGGAGATTTATCTACTTTTAAGCCTGCCAGACCACTTAGAACCTCCTCCCTTTTTATGCTAATTTCTTTAATTATGTCACAGTCCTTCTGCTTGATTTCCATACTCATGTCATCCCTCTCACTTGTGAACGCCGACACAAAGCATTCATTTAGACCCCTACCTACGCCTTCTGGCTCCACACACAAATTACCACTATGGTCCATAATGGTCCCTACTCTTTCCCTAGTTATCCTCTTACTCTTAATGTACTTGTAAAATAAATTTGGATTTTCCTTTATTTTACCTGCCAATGTTTTTTCATGCCCCCTTTTTACTCTCCTAATCTTCCTTTTAAATTCCCCCTACATATTCTATACTCCTCTAGGGCTTCCGCTGTTTTGAGCCCCTGGTATCTGCCATAAGCCTCCCTTTTTCTCTTTATCCAATCCTGAATATTCCTCGATATCCAAGGTTCCCTGGATTTGTTGGTCCCGCCCTTTGTCTTTACTGGAATATGTTGGCCCTGTACTCTCCCTATTTCCTTCTTGAATGAGTCCCACTCCTCTGACGCAGATTTACCTGAAAGTACTGCTCCCAGTCCACTATGGCGAAATCATATCTGATCTTATTAACATCAGCCTTCCCCCAATTTAGAACTTGGATTTCTGGCCCATCCTTGTCCTTTTCCATAACAACCTTGAATCTAATAGAGTTATGATTACTATCTGCAAAATGCTCCCCCACTGATACCTCTACCACTTGACTGGCTTCATTCACTAAAATTAAGTCCCTCTCTTGTAGGACCTTCTACGTATTGGCTTAAAAAGCTCTCCTGGATGCATTTTAAGAATTCCGCTCCCTATAAACCTATCACACAATGACTAACCCAGTTAATGTTGGGAAGTTGAAATCCCCCACTATTACTACCCTTTCTCTGAAATTTGTCTACATATCTGCTCTTTTATTTCTCTCTAACTGTTTGGAGGCCTATAGTACACTCCCAGCAATGTGATTGCTCCATTTTTGTCTTTCAGTTCTTCCCGTATGGCTTCATTTGAGGAGCCTTCTAAGATATCATCCCTCCTTACTGCTGTAATTGATTCTTTGATAGTTACTGCAATACGCCCTCCTTTTTTTACCTCCTTCTGTGTCTCGCCTGAAGACCCTATATCCTGGAATATTGAGCTGCCAATCCTGCTCCTCTCTCAACCATGTCTCTGTGACAGTAATGACATCATACTTCCATGTGTTAATTTGTGCTCTCAACTCATCTGACTTATTTGTCAGACTCCTTGCATTAAAATAAATACCATCCAGCCTTGCCAAACTCCTTTGTGCCTTAACTGGCCTTTAATTTCTATGCCGTCCAAACTCACTTGCTCTCTCTTCTAATTTTGGCTGTGCATCTCTCTCTCCCCCTGCTGAACCTCCTCTCGGCATCCCATCCCCCTGCCAAGTTAGTTTAAACCCTCCCCAACAGCACTAGCAAACCTCCCCGCAAGGATGTTGGTCCCATTCTGGTTCTGGTTCTGGTTCAGGTGCAACCTGTCCTGTCATTTGATTAATATGCGATACCCCTCCTCTTTTACCTCCTTCTCTGTCTATATCCTGGGCATTGTTGGCTAGACCAGCATTTATTGCCCATCCCTAATTGCCCTTGTTCAGAGGGCATTGCAGTGGGTCTGGAATCACATTTAGAGGTGAGGACAACAAATTTCCTTTCCTAAAGGACATAAGTGAACCAGATGGGTTTTTAAACAACAATCATTTCATGATTATCACCAGAGGGATTAGTGCCGATTCTGGGTAGGGGGGTGGGGGGTGGAATTTGGATGCCGTGCCCCCTCTGGAGTCTGTTCTCACACTCGATTGAAAAGTTGACTCCGTCGATCAGCAGCTGAACCAGCTCCACCTGGAGAAGGGAACAACATTCAGGTTTAGGCTTAACGTCTATACAAGGTGGGGGATCGGACATGTGCGTGATTGTTTTGCTGGAAAACAAAAGCCGCTTCTACTACCCTCCCACCCCCACCCCACCCAATCCTGTCCTCTCCCACAAATTCTCCCTCATTACATGAGTGTGCTGTATGTAGTTGGGTAACTAGTAACTGATTTCCCCACACGGTCCAGGTTGGAGATGTCAAACAAGGCGTCCACTGTCTCCATCTCTCTCCCCCGTTCCATGTTTCTGCAAACGCAGGTTCTTCAGGATTTTTGAGAAGCGAGGATCCTGAGTGAGAAATATAATTTGCACACATGGTACTTCCCACGTCACCATCTCCCGTCTGTCAAAATCCAAAGAATGCACGTTTCTCACTCTTTGGGCAAGTGATAAACGGTAGGAGTGGGAATGGGCCACTTTATAATTGGTGACTGAAGGCTTTTGGGAAAGGAAAATCAAAGCAAAATACCGCGGACACTGGAGATCTGAAATAAAAACAGCGCTGGAAAAATTCAGCAGGTCTGGCAGCATCTTTGGAGAGAGAAACACAGTTAACGTTTCGAGTCCAAAATGATTCTGTTTCGCTCTCCACAGATGCTGCCAGGCCCATTAGGAAAAGAAAATGTGGTCTTTGTGGAACAGTTCGCCAGTGCAATTTGTTTTCCTTACTCTTTAAACTATTTGTACTGAGAAATAAGCCACTTGAAGCATTGCCAACTCGGCTTGGTCATGTACTGGAGATTTCATCACATGACCTCCTGCCAAGAACTGCACAGAGATGATTATTCCTCTTTATTCCAACTAAACTCATTTCATCTTGGGTCACAGTTAGTGTCGCCTTGAATCACTGCAGTACATGTGGTGTAGGTACACCCATTATGCCTTTAGGATGGAGGTTCCTGGTTTTTGGCTCAGAGATGGTGGAGGAACGGCGATATAGTTCCAAGGGTTGGTCAACAAATGCTGGCGTCTCGTAAAAGAAAAAAAATGGTTAGGGTACTATGTGGCTTGGAGGGGAACTTGCAGGTGGTGGTGTTCCCATGTATCTGCTGCCTTGACCTTCTAGGCAGTGGAGGTTGCAATGTGGAAGGTGTTGCTGCAGGAGGCTTGGTGTGTTGCTGCAGTGCGTCTTGTAGATGGTGGACACTGTTGACACTGTGCTTCTGTGGTGGAGGGAGTGAATGTTTGTGGATGGGGTGCGGATCAAGCGGCTATTTTATTCTGGATGGTGTCAAGCTTCTTGAGTGTGTGGGAGCTGCACTCATCCAGACAAGTGGAGAGTACTCCATCACAGTCCTGACTTGTGCTGTGTAGATGGTGGACAATCTTTGGGGAGTCAGGAGGCGAGTTACATGCCACAGAATTCCCAGTCTCTAACCTGCTTTTTAAGCCACAGTATTTATGTGGCTAGTCCAGTTCAGTTTCTGGTCAATGGTAACCCTAAATGTTGATTGTGGGGGAGATGGGGTTGGGGGGGTGGAATTCAGTGATGATAATACTGTTGAATGTCAAGGGAGATGGTTAGATTCCCTCAATGGAGATGTTGATTGCCTGACACTTACATGGCACGCTTGTTACTTTGCCACTTTTCAGCCCAGGCCTGAATGTCCAGCTCTTGCTGCACATGGACATGGGACTGCTTCGATATCTAAGAAGTTGCGAACGGTGCTGAACGTTGTGCAGTCATCAGTGAACATCCAACTTCTGACCGTTTGATAGAAGGAAGGTTGTTGATAAACAGCGCAGATGTTTGTGCCCAGGACACTACCCTGAGGAACTCCTGAAACTATGTCTTCGTACTAAGCTCCAAACAACCAAAACCTCCCATTCCCACTCCTACCATTTATCACTTGCCCAAAGAGTGAGAAACGTGCATTCTTGGGATTTTGACAGACGGTGAGGTGGGAAGTACCATGTGTGCAAATTATATTTCTCACTCAGGATCCTCGCTTCTCAAAAATCCTGGAGAACCTGCATTTGCAGAAATGTGGAATGGGGGGAGAAGAGACCGAGGCAGTGGACGGCTTGTTCGACATCTCCAACCTGGACCGTGTGGGGAAATCAGAGGTCAGTTACTAGGTATGACCCCAATCAGATTGATGTTGATAATTGGTTTCCCAGAATATGAATGGTATCAATAAGTAATGTGTGGACTGGTGGGACCTTCAAACCCTCCTAAGTATTCAGTTATTTTCTTTGTGGATTTTGTGTTCATTACAGCAAGAGGCCTCGCTACTAAAAATGAAAGACTCTTATTCCAAGAACTCCCAGAACAGGTTAGATACAGAGTAAAGCTCCCTCTACACTGTCCCCATCAAACACTCCCAGGGCAGGTACAGCGTGGGGTTAGATACAGAGTAAAGCTCCCTCTACACTGTCACCAGTTACACTCCCAGAACGGATACAGCACGGGGTTAGATACAGAGTAAAGCTCCCTCTACACTGTCCCCATCAAACACTCCCAGGACAGGTACAGCACGGGGTTAGATACAGAGCAAAACTCTCTCTACACTGTCCCATCAAACACTCCCAGGGCAGGTACAGCACGGGGTTAGATACAGAGTAAAGCTCCCTCTACACTGTCCCCATCAAACACTCCCAGGACAGGTACAGCACGGGGTTAGATACAGAGCAAAACTCTCTCTACACTGTCCCATCAAACACTCCCAGGGCAGGTACAGCACTGGGTTAGATACAGAGCAAAACTCCCTCTACACTGTCCCATCAAACACTTCCAGGGCAGGTACAGCGCGGGGTTAGATACAGAGTAAAGCTCCCTCTACACTGTCCCCATCAAACACTCCCAGGACAGGTACAGCACAGGGTTAGATACAGAGTAAAGCTCCCTCTACACTGTCCCCATCAAACACTCCCAGGGCAGGTACAGAACGGGGTTAGATACAGAGTAAAACTCCCTCAACGTTGCCCCCTCAAACACTTCCAGGACAGGTACAGAACGCGGTTAGATACAGAATAAAGCTCCCTCTACACTGTCCCCATCAAACACTCCCAGGACAGGTACAGCACGGGGTTAGATACAGAGTGAAGCTCCTTCTATACTGACCAACAATGTCCCTCAATCTCAAATTGAGGATAGAATCACAAAAGATGGTGCCCTCTAAATATGACTGTCAATCTTCATAAAATGAAGGATAGTGTGATGTTATGGGCCCATTAGAATTTGGTTAAGACTTACCAAAATCTTTTAAAGTTGAACCCTTACAGATACAGGAGACTTTCATCCCAGTATCTGGGCTGAATTTGAGTCCAGTTGGGAAATGCTAGTGTTGAACTCATTGTACCAGCCAGTTCCCTATCACTAAGATTAGGTGCAAGTTTGATGTCTTACATCAATGAGTTGTTGCTGCTCCTTATCCGTCATGCTGGTCAGACTATAGTATTTTCCAGCTAGGTCTCCCTTTAATCCGGCCAGTGCCTCGACAGTGACCCTCTCCACCTCTCTTCTCTCAGCCCGAGTGCAGGCAGGGGGCATACTGAGTCCTCGGATACTTCGACCAGTTCTCACACGTGAGGAAAGAACATAATTTTCATCAAACTGTGCATTGCGAATCTGAAAAGAGAACAAAAATAGGAATCTAATTAAAAGTTTGTGCTTTAACTGAGTCAGTTTGTGGTAGCAGTATCTCTTATGGTGTTGATGTTGTAATCGTCACAGTCTCTTGGGGTAGTTCTTTTTTTATTCTTTCACGGGATGTGGGTGTCGCTGGCTAGGTCAACATCCCTAATTGCCCTTGAACTCGCTGGATTGCTTGACCATTTCAGAGGGTAGTTCAGAACCAGCCAAATTGTGGGTCTGGAATCACACGTAGGTCAGACTGGGTAAAGATGGCAGATTTCCTTTCCTAAAAGACGTTAGTGAACTATATTGGTTTTTTACAAAAATGGTTGTCATGGTCACTACTACTGATGACTCGCTTTATGTTCCAGATTTTTAAATTCAACCCATTGCCATGGTGGATTTGAACCTAGAGAATTAGTCTAGGCTTCTGGGATACTAGTCCAGTGACATGACCAAAACACACTGTCTCCCCTTGATTTGTGTGATAACGTAGGACAAGCAATGGTGAGTCAGCAGTTCATGTTATATCTCCTGGTTTTTATTTTCATTGTTCACCCATTTAATCCCCTCCCACATCCCCATGTACACTCTCCCCTATCACTGACTCTACCTACCCATTTAATCCCCTCCCACAGCCCCATGTACACTCTCCCCTATCACTGACTCTACCCACCCATTTAATCCCCTCCCACAGCCCCATGTACACTCTCCCCTATCACTGACTCTACCTACCCATTTAATCCCCTCCCACAGCCCCATGTACACTCTCCCCTATCACTGACTCTACCTACCCATTTAATCCCCTCCCACAGCCCCATGTACACTCTCCCCTATCACTGACTCTACCTACCCATTTAATCTCCTGAGAGGAAACTCTGCGAATACTCATGCATTTTCACATTGGCCTAATCCCTAAACTCCAGGAGAACAGGAACTCGAACTGAAACCTTTATCCATTCTATCTGTACCTATCCCTAAAACTTCTAGAATAAAAGCAAAATACTATGGATGCTGGAAATTTGAAATAAAAACCGAAAGTGTTGGAATACCTCAGCAGGTCTGGCAGTATCTTTGGCGAGAGAAACAGAGTTAGCGTTTTGAATCCGTATGACTCTTCTTCAGAACTAAACTTCAGACCGAAAACTTCTAATCCTGTTCCAAACAGGCATTCATTAAGTTCCTTTCATATGGAGTTGATGAAGCACTGAATTTATTGGGCTCCTGCAACACAATCTCATTTAGGGAAAGTAAAGATTGTACATCACCCTTCTGCAGTCTTCCCCCCTTTAAATAATATTCAGCTCCTCTATTCTTCCTGCCAAAGGGCATAACCTCACATTTTCCCACATTACGTTCCATCTGCCAAGTTTTTGCCCACTCACTTAACCTGTCTATATCCCTCTGTAGGCTCCTTGTGTTATCCTCACCACTTGCCTTCCCACCTATTTTTGTGTCATCTGCTAACTTGGCGATAGTACATTCACTTTCCTCGTCTAAGTCTTTAATACATATTGTAAACAATTGCGGTCCCAACACTGATCCCTGTGGCACTCCACTAGTTGCAGATTGCCATCCTGAAAATTCCCACCTTTATCCCAACTCTCTGTCTTCTATTAGTTAGCCAGTCCTCTATCCATGCTCTTGTACCATCCCCAATACCATGGGTTCTTATTAAGTAGCCTTATGTGCAGTACCTTATTATATGCCTTTTGAAAATCCAAATATATTACATCTACTGGTTCCCCTTTATCTATTCTACTTGTTACCTCCTCAAAGAATTCTAATAAATTTGTCAGGCATGATTCCCCCTTCATGAAGGCATGGTGACTCTGCTCGGTTATATTATGTATTTCTAAATGCTCTGCTATTACATCCTTTGTAATAACCTGTAACATTTTCCCAATGATGGATGTTAAGCTAACTGGCCTAAAGTTACCTGTTTTTTGCCTCCCTCCCTTTTTGAATAAGGGCGTTACATTGGCAGTTTTCCAATCTTCTGGGACTTTTCCAGAATCTAAGGATTCTTGGAAGATTACTACTAGTACGTCCATTATTTGTGTAGCTACTTCCTTTAATATCCTAGGATGCAATCCATCAGGTCCAGGGCACTTAATGGCCTTTAGCCCCATTAGTTTCCCTAGTACTTTGTCTCTGGTGATAGTTATTGTACTTATTTCCTCCACTGACATCTTTTCTCTTGATTTTTTAGTTTTTAGGATGCTATTAGTGTATTCCACCATGAAGACTGATGCAAAGATTTGATTCAACTCCTCTGCCTTTACCTGGTTTTGCATTATTATTTCCTCAGCTTCATTCTCTAAAGGGCCTATGTTCACTTTGAGCTCTCTCTTCTTTCTTATATATTTAAATAAGGCCTTACTGTCCATTTTTATATTACTTGCTAGTTTACCCTCAAAGTTTATTTTCTCCCTCTATTATTTTTTGGTCATCTTTTGTTAGCATTTAAAACTTTCCCAATCTTCTGGCTTACC
Source organism: Carcharodon carcharias (assembly GCF_017639515.1). Lineage (NCBI taxonomy): Eukaryota > Metazoa > Chordata > Chondrichthyes > Lamniformes > Lamnidae > Carcharodon > Carcharodon carcharias. The sequence goes on from NC_054498.1 coordinate 5,904,247, forward strand.
ACTAATCTTTGCCACATTTTATGTCCTTTTCTTTCAATTTGATACTATCCTTAACTTCCTTGTTAGCCATGGTGTGTTTATCCCCTTCTTAAAATCCCTCTTCCACACTAGGATATATCTTTGTTGTGAGTCATGAACTATTTTCCTGGAAGTCTGCCATTGTTCATCAACCATCTTTTCTGCTAAACTCCTTTCCCAGTACAATCCAGCCAACCCTGCCCTCATTCCTTTGTAATTACCCTTATTTAAGTTTAACACAGTCATTTCCGACCCATTCTCACTCTCAAACTGAATGCTAAGTTCTTTCATGTTATGGTCACTGTTTCCTAGGGGATCTTTTATTCTGAGATCATTTATAAACCTGCCTCATTACACAATACCAGATCCAAAATAGCCTGATTCCTGGTTGGATCCACAACATGTTGTTTGAGGAAACTGCTCTGAATACACTCTGTGAATTCTTGCTCATGGCTACCTCAGTCAATTTGATTTTCCCAATCTACATGAAGATTAAAGTCACCTGTGATTAATGTACTGCCTTTTTTACAGGCCCTCTTTATCTCCTGATTTATTTTCTGTCCTACAGTATAGCTACTGTTAGGGGCATATGGACTACTCCCACCAGTGCCTTCTTCCCCTTGTTATTTCTTTAAAAAGGACGTGGAGAGCGGCGGGGACTTCAGTTTAAAAAGGGCGCGGAGTGTGAGAGCGACTTCACTTTAACTTCGGGAGAGAAAGGTTAAAACAGCGAGACATAGGGTGAGAAGGTTCAAAACAGCAAGACTTTGAGTCAGAGAGTTTAAAACAGCAAGACTTCGGGAGAGAGAGGTTAAAACAGCGAGACTTTGGGAGAGAGAGGTTAAAACAGCGAGATGTTGGAGAGAGAGGTTAAAACAGTGAGATTTTGGGAGAGAAAGGTTAAAACAGAGAGGCTTAGTTAAGATATGGCTGGGGAACTCAGTCCCGTGATTTGCACATCCTGCAGTATGTGTGAAATTATAGATGCTCCTGGCGGTCTTGATGACCATGCGTGCAGGACGTGCCTCCGACTGGAGCAACTCGAGCTTTCGGGCTTTGGAGCTTGAGCGGCAGCTGGGGACACTATGGTGCATTCACGAGGCTGAGAGGTTTGTGGACAGCACGTTTCAGGACCTGGTCACCCTGCAGCTTGAGGAAGTGCAAGCAGAGAGGGAATGGGTGACCGCCAGACAGAAGAAGAGGACCAGGCAGATAGTGAGAGAATCCCCTGAGTGCATCTCGCTCACAAACCGTTTATCGGCCTTGGAGAATGGTGAGGGGGCTGGTTCCTCTGTGGAGGCCAACCAGACCCAAGGCCATGGCACTGTGGGTGGTCCATCTGCTCGGGGGTGGGGGGGGGGGGGGGGGGAAGAGGTGGAAGAAGTGTGGAAGGGCAATAGTGGTAGGGGATTCGTTAGAGAGAGGAGTAGACAGGCGGCTTCTGCAGCCTTAGACGTGACCCCAGGATGGCATGTTGCCTCCCGGGTGCCAGGGTCAAGGATGTCATGGAAAGGCTGCAGGATATTCTGAAGGGGGAGTGTGAACAGCCAGAGGTTGTGGTCCATGTTGGGGCCAATGACATAGGAAGAAAGAGAAATGAGGTCCTGCGAGCAGACTTTAGGGAGTTAGGTAGTAAACTGAAAAGCAGGGCGTCAAAGGTAGTAATCTCTGGATTACTCCCGGTGCCACGCAGTTGTATGTATAGGAACAGAAGGATAGAGCAAATGAATACATGGCTGGAGAGATGGTGCAGGAGGGAGGGCTTTAGATTCCTGAGGCATTGGGACCATTTCTGGGGTCAGTGGGACCTGTACAAGTTGGACGGGTTACATCTGAACAGGAACATGACAAACATCCTCGCGGGGCCGGGGGGGCGATTTGCTAATGCTGTTGGGGTGGATCTAAACTAAGTTGGCAGGGAAGTGGAATCCTGAAAAGTAGCTCAGAGGGGAGAGAAGCTGAGATGAAATTAGAAGTTAAAGCGCTAGTGAGTGAGGCTGGAAGGCAAAGGAAACATAGGCTAGATAAGAAAGAAGTGCCGACTAGGCACTTTACAGCCTTCTGGACTGAATATTGAATTCAACAACTTTAGATCTTGAACTCCCTCCTCCATCCCCACCCCCTTTCTGTTTCTTCCCCCTCCCTTTTGCCTTTTCCAATAATTTATATAGACTTTTCTTTTCCCGCCTATTTCCATTAATTTTAAATCTATACCTTTTATGCCCTGTTAGTCTTATTTCATCCTGCCCCCATTAGAACTGTACCTTGTGTGTCCTGCCATCCATTCTTAATTAGCACATTCTCTTAGATAATATCACCACCTTCAACACCTCTTTGTTCTTTTGTCTGTGACATATTTTGATTATCTGCTCCTATCACTGCTTGCTTGTCCCTACAACCACACCCACCACTTCTCTCCCACCAACACACCCCCCCCCCCACCTTAAACCAACTTATATTTCACCCCTCTCCTAATTTTACTCTGTTCTGTTGAAGGGTCATGAGGACTCGAAACGTCAACTTTATTCTTCTCCGCCTGCTGAGATTTTCCAGGTAATTCTGTTTTTGTTAAGAAAGAAGTGAGTTTAACAAAGGCTAAATGGAATATATTTTAATGAAAGGAGTCTAAGGAAGAAGACAGACGAGCTGAGGGCACAGATAGGCTCATGGGAGTATGATATCATAGCCATGACCGAGACTTGGCTAAAAGACGGGCAGGATTGGCAACTCAACACTCCTGGTTATAGGCTATTCAGATGAGATAGAGAGGGGGATAGAAGAGGAGGTGGAGGGGTTTCAATGTTGATCAAGGAAACAATTATAGCAGTGAGGAGGGATGACATCTTGGAAGCACCAAACACACAAAAGGGGCAACAGTCAGGGAGTGATAGAGGATCAAATATATAATCAAATTTCAGAGAAGTGTAAGAATAATAAGGCAGTAAAAGTAGGGGATTTTAACTACCCAAATATTAACTGGAGTCGTTTTAGTGTGCAAGGTAGGGAGAGAGCAAAATTCTTATGTTGTATCCAGGAGAACGTTTTTAGCCAGTATGTAGAAAGTCCATCAAGGGAGGGGGCAGTTCTGGACCTAATATTTGGAAATGAGCTTGGGCTAGTGGAAGGCATATTAGTAGGGGAGCATTTTGGAGATAGTGACCATAACTCAGTTAAATTTAGGATAGCTATGGAAAAGGATAAGGTTGGGCTGGAAATTAAAGTTCTAAATTGGGGAAAGTCAAATTTTACTTAAGATGAGATAAGATTTGGCCCAAGTAGACTGGGATCAGCTACTTGAAGATAGAACTGTGTCAGAGCAGGGGGTGGCAATCAAGGAGGAAATGGCGAGCGTACAGGGCAAATACATTCCCGTAAAGATAAAGGGGGGGGTGTCTAAGTCCGGAGAACCCTAGATGTCAAAGGACACAAGGGGAGGTGATGGCGTAGCGGTATTGTCGCTGGACTAGTAACCCAGAGACCCAGGGTAATGCTCCGGGGACCCCAGTTCGAATTCAATAAAAATCTGGAATTAAAAGTCTAATGATGACCATGAAACCATTGTCGATTGTTGTGAAAACCATCTGGTTCATTAATATCCTTTAGGGAAGGAATTCTGCTGTCCTTACTTACCCTGGCCTACAGTAGATCTCATACATTTAAACAGACGCTTGGCAAAGCGCACCCTGGACAGCCACATTTTAAATGATTTTCTTTCAGCTCTAGGTCCTTGCAGACAGCAGCTTCTGGAGGGTTCTCGCACTTAGAGTCAATGACATGGGATGACATAGGGTGGAACTCCCGATGTCACCCCGCGTCATTTCAATTTTCAGGTCAGCGGGGGCACAGCCGAATCAACTGTGCACCTGCTGACCTGTCAACGGCCAACTGAGGCCATTTAAAAACGAGTTGGATTAGTCGATGGACCTGCCCGTCCAAACTTAAGGTTGGCGGGGAGGCCGGGAACCCTGGCGGGCATCAGATAAGCACGAAACCTCATCCACGGGTGGGATGAAGTTTCATGTAGGTTTATAAAAATTTAATTAAAAGTGATGGACATGTCCCAACTCATCTGACAGTATCACATGAGGGGACATGTCAGGGAAATTTTATTTTTCTATATTTCACATTTTTGAATTTGGTGCTGATCTCCCTGAGGCAGCACTCAGCCTCAGGGAGATGAGTGTGCTCTTTCGTGTGCGTGTGTGAAAGAGCGCATTCTTGGCTAAGGGAAACCCAACCCCACCACCCCCCCAGCGGTCTGCACAAACAAGGAGTGCCTAGCATTTCCTGGCGGACGTCACGATGGGCGGGCCTTAATTGGTTCGCCCATGTAAAATGGTGACGCGCCTCTGATTGGGGGCGCCGATCGGAGGCCAGGGAGAAACTTCTTCCCATAGAGTCATAGAATTATACAGCACCGAAACAGGCCCTTCAGCTTATCATGTCCATGCCAGCCATCAAGCACCTATCCTAAATCCATTTTCCAGCACTTGGCCCGTAGCCCTGTCTGCTATGGAATTTCAAATGCTCATCTAAATAATTCTTAAATGTTGTGAGGGTTCCTGCCTCTACCACCCCCTCAAGCAGTGTTTTCCAGTTTCATTTCTGGGTGAAAAAATTTTCCCTCAAATCCCTTCTAAACCTCCTGCCCCTTACCTTAAATCTATGCCCCCTGGTTATTGACACCTTTGCTAAGGAGAAAAGTTTCTTCCTATCTACCCTTTCTTTGCTCCTCATAATAACCTCTATCAGGTTCCTCCTCAGCCTCCTCTGCTGTAAGGAAAACAACCCTAGCCTATCCAGTCTCTCTTCATAGCTGAAACGCTCCAGCCCAAGCAACATCCTGGTGAATCTCCTCTGCACCCTCTCCAGTGCAATCATATCCTTCCTATAGTGTGCCGATCAGAACTGCACACAGTACTCCAGCTGTGGCCTAACCAGCATTTTATACAGCTCCAACATAACCTCGCTGCTCTTATATTCTTTGCTTCGGCTAATAAAAGCAAGTATCCCATATGCCTTCTTAACCACCTTATCTACCTTCAGGGATCTATGGACATGTACACCAAGGTCCCTCTGATCCTCTGTACTTCCTAGGGTCCTACCATTCATTGTGTATTCCCTTGCCATGTTAGTCCTCCCAAAATGCAATACCTTACACTTCTGGTGTCTGTTGCCCTTGTCCTTCTAGGTGGTAGAGGTCATGGGACGGTGCTGTGGGAAACTGACAGCAGTGGGTAATGGTGGAGGGATCAACCGTCACTGGCCTTTATTTATTTATTTAATTAGGTATTTAAGGAAATCTGATATACACAGCAAAATGAGTAATAGTTTTATATGGCAGGTAGCACTGCAGGCAATAACTTTCCTTGATCTTAACTGTTCAGTTAATAGCAAATAAAATCCCTTGATTATACAGCTGCAAGTATTAAACTCTTTGAAGAATGATTGTTCGATTTAAGTTCAGTAACTGTAGCTTGAAAGGAATCTAAAGTATGTACAAAGTTCTAAAATACACTGGTGTAAATCACCTTACTATGCAGCAGTTAGCAGCGCAGTTATAATTTAATAAGCCTTGAAAGGGTTGGAAACTGGGCCAAGACCCAGCATATCAATGAAGACTGCAAATAAAGGGCGTACTCCTGCCAGCTTTGATATTTTCCTGCCGTCGGGACTGTTGTGTATTGCACCTAGAAAAAAATTAATATATGGACCTGTTAAGCAGCCATTGATTGAAACGTATAAGATCCTGAGGGGTCTTGACAGGGTGAATGTGGAGAGGGTGTTTCCTCATGTGGGAGAATCTAGAACCAGGGGTCACTGTTTAAAAATAAGAGGTCACTCATTTCAAACGGAGATGAGATGAAATTTTTTTCTCTCAGACGGTCATGAGTCTTTGGAATTTTCTCCCTGAAAAGGCGGTGGAAGCAGAGTCTTTGAATATTGTTAAGGGAGAGGTGGAAAGATTCTTGGTAAGCAAGGGGGTGATAGATTATCGGGGGTAGGCAGGATGCAGATTTGAGGTTATTATCAGATCAGCCATGATCTTATTAAATGATGGAGGAGGCTCGAGGGGCCGAATGGCCTACTTCTGCTCCTTGCTCGTATGTATGTTCATCATCGAACTAACTTTATTTACACCTCCCAACACAGAGGACAGTAGAGAGGCCGCTGTAATATACTACACTCCCTCCTGTCAAGAAATCCCAACTTACCTGATTCCAGAGCGGAGGCCGGGAACTACAAGTCTCAGCATGCCCCGAGAGTGTCCACGCTTGCATGGATAGGGTGTGGGCAGCACATGAGCAGTCCAGCATTTGGAATTCTTTGGGCCAGGGTCAAGTTCGCAGGGGGCCTGCATGGAAAAAGAAATGGCGCGAAAACAAGATCACAGGACCCAAGAGCCAGACCAGAGAGGATTCCCAGACAGAGGATAGGAACAGGGGACAGGAAGAGGTCCCAAAGAGGGAAACCAGAGAGGGAACCAGAGTGAGGGGAGAGGGAGAGGTCCCAGAGAGAGAGAAGACAGGGGAAGGAGCCACCAGGAGGAGGAAACCACTTGTAGGAACCACTGGGGAGAGGCGCAAAGAAAAAGGCTCCAAACAGTAAAAGTGGTGTGGTTGGCAGGCTTCAAGTAGTGAGGGCTTGGGGAAAGCCCCGGAGAGTAAAAAGGCAGTGGAAAGTTGGTGATTCCATGCTGTGGGTCATTGGGTCAAAGGTAACCCTTTGGAACAGTGGTGTTCTGCTCAGCCTGGCTGAAAAGCTAAAGTTGCTGGAGTGCAGACTTGGGAATCCAGGGGAATGTTGGATCTTAAAATGCCTCTGCCTTACATACAAGCCCTTCTCCTTTATACATATCTTTCTCTTTGAATGTAAATTGTATCACTCGGCTTTTAACTTTACCTCTTATAACAATAACATCCTTTCATCCCACCAATTTTATTAGTACAAAAAAAAATAAACACCTTGCTTGACATCTTCTATGTAGGTGTAGGATTTTACCTGCAGTCTTGAATGGTTTCTTTTAACAAATGCAAATTTACACGTTACCTTCTACCCTCCTTATGTTTACCTAATTAACAACTCAATACATCAAAGCACCCAGACTAGCTGGATTTAATCTAATTGAAACACACACATAGACACAGACCTCACTAGAACTCTATTTTAAAAAATAATTTCCAAAAACATTGTAGACATTAATATCTCTTCATGACAAATAGACAGACTAAGTCAAATACTATCTGTGGAATTTACACTTGCTATTGTTTGTGGATTTACCAAAAACACGAGGCTGAATCTTTGGCTCGGTAAGTGTGGACGGGGCATAACATTACGTGGGGTGATGTCGGCCCTGTGTCCTGATGTCACTGTGCATCATTTAGATTTTCAGTCCGCCGAACTGTCAAAGGCCTGTTAAGGCCATTAATGAACTAATTAAACCTACTGAGAAAGCTGCTCGCCCAAGCTTAAAGTCGGCGAGGGGCAGTCGAAGAGCCCTGGCGGCCTTCACATTTTCCATGGAACCTCATCCACGGGCAGGATGAGATTTTAGGAATGATTTAAAATTTGCAGAATTTTTTTTATTGAAATTAATGCACATGTCCCAGCTCATGTGACAGTTTCACATGAGGGGACATGTCATAAAAATTTTTGTGACACTTTATTAGACTGTTTAAACTTAAAATTAACCTCCCTGAGGCACCTCTGTGCCTCAGGGAGATTTCTGCACTCTTTCACGTGGCACTCCCCTGACTCAGGCAACCCCCCCCATGCCCGCACAGGGAGCACTCAGCGCTTCCGGGCATGCGTCGCTTTGGGTGGGCCTTAATAGGCCCGCCCACTTAAAATGATGGCATCCAGCCGATCAGTTGCGCTGAACAGTTCCATGCCCGCCCCCGCACAACCCCCCCTGATGGGGAGAAAATTCTCCTCACAAGTCCAGACTCCACGTCTCTGAGTTGGAACCCCAACAATGAGAGCAGGGCAGAAACCAATTCATCCTCATCCTAAGTCGGTGAGAAGAACTCATCCATTATCTCCATTATGTAGCCATGGTTTCAGATCCAGATCATTTTGGGTGGACAATAGAACTTGATCATGTGACTGAAACTGTTTACAGATAACAAATTGCACTTACCTCAAAACTGTTATGGACAGCAGAGACAGGCAAGCTAATTGTCTTTTCTATCACCAACTGTTCATAGCAGAAGATGTTTTGAATTTTTTATTAGTCTGCTGTGATGTTTTCTCAAACCCCCCCAGTTTGTGTGATCCAGTTTACTAATAACTTGCAAAAAAAATTGCATTATGGTTAACTCAGAAGGTTAGTTTATTCACATTCAAAACCCGGGGGTGGAGTGTTTGCAACGTCCCACTCTACTACACACACATAGTAAGAAGGATGGGGGTTAGAAAAAAAGAAAGTTTTACAAACATGGATAGTAACAGTAAAAGAACTACATAAATGAATATTAGTTCATGTGAGGCCCAGAGTCTCAGAACTCAAAGTCTGGAGGGTATGTCCTTCATGACGTTCAGCACAGATATGTTTCTGGTTGGAGACAACAACACAAAAATCTTTGAAATGAATGATGCTGCAGTACAATGGGCTTCCTATGCTTAAACCACTTGGCAAACGTTGATCAGGGACTTTTAAAATTAAGCAGGCTTTGAGGAGTTGAGAGGGGGTAACTGGCTTCTTGCTCAGCCGGTCTGCTGGAACCTTTTCCAGCTGGTATTAAAATAGCAGTCTGAGGATTTCTCAGTTCTCAAAGGAATATAGAGATTTCAAAATGGTCGTTCGAGCTGTATGACCTTCTTTCTCCACAATGATTTCAAAAGGGATGTTTATCCAGTATCTGGAACTGGCTTTGATAATGTCCCAATCATAAGCTTTTGAAAGAGTTACGATCCACATTGAGGTTCTTGTGCCAGGAAGCTATTGTCTAGGCAGAATCTCTGACTCTGCTGGGGAACTAAGCTATTCAAGATGCAAATGATGTCCTTTGTTCCCTCAATGGTCCCATTTTGAAATGGACCTGGACAGTCCCAGGTGTGAGATGAGTCTTTTAACAGCTATGTAGTTTCAATCTGTGAGCCCCCTGGTTTTGTGATTACAATGTCTTTACAAATGGGTGTGAGATTCATGATGATGAGAGGAGGATTCTTTTGCTCTTGTAACTCTTGTTGGTCATGTGACTTGCAGCAGCCCTCTTTTTTTGGTTCAGCAGAAAGTCCATTTTAAAAATAGCAAAAAGAATAAGGTTTTGGATTTCTTTTCATGATAAATTGACACAAGAAGATCTTGACTTTCTCTCAAGATCTTGAGAGAAACTCAAGCAGGCTGCACCAACCACCAGCTACAGAATATCAACAGCAGAAAAGGCAATAGACCCATGCCTTTTTAAACCTGGAGACTGTTATGTGTAAAAAAGTCTCCCAGCCTGATTCCTGTTCCAAGTTCACCTGCAAAGAAACTATAAGCGAGTAACATCTCTTTGAAGGAATCCTACAGTAATCCCAGAAGCTTGCTGCTGTTCTTTAAATTAACTGCATACACTCTGGGGCTAAGAAACACACATCTTCCTTTCCAAAAGGGTAAAAAGGGTACAAGGATTTCTTTCCCAACCTTGTCTGTAACAGAATCCAAACGAACCATGACAACTGGATCCTTCCCCTCCCATTCCAAATTCCTCTCTGGCCCCAAGGAGATATTCTTAACCCTGGTGAGTGACACAGCCTTCAGGATTCACACTCTTAGCTGCAGAGAAGTGTCATTTCCTTCTAAGTATACCGTCCCTTACTACTACTACATTCCTTTTTACTCCTGTGCGTGAATGGCCCCTGTACCGTGGTGCTGTGGTCAGTTTTCTCATCATCAATGCAGTCCCTACTCTTATCCACGCAGACTGTAAGAACCTCGAACCAGTTGGACAAGGGCAAGGGTTTGTAGCTCCTTCAGTGCTACCTTCTGGATCCCCATATTTGCTGCGCTTGTAGTCATATCCTCCTGTCCCTGATCATGGGCCAGATCTGAAGTACCTAACCCAATTGTGTGACTGCCTCCCTGAACAAAGTGTCCAGGTAACTTTACCCCACCTTACGCATTGCAGTGTTGGAAGGTCAGACTTCAGCTCATCAGTTCTGAGCTGACGTTCCTTAAGCTGCAGACGCTCTGCAGATGTGGTTGCTGTGGATCTCACTGGTGTCTACCAGCTTCCACGTACCATAGGTGCAACACATCACCGGCCAAGCATTTTTACGGTGTTTTATTTAACTAATTAGGGTTTCAAGTTTAGAAATATCATTCAGTGGTTATTTGTAGTTAGATCAAGTAGTTTAACTAGTTAAGCTATAAATTTATAATACAGTACTTATATCTCCTTGGCACAAGTTTAAATTACTGCCCCAGTTTAGAGAAGAAAAGAAACTTTAAAAATCAGCAATCATTCACCTAGCTGATCACCTGCCTCTTGCTCCATATTTTGAACAACTCCTTGTTCTGTAAAAGACCAAAACAACACCTCATCCCTCATTGTGCCGAATTCCTTCCCTCACCAAATCCCCTGGGCTAAGCAAGTACTCCGTTTAGCAGTACTCTGTCGAGCTAGACTTCTTCGGGCGGTTTGTTCGATGGGTATTGCCAAGTTTGTTTTTGCAGTTGGGACTCTGTGGTGGTGCCAGCTTTGTGGGTGAGGTTGTGAATTTGGGCATTGCCAGGTTTATGTTTGTGGTTGCGATTGGGACTCTGGAGTAGTATCAGGTTTGTGGGTGTGGTTGTGAATTTGGGCATTGCCAGGTTTGTGGTTGCGATTGGGACTCTGGAGTAGTATCAGGTTTGTGGGTGTGGTTGTGAATTTGGGCGTTGCCAGGTTTGTGGTTGCGATTGGGACTCTGGAGTAGTATCAGGTTTGTGGGTGTGGTTGTGAATTTGGGCATTGCCAGGTTTGTGGTTGCGATTGGGACTCTGGAGTAGTATCAGGTTTGTGGGTGTGGTTGTGAATTTGGGCGTTGCCAGGTTTGTGGTTGCGATTGGGACTCTGGAGTAGTATCAGGTTTGTGGGTGTGGTTGTGAATTTGGGCATTGCCAGGTTTGTGGTTGCGATTGGGACTCTGGAGTAGTATCAGGTTTGTGGGTGTGGTCAGGACTCTGGGGCATTGCCAGGTTTGTGGGTGAGGTTGGGCTCCAGCAGGTTTGGGGGTGCAGTTACACCTCCACGCCTCCAAGCGTTCGGCTGGCGCTGTTTACCCAAGACCTGCAGATGATGATCTCCGGCTCTGATTGAAAGCTGACGTCACAGTTCCCCCCCCCCCCCCCCCCCCCCCCCCACACACACACACACACACACACACACACTCCGGCGGTGCCGCGCGCTCCGGTGGCTATCAGGTTAAGATGTCAATCATGAAGCAGGCAACTTCCGGTGTCAGGTTAGGTTGGTCGGGAGGTTGCTAGGGGCGTTTCTAACCGGGGCCTAAATATTGAATGAAGCCAGAAAGATGGAGGTTGTACAGAGTGAAGGAAACTTCACTCGGAAATGAGTCTTACGGACCGTGTAGTGAGTACTTAAGACTCTGGTGTAGATTTATCTTTTCTTTGATGCGATGAGCTAATTTTGGAAGAGATTAACCTTCGTGACTGAGCAAAAATTGACATTGCCTTTAGTTGGAATTCCTTTTATTGAAAAGCGTAAGGGTTGACAATTATTTCACCTTGATCTGTTAGCTGTGCTCAGTGACGTGGGCCCTGCATCGGTGATGTTACACCCTGCTGGTGTTGGGTTACTCGCTGTATATTGCAGGCTGGGAGTCGAGGGTGGCCAGTGATTTTTATGTCATGCATCAGGGTTTTGCTGTTGACATTGAAGATCTCCATCCCAAATGATATGCACCGGCGTTCCCGTTTAGAGTGGCACACTGGCTGCCAGTTGTCCTTGGAGGAGCTCTGCTTTGGGAGGGATGTTTCAGCCCGCTGGTGAGGCAGATGACACCCCACCCTCCCAATGCCTTCCTGTTGGGGTTGTGGCAGCCCCAAGCCTTGCAGCAAGTCAAGCAATCCTGCAAAATGGTCTAATATTGTCTGTCTGCGTTTACTTTTGAAAGAATTGATATCTAAACCAAGTCTGTAACTTTCCTGTAACTGCAAGTAATTGCGAAGTTTTAGGCACTTGTTAACTTTTTTTTGGCAGACGTGTCGTTTTCTGTTGAATATTTGTCAAAGCTTTCATTTTGCCACTTTCACAACTAACAGGAAGTGAGCGTAGCAGAACTTCGGTTTAGTGCTGTGAATTCCTTTTGACTAAAGGCCAACTCATTGCATTCAACATAGCAACTCAAAACTGGGCATCTATGAGGCCTTGTGGGCCATCAGCAACAGAATTCTATTCAACCATAATCTATAACTTCACATGGCCTGGCATATTCCTTACTCTACCATTAACGTCAAGCCGGGGAAGTTAACCCTGGTTCAATAAAGAGTGCAGGAGAGTATTCCAGGAGTAGCAACAGGCATACCTGAAAATAAGGTGTCAACCTGGTGAAGCTACAACATCGGACTACTTGCTTACCAAACAGTGTGAGCATCATGCAATAGACACAGCTAAGCGATCCCACAACCAACAGATCAGATCTATGTACTGCAGACCTGCCACATCCAGTCATGCATGGTAGTGGACAAATAAACAACTAACTGGGGGAGGAGGCTCTATAAATACCTCCATCTTCAGTAATGGGGGAGCCCAGCACATAAGTGCAAAAGACAAGGCTGAAGAATTTGCAACAATCTTCAGCCAGAATTGCCGAGTAGATGATCAATCTAGGCCTTCTTCTGAAGTCCCCAGTATTACTGGTGCCAGTCTTCGGCCAACTTAGTTCACTCCAGGTGATATCGAGAAACAGCTGAAGGAATTGAATGCTGCAAAGGCTACGGGCCCTGACAACATCCCAGTAATAGTACTGAAGACTTGCGCTCCAGAACGTGCTGTGCTCCTAGCCAAGCTGTTTCAGTACAGCTACAATGCTGGCATCTACCCAGCAATGTGGAAAACTGCCAAAAGTTATGTTCTGTCCACAAAAAGCAGGACAAATCAATTTGGCCAACTACTGCTCCATCAGTCTACTTGCAATCGTCTGCAAAGTGGTGGAAGGTGCCTTTGACAGTGCTATCAAGGCGCACTTACTGAGCAATAACCTGCTCACTGACACTCAGTTTGGGTTTCGCTAAGGCCATTCAGCTCCTAACCTCATTACAGCCTTGGTTCAAACATGGACAAAAGAGCTGAACTCAAGGGATTAGGTGACAGCCACTGCTCTTGACATCAAGGCATGTGTGGCATCAAGGAGCCCTAACAAAACTGGAGTCAATGGGAATCAGGAGGAAAACTCTCCACTGGTTGGAGTCATACCTAGCACGAAGAAAGATGGTTGTGGGAGGGCAATCATCTCAGTGCTGGAGTTCCTCAGGGTAGCGCCCTATGCTGAGCCATCTTCAGCTGCTTCATCAATGACCCTCTCTCCATCGTAAGGTCAGAAGTTTGTTGATGATTACAGAATGTTCAGCACTATTTGTGATTCTTCATTCTGAAGCATGTCAAGATGCAGAAAGTCCTTGATGGCATTCAAGCTTGGGCTGATAAGTGGCAAGTAACATTGCCTGGCATTTTTGTGGCACAAATGACCATCTCCAACAAGTGAGAATCTAACTATAGTCCCTTGACCTTCAATAACATTACCATCACTGAATCCCTCACTATCAACATCCTGGGAGTTACTATTGACCAGAAACTGAACTGTACTGGCCATATAAATACTGTGGCTATAAGAGTAGGTCAGAGGCTGGAAATTTTGCAATGACTAACTGGCCTCCTGATTCCCCAAAGCCTGTCCATCATCTATAAGGCACAAGTCAGGAGTGTTATGGAATACTCTCCACTTGTCTGGATGAGTGCAGCTCCAGCAACACTCAAGAAGCTTGACACTATCCAGGACAAAGCAGCCTGCCTGATTGGCACTCCATCGAGCACCTAGAACATTCACTCCTTTAGCTACTGATGCACAGTGGCAGCAGTGTGTACAAACTACGAGATGCACTGCAGCAACTTGGGGAGGCTTCTTCAACAGCACTTCCCAACTTCATAGCCTTCACCACCTAGAAGGACAAGGGCAACAGACGCGTGGGAACATGACCACCTGCAAGTTCCTCTCCAAGGCACGCACCATCCTGACCTGGAGCTGTATTGCCATTCCTTCACTGTCGCTGGGTCAAAATCTTGGAACTCCCTTCCTGGTGTACCTACACTACACGGACTGCAGCGGTTCAAGAAGACAGCTCACCACCATCTTCTCAAGGGCAATTAGGGATGGGCAACAAATGCTAGCTAGCCAGCAATGCCCACATCCTGTGGTTAAAAAAAATATGTATTACTGCTTGGAGAATAATTTGTAGTGATTGTTTTGAGCAATACTTACATTTTAAAGTTTTTGGTTATCATCTTGGAGGTGACTTCACAAACCTAGTTCATCTTCTTGAATATGGTTGCAGTTAACTGGAAACATTTCTCAACTAGTTGACTAAAAAACCCCATTTTGCACCACGGTACACATCTCCCATCTCCCACGTCACATTCACTGATAAGGCCATGTTTATTATTTATTACTGAGCAACCTAGGTGAAGAATTAAGTCTCAATGTCCTGGACATCATCAAAGTTGGAAAGAGTAGAAGGGAAACAAGCTAAATGAAGTCATAATTAGATGACACCAAAGTTAGGTTGTGGATTCTCGGATGAGGCTAAGACTCAGAGAGAGAACACGTTCCATAATTTTGAAGTTTGGGAAAAAGGGTTATATAGGAGTGTCTCGGGTAGTACTCCAGTGCTATTCTGAAGGAGTGCCACACTGTCAGACGTGCATCTCTCAGATGAGACATGAAACCAAGACTCCAACTGCCCCGTGGTGGATTTAAAACATCCCTTTGGACTATTTGAAGAAGAGCAGTAGAGTGCTCCTGTTTATCCCTCAACCAGCATCACCAAAGCAGTTAATTTGGTCATTATCTCATTGCTGTTTGTTGGGGGCTTGCTGTATGCAACTTTGTTGCATTTCCTACATTATATCAGTGACTATACTTCAACATTATTGTCCATATTGACTGTAAAGTGCTTTGGGGTGTCCTGAAGTGGTGAAAAGTGTTGTATAATTGGAAGCCTTTCTTTAGGAGAGGGTTTGATGTCAGAGTATTGAAATGCAATTCTTTATAAAATTGGTGGGTGCTTGAGGGAAATAGACATTAAGGTCTACAGAGTTAGAGCGGGGAATGGAACTTTTTGATTGGATTGCCCTACAGAGAGCTGGCATGGACTTGATGGACCAAATGGCCATCTTCTGTGCCAATGTGACTCTATGAACTCCTTGATAATTTGCCTTGAGCCAGTTTACGTGCCAGTAGGCACTAGATAATCTGTATAATATGAATTTGGTGAAAGTTAACTTGCTAATGTTAGTTGCAGGCACAGGGTACTTGAAGTGGAAAAATGTTTCGTGACCCTGCAGTAACAACTCTCAACTCAGCGAGCAGTCAAATAAAAATTTATAAGTAGCGGTCCGACAGTCCTATACTACAGTTTTATCAACTCTAGATGTTTGCAGTTTTGAATTTATTTTTCTATATAATTTGCAGTTTTCAGAAACATGCTGCAACAGAGCACAAAACAGAGTCTGCAGATTTTTTTGACTCCTGTTCCCAATTCTTGGTTGAAGAAGTGCAGCATTAGCGAGCTAAAGGTTAAACATTAACTTTCAGTCAAAAACACAGACTGAATTTCAGCCTTGTGGCATACAACTGGACTCGACACATTAAAACAAATGTCAGGGGCACCCAATTGTGGGGAAAGCCTGGAAATTAATGTTTTAAACCTCTACTGCATTTGATAATTACAGCTTAATTTAGGTCAAGGCACACCAACATTCTTTTTTTAAAAAAGATTTTTGTGTTCATTCAGGTGAGTGCTAACATCCCCAGGGCAGGTGCAGCATTGCTTAGATACAATTAAGCTCACTCTACACTGTCCCATCAAACTCTCCCAGGGCAGGCATAATATGGGTTAGATTCAGAATCAAGCTATCTGTACAGTTTCCCATTAAACATTCTAAGGCTTGGAAAGCATAGTTAGATGCAGACTAAATTTCCCTCTGCACTGTCCCAACAAGCATTTGCAGCGCAACGATAGCCCTGTTTGGATATAAAATCAGTCCCTCTGAAGGAAGATGTGCCTCAACCCAATCTCAAAGGGGTATCCCTTAATATGGCAGTGTGATATTCTTATATTTCTATCATCGTGCCCTTCGGAAATGACTAAATGAACAAGTTGATCAGAATGTGAAATGTGGTTTTACATATTATTTACAGCACAGAAATGGGCTACTTGGCTCAGCTGCGTTATGCCAGCATATGCTCCACACAAGCCTCCTCCCACTCTACTTTATCCAGCTCGATCATCTTTTTGTTCCTTTTTAGTTTCCCCATGCTTGTGGTAACAGCTCTATGCTAATGCTATGCACCTTACAAAAGAGAAAAAATACATAGAATATACGAAATAGAATTAGGCATTCAGCCCATCTACTCCATTGGTATTTAAACTCCATACAAGTCTCCTCCCATTCTATCTCCCTCATCTCAGCCTTTCAGCACATCTTTCTATTCCCTTTTTTCTCATGTTCTCATTTAGTTTCCTTTTGGAAGCATCTAAGATTTTTGCCTCAAGCACTTCCTGTAAGAGTCAGTTCCACATTCTCAGAAATATCTCCTTATTTCCCTGTTGGTTTTATTGGTAACTGCCTGGTGTTTATGGCTGCTGGTTTTGGATTCTCCCATAAGTAGAAACATTCTCTCTGCATCTATCCTTTCCAACTCATTGATCATTTTAAAGCCCATCAGGTCACCTCTTAGTCTTTACTTTTCTGAAGAAAAAGAACCTCCAATCTTTCCAATTGCTGTAATCTTCGCTGCATACATAGGCCAGAAGTGGAGCCGATGAACCTGGCAGCAATTCATAATGTGACACCCAGAGAAACGCTGCAGAAATGCCAGGCAATCCTTTCATATTCACAAAGACATCCGGTGGCGAGGGAAGTGCACATTTTACATCCCTTGGTTTTGTATAAAGTACAGTGGGAGCGATTTGAGTATTGAACTCCTGTTGTTTACATGTACTCTACCTGGAGCCTAAAAATAAAATGAGGCTGTTCTATCAGCTTAGAGAATGAAAAGGCTGTGAGGGTCTCGCAGTGTTTCTTTAGAACTTTGTAATCAAATATTTTTTGTGGAAGGATTTTGCCCCTCGTGTTTGTGTTTTTAAACTGGCCCGGGATGTAAAGTCTTTAAGAATCAATACAACATCAATACCTCCCAAATATGGGGCAGCTATTATTTTGCTTTTTAACCAATATTTCTTCTAAGCTGCCTTGAATTAGAGAACGTTTTTAAAATGAAACTATTTGAGTAAGTTTTTTTTTAAATGCCAGGTGTAATTCTATTTACAGGTTGGCTGTCTTTTTCAGTATTCTTAGCTCTACATCAGGTGTTCAAAATCAGCCTGACAATTGTATTTGTATCTTAAATAAAGACAAATTTGCACTGGTAGGGTGGAGGCGATGGGGGTCTTGGACCTTGGCTGTAGAACCAGCAAGAGCCCTGCGTCACCTCTTTTAGGGGAGGCCCACTGCATCTTGTACCAATCAGGCATTTAATAAGCCAGCAGCGGTCCTTCCCCCAGTATCAGGGCAGAAGTCCCTCCCACCAAGAGTTGCCTATTAATCAGAGGCTGGTAACTCTTCAGTGTTCAGTAGTGCCACTGAAAGGGGTGGTTGCTGCCAATAATACACCCACCTGAGGCCTCTCACCAAGGATGAACCCCAGCACAGATAAGTAGTCGGGGCTGGGGATATCCTAGGGGAATGGAGGTGAGGGGTGAGAGTTGAGGAGACTTGACAGCAAGGGAATGGGTTGACTGTCAGCAGGTCCCGATGTGCCTTTGAACAAAGGAACTCGCCTGGGAGCCTGCTAACAAACATGCTAGGATTTTCTTGTCATACTCTCTGCGTGGTGAGTCCCCTTTCTGCTGCTGGGTTAATACAAGCAGTGGCAGGATGAGGCTCCTAAGTGGACATTAATTGCCCATTTAGGACCTCAATTGGCGATAGATTAGGAAGGCTGTCCATGGACCCCCCACCACGCACTTATTCGGGGTGGAGGTGGGAAGGTGACGGGGTCTCCACCTCTTGCCTGGTTAAATGACCCCTGCCACCAAACTCGCCACATGGGAAGGCACAAGATTCCATCCACACTGTGCCTTTCACCACCTCAGGATGTCCCAAAGTGTTTTCCAGTCAATGCAGTAATTTTTGAAGTGTAGTTACTGTTATATCTTAGAAAACATGGTAGTCAATTTGCACATAGCAAACCCACAAGTACCAGCAGATAATGACCAATCTGTTTTGGTGATATTGGCTGAGGGATAAATATAGCCCAAGACACTAGGAAAATCTCTTTGGTTTGAAATAGTGGAGTGGCGAGGACAGGTGGGATCTCAGTTTAACACAGGATGCTAATCCCGAAGAAGGGACTTCCAACAGTAAAACACTCTCTCAGTTCTATACTGGTAGCATTGACCTGGATCAAGTGATCAAGTCTCTTGAGTGGGACTTGAACTCATTTGATCTTTTGACTCAGCAGCCAGAGTGCTACTAACTGATCCAGAGCTGACACTTGATGCCCAAGTCATCATGACTGTATGGGATGGGCTAGATGAACCAGTGGGCCTTTTCCCATATTGTTTAGAGTGGCAATTACATGCAAGTTTGAAACTTAAAAGCTAAGCAGGACTTCCATGTTATTGCTATCTCCTTCTAGAGTGATTGTGCATTTGGGCTCCAATTGAAAACAACATCAAAGAGGGTATTGGCCTTGGACTATCCAGCAATGTGCGGACTGTAAAGAGCGACAGTTTTAAAGCCCTGTTATAGTATTAAGTTAAGCAGCTGTCATATTTCAGCTGGGTAGTCATCTGCAGCTTATGGTTTTGTGTTACACATGCTTTAGGAATAACTGTCCCAGCACGGATCTCTGTGAGTACCTGGAACCAAATCTTTGCTATATAATTGCTAAATAATAATCGCTAAATACCCCTAGAATTTGAATGAAGCAGGGTGAAATTTGCTTTGTGATCCTGGCTATAATTAAGAGTGTCAGATTCCAGCTCTGAAATCGCTAACTGGTGGATTTTCTGCTGAGCTATTGGCAAGACAGCAAGCGACTGACTGCTAATCCATTTGTAGGTCCCACTCTGTTTAATGAGAAAGCTGTTAGCAGCTCCTTCAGCTGCTCATTGTACTGTGGTAGTTTAATCAAGAGGAAACAAAAAATAAGTCATTTCAGAGAAATCGCTCCTCTGTGTCTTGAGAGACTTTTTCACAGTGTCCATGACCCTGTAATCAAGCGTCCTCAAGCAGTGACATTTAAAGCAGCATACAACTCTGATAACATGTTAACCAAGAAGTGGATTATTTTGCTACTATTAACAACAATAGAGTAAAATAACCAGGCACAACAAATGTTTGCAAGGGAAAAGCAGGTTAACTTTTTGGAATATAACCTTCATCGGAATTAGAAATTCGCACACAAAAATGAATGGGGTATAGTGGAGCCTTTGATAAGACTGAACAAGCCAAGTTAAGATCCTTCATTTAAATGATGAACACAGCATTAGACTGCTTTATAAGATTGACCAACACAAACTGCTATAGAGGGGGCCTTTATTCGAAGCTTTAACTGAACTTTACTCTTTATAAATGCTGATGAACTTGCTGTGTATTACCACCATCTCCTGTTTTTATTTTAGATTTCCAATGCTTTTTTCCCACTGTCTAAAGCAAAAAATTTATTTTCAATATATTGTCTAATATTTTACTTTTGTATAACTTTGTTTTTCTGTCTCTTTGTGCATGTCTTTGTGTGTGCATGTGTCTGTGCATGCGCGCCTCAGTGTGTATGTGTGCCTTTGCTGCCCTGTATGTGGCAGACTGCAGATCACTTAGCCATCTGCTAGACTGAGCCCAAGGGATTGCTCAAGAAGAAGAAGTTTGTGTGTGTGTGTGTGTGTGTGTGTGTGTGTGTGTGTTATCTCCGTATGATCTGTTGTTGTGCTGGAACTGGGACTCAGCTCTGCTTTCATGGTGGCATAGTAGTATTGTCACTGGACTAGTATTCCAGAGACCCAGGGTAATGCTCTGGAAACCGACTCGAATCCCACTGCGGCAGATGGCGAAATTTGAATTCAATAAAATTCTGGAATTAAAAGTCTGATGACCACGAAACCATTGCCAATTGTCAGAAAAACCCATCTGGTTTACTAGCGTCCTTTAGAGAAGGAAATCTGATGTCCATACCTAGCCTGGCCTACATGTGACTCCAGACACACCAGAAATGTGGTTGACTATTAAACGCCCTCTGAACAATAAATGCCGGCCTAGCCAGCGACGCCCGCATCCCATTAATGAATTTTTTAAAAATCTTGATATTTTCCAATTTCTGGATCCAGTTTCTGGATCGCCTTTCATCACTGAGAACACATTGTTTATTTTAATTGGCAAAGAACATTTGTGTAAATGTTTAACTGAATTCTGTTATTCAAAAAAGTGCCATAAAAGCAAGTAGAAGTTTTAGTTGAGAACTTCTCCGTAGGACATTACTTTGGTCAGGAAACAAGATTGATGTGCACCATAAACTTTAACCTATCAGCAGGAATCTGTCAGCGCACATGTTTGATGTTGTGGGAGAAAATGTTAAAGGAGGTTAAAATGTACAAGACAATTTTGACAGTTAATTAAGCTCATTTCCATCACAGCCGAACACTGAGCTTGATGCTGTCATCATCTGATATCCACGTTAACAATTTCCGGCATCACTGGGAATCCAGCTGCTTATTTACTTCCCTTCTCTAATCAAGAATAGGTGAGAAGTGTTCTACTGTTTAAAGTATATACGAGAGGACCCGTTCTCTGCAAAGAAGAATATGTTCAAACCTTGCACCCTTTTTGAATTACCCAAGAGCTTGAGGAGCCTATAGTTTCCCGTTGTTTTTGCCATGGCACTGCCTTGGCCAATCAGAATTGACTTGCCAGCCAATCAACACCCTTTCCTCCTGTAGTATAAATTGTCATGATCATTTGAAATTTGGCATTCTTGGCGTTTTTCCTGATGAGTGCAAGACAAAAAGTTTCAACAGCATGTCTCTCTTTTCAGCAATATTCAAGAGATATTAGGTCAGTTGACTAAAAGCTTGGTCAAAGAGGTAGGTTTTTAGAAGTGTCTTACAGGAAGGAAAGTGAGGCAGCGAGGAATAGGAAGGGAATTCCTGAACTTAGAGCCTAGGCCGCTGAAGGCATGGCCATCAATGTTGGAGCAATTATGATTAAGAATGCACAAAAGGCCAAAATTAGAGGAGCATAGATGCTCGGAGGGTTGTAGGCTGGAGGAGCTTACAGAGGTAGGGAGTGGTAAGGCCATGGGAAACAAGGATGAGAATTTTAAAATCAAGACATTGTTAGACCAGGAGCCAATGAATGTCAATGAATAGAGGGGTGATAGGGGAAGGGGACTTGATGTGAGTTAAGACATGAGTAGCAGAGTCTTGGATGACATCATTGTGAATTGATGCCAGGCGGTTTTGGTGCAATTAAATGAGCAATTGAGTAAGCTACCTTAACTAAACAAAAGCAGTGGTAATAAATATTTTAAAAACACACTTGGAATTGAGTCATTTTAGTTTAAAGAAAGTGTTATATAATACATAATGGTTGCATCCCAGTAAGTCCATGTTTTGAGTTATAACAGAGCCTTTTTTTGTTTTGACAACATTCTTTTGTTTTGATGCAACCACCTGTTGGCTTCTTGTGATGTATTCTCAGTAATGACTGTCAGGGCTGACTGGTTTGTTCCTCAATCGTATAGTTCCTCAATCATATATTTAGGCACCTAGGTGAAGGGCCAAGTTCGATCGGTTGAAAAAGCAGAAAAGAAGATGAAGTGAATCTAGAGTTAGTGACAGGAAGCTTGAGTTTTAAAAATAAGAGAAAGTTGAAACTAAGGGAGTTGAGTTGAACAGTTTGGAGGTGCTGGGAAAGAGTTTGAGTAGGAGAAGGTACATAAACTAAAAAGGGAATATTTGGCATCCTTTGTTTAAATTTATCTTTTTTTAATTGCCCGCCTCCGAATCCCTGTGAGCTCACTATTTCTCGTGATGGTATTGACTGAGTAAACAAAGACATTTTCAATGTAGAGCAAAACCATGTTTACTGTTAAACTTAATTCAGTGTAACTGCATGACTTTGAGAAGAGATTTTGCCAGTGAAATGTCTTACAAATCCTTAAGTTCATTAAACACACTATCATCATCATCTTTTGACTTCTTCCATTTTACTTGGGATCACCACAATGCTGGTTGATCAACCTTCTTCATCTCCCCTGTCAGTCACCCACTCCTCTTCCAATCCCACTGCGTTTAACTCCCTTGCCACCCTATATCTTTCCATCTGGTCTAAGGCCTCCTTGTTCTCCTTCCTGGTAATCCCATCTCCTTCACTTGCCTCACCACATTTCTCTCTCTCTGCAACAGATGACCATACCATTTCAATCTATTCTTGGCTACTTTCTTCAATGCTTCCACAATCTTCACTGATCCTTTGATGTGCTGGTTCATGATTTTGTCCTTTCTTATTACTCCGTACATCTATCTCAGCACCTGCATCTCATTAGCATCCAGTTGTTGTTCCTCTCTTCTTGCTGTTGGTCAGGTTTCTGCACTATATAACAAAGCAGGCCTGACAACTGTTTTGTAGATTCTTTAATTGAAGCTCGCTAAGCTTTAAGAAAAAGTATAAAAGGTCCAGTTTCACTGCATTTTGTCTTTAGCCTTTCTATACAGGCTGATTTAGCCTTTCTATACAGGCTGGTATCCATAATGATGAGGCAGCAATAGATTGCTTCTAGTAAAATAACAGAATAGGAAGGGGAGAACTCTGCTAATGGTTGTGTGTGTCAATGCACTCCCTGTTATTGTGCTGATCGTTCTAGATTATTTAATATTTGTAATATGGTAAAAATGTAGCTGTCATTGCCTGAGTGTCTGGTACCTGTACAGGTTTCAGACCATTGCTTAGCTTTGTATTTCCCTTACAATTCGGATAGCGGGTAGAGCAAAATCAAAACACATCAATTGGCTCCCTAATGGTTGGTGAAGTTAATGCATGTTTCAGCTACACCGTTCAGAAACTATCAAATTCCAGTGTCGGCATTTGCTGAGTATTCTGATCTTGGAAAAAGCAGAGTCAGGGAGTACATTTGACTTGAGTACCCCTGACGCAGGGAGGAAAGGATTAGCTTAATGGTTTCTGATTGCGATTTCAACACAAGCTTGTATTTTATAGGTGTGTTTATTGAAGGTACATCGGCAATGAGGGATAGGTAAGAGGCCAGAATTGTAGGAGCATGGAGATCTTGGAGGGTTATAAGGCTGGAGGAGATTACTGAGATAGGGAGGGGCAATGCCATGAGGAATTTGAAACAAAGATGAGAATTTTAAAATTGGAGCCAGTGCGTATAGATACTCAGGCACAGGGTGATGGGTGGACGGTTCTTGGTGTGAGTTAGGAAATGGGCAGCAGAGACTTGGATGAGCTCAAGTTTATGGAGGGTGAAAGATGGAATGTTGGCCAAGAGTATATTGGAATGTTCTGATGAAAGATCTCAGACCTGAAACATTAACTCTGTTTTACTCTCCACAGATGTTGCCAGACCTGCTGAGTATTCCCAGCATTTTCTCTCTCTCTCTCTCTTTCAGATTTCCAGCATCTGCAGTATTTTGCTGTTGCACGTTGGAATAGCCTAGAAGTAAAAAAGAATGGCTGAGGGTTTAGGCACTGGATCAGCTGAGGAAAGGTCAGAGTTGGGTGATGTTACGGAGTTGGAAGTAGGCAGCAATGTATAATTAATCTCTCCAGGTATTTTTCTCTAGTTATTTGCAAATAGGTTAAGAAAGTGAAGCTAGGCAAAGAAATCAGGGGAAAGTAGACGGACCCAAGACAATGGGCGATGGAAATAGGCTGGTGAGGTGACTACTGAGCATTAAGGTTCTTGTGGATATTCCCAACAGCGAGTTTGTATGGATGCTATTATTTCCATGTGGTTGCTACCGAAAACAATATGGATGCCAGCAAGGACTATCCCTTGACTGTGAAGAGTTAGCTCACCTTGGCCAAAGTGGCTCTACCTTCATTGCTGCAAAGTAGGCACAAAATGGCCGGGGTTCCTATTCCAAATCGCTACGTAGTTACTCTTTTTTTTTCCCTTCCCATTCTCTCTTCCTGTAACCTCTCACCACCCCATCCTCTGGAAATGTATGTATGTGGGTGCTGAGTGTTACAGAATTGGGATGTCAGTGACTGTGGATATCTTGGGCGTCACTGGCTAGGCCAGCATTTGTTGCCCATCCCTAGTTGCCTTGAGAAGGTGGCAGTGAACCACCCTCTTGAACCGCTGCAGTCCCTGTGGTATAGGTACACCCACAGTGCTGTTAGGAAGGGAGTTCCAGGATTTTGACCCAGTGACAGCGAAGGAATGACGATATATTTCCAAGTCAGGATGGTGAGTGACGTGGAGGAGAACTTCCAGGCAGTGGGGTTCCCGTGCATCTGCTGCCCTTGCCTTTCTAGGTGGTAAATGTCTCGAGATTGGAAGGTGCTGCCAAAGGAACCTTGGCAAGTTGCTGCAGTACTACTTGTAGATGGTACACACTGGTGCCACTGTGCACCAGTGGGGGAGGGACTGAATGCTTAAGTCTACATGTAATTATTAGCAGCTTGGGAGCTGTTCTGTATCATGACCATCAGTTGTAGAATCATACTGCAGCTGGGCGGAAGAGAGAAAAACAAATGGACTGTTCTGTAGACTACATATTACTGGGACTAGCTGGAGCCTTTAAATTAAAGAGGACAGCACTACCCCTTCTTTATTAGGTGCTTTGGAAAAGACTTGAAAGGTGCAATTATGAGCGTTTGAGGTTATGCAAGCCCAAATGGCATGATGTGCTTGATTATTATAGTCACGTACTGTGGTCTTAAATGCTGATTCATCAAGAAACGTTGGAAAGAATGTTGCTAACTCTGGGATTCTGGTGGCTTATTGCTTAGGTTTGTAATTAGCATGACTCGCGACTGCTGGTGCACCCGACCGTAGTCTGACAGCCACAAATGTTTTACTAGTAGGCACCTGCTGTTTGCATAAATCCATAGAGCAGAAACTCCAGATAACACCAATGGCTGCGATGTTGTATTGGCGTTTCACCTTTTAAGTGTGCTGTGTGTTTTTAGTCAGTGAAGAACCATTTTGGCTTTGCAGTTGGGGGAGTCAGTGTTGAGGTGGTATTGTCACTGGACAAGTAACCGTGAGACCAGGGGTAATGCTCTGGATACCAGGATTTGAATCCTACAATGGACTTTGAATTCAATTAACAATTGTTTTAAAAACCCATCTGGCTCACTAATGCCCTTTAGAGAAAGAAATTTGCTGTCTTTACCTGTTCTGGCCTACATGTGACTTTAGACCCACAGCAATGTGGCTGACTCTTAAATGCCCTCTGAAATGGCCTAGCAAACTACTCAGTTGTATCTATAAGGAATGAAACTGGATGGACCACTCGGCATTGATTTAGGCTGTTACTAACATCTGGGGGCTTGTGCCAAATTTGGGAGAGCTGTCTCACAGACTAGTCAAACAACAGCCTGACATATTCATACCCACAGAATCACACCTTACAGATAATGTCCCATCATCACCATCCCTGGGTATATCGTGTCCCTGGCTGGACAGACCCAGCAGAGGTGGCGGCACAGTGGTATACAGTCAGGAGGGAGTCCTGGGGGAGTCCTCAACATTGAATCTGGACCCCACGAAGTCTTATGGCACCAGGTCAAACGTGGGCAAGGAAACCTCCTACTAATTACCACGTACCACCCTCCCTCAGCTGATGAATCAGTGCTCCTCCCCCATGTTGAACACCACTTGGAGGAAACACTGAGGGTGGCAAGGGTGCAGAATGCACATGGGCGGGGACTTCAATGCCCATCAGCAAGAGTGGCTCAGTAGCACCACTACTGACTGAGCTGGCCGAGTCCTAAAGGACATAGCCACAAAACTGGGTCTGCGGCAGGTTGTGAGGGAACCAACAAGAGGAAAAAACATGCTTGTCCTCATCCTCATCGCTCTGCCTGCTGTAGATGTATCTGTCCATGACAGCATTGGTAGGAGTGGCTGCCACACAGTCGTTGTAGAGATGAAGCCCTGCCTTCACATTTGAAGATACCCTCCATTGTGTTGTGTGGTACTACCACCATGCTAAATGGGATAGATTTTGAACAGATCAATCAGCTCAAGACTGGACATCCATGAGGCACTCTGGGCCATCGGCAGCAGCAGAATTGTATTCGACCACAATCTACAACCTCATGGCCTGGCATATCCCCTACTCTCCCATTTCCATCAAGCCAGGGGATCAACCCTGGTTCAATGATTAATGCAGGAGGGCATACCTAAAAATGAGGTGTCAACCTGGTGATGCTACAACTCAGGACTACTTGAGTGCCAAACAGCGTAAGCAGCATGCTATAGACAGAACTAAGCTATCCCATAACCAATGTATCAGATCTAAGCTCTGCAGCCCTCCCATATCCAGTCGAGAATGGTGGTGGACAATTAAGCAACTCACTGGAAGAGGAGGCTCTACAAATATTCCCACCCTCAATAATGCGGGAGCCCAGCACATCAGTGCAAAAGATAAGGCTGAAGCATTTGCTACAATTTTCAGCCAAAAGTGCCAAGTGGATGATCCAACTCTGCCTCCTCTGGAAGCCCCCAGTATCACAGATGCCAGTCTTCAGCCAATTCAATTCACTCCATGTGATGTCAAGAAATGGCTGAAGGCACTGAATACTGCAAATGCTCTGGGCCCTGACATATTCTGGCAATAGTGCTCAAGACTTATGCTCCAGCACTTACTGCGCCCCTAGCCAAGTTGTTCCAGTACAGCTACAATACTAGCATCTGCTGTTATGACACGGCAGACGATGTGTGCCAGGTGGATCAAGTCCACGAGGGAAACTTGATCGCGCTATCACAAATGTTTTGCAATTTGTATTTATTTCGAGATGAGTGCTCTGAATGCAGAAGTAATAAGACCTCCAAGACATTTAGAGATTTTTTAAAAAACTAAAATATTAACATAAAAGAAATTTCAAGCTTATACATAGAGCTATAAATTACTAGTATAATAATTCCTAAAATCCCTAATTAACCTGACTCCTTTAGATTTTAAACAGATCCAGCAAATTAACACAATACCCTGGACAGTGGAATTCCAAATGAACTTTTCTCCATCTCCAGTTTCTGTAAACAGCAGGCGTATGCACAAATGCTGGAGACTTCATTAAGACTACTTCACACACACCAGTTAGATCTCACAATGCCTTCCCCTGACACATAGCCTTATTCTCCTTTATATGTTTTTCTCTTCTTAGTATGTAAATTCAATTGTTTCATAAAGCTTTGAAACCGTATCTCCCTCATAACATAAAACTTTCATGTTGTCACAATATATTGTCAGTAACCCTTGGGAAAAATGAAAACATTCCTTAGCTTGCTTGTCTGGCTATTTGTAAGCAACCTAAAATCCCTTTGAAATCCAAATTCCCTTTCATCTATCTAAAAATGCAAATTCCTTTCACATCTTACTTGCTAAGCCAACATCCATGTTTATTTGCATAACAAGTACCTAGCTCCTTTTGATGAGTCAAAGCAAGCAGTCTACTTGCATCCAAATGTAATTACATCACACACAGACCTATTTACCCCCATAAACTTACTTTGCAATAAAGCAGAAAAATATTATGAAAATTATTATACCTTCATGACATCTACCCAGCAGTGTGGAAAATTGCCCAGGTATGTCCCTTCCACAAAAAGCAGGACAAATCCAACCCAGCCAATCACTGCCACATCAGTCTACTCTCCATCATCAGTAAAGTGACGGAAGGGGTCATCAACAGTACTTCGAAGTGGGACTTGCATAGAAATAACCCGCTCACTGATGCTCAGTTTGGGTTCTGCAAGGATCACTCAGCTCCTCATTACAGCCTTGGTTCAAACATGGTCAAAAGAGTTGAACTCCAGAGGTGAAGTGA
The DNA here is from genome assembly GCF_017639515.1 of Carcharodon carcharias. Classification (NCBI taxonomy): domain Eukaryota; kingdom Metazoa; phylum Chordata; class Chondrichthyes; order Lamniformes; family Lamnidae; genus Carcharodon; species Carcharodon carcharias. The sequence goes on from NC_054498.1 coordinate 5,932,554, forward strand.
GTGTGACTGCCCTGGACGTCAAGGCAGCATTTGACCAAGTGTGTGGCATCAAGGAGCTCTAGCAAAACTGGAGTCAATGGGAATCCAGGAAAACTCTCTGCTGTTTGGAGTCATATCTAGCACAAAGGAAGATGGTTGTGGTTGTTGGAGGTCAATAATTTCAGTTCTATTTCATCACTGCAGGAGTTCCTCAGGGTAGTGTCCTTGGCTCAATCATTTCAGTTGCTTCATCAATGACCTTCCTTCCATCATAAAGACAGAAGTGGGGATGTTTGCTAATGATTCCACAATATTCACCATTCACGGCTTCTCAGATACTGAAGCGGTCTCTGTCCTTATGCAGCAAGACCTGGACAATATCTAGGATGGGCTGACAAGTGGCAAGTAATATTCACACCACACAAGTGCCAGGCAATGTGCATCTCCAATAAGAGAGAACCTAACCATCACCCCTTGACATTCAGTGGCATTACCATCACTGAATCCCCCACTATCAACATCCTGTGGGTTACCATTAGCCAGAAACTGCACTGGACTAGCCATTTAAATACTGTGGCTGCACGAGCAGGTCAGAGGCTAAGAATCCTGTGGTGAGTAACTCACTTTCTGATTCCCCAAAGCCTGTCCACCATCTACAAGGCACAACTCAGGCGTGTGATGGAATATTCCCCACTTGTCCGGATGAGTGCAGTTGCAACAACACAAGAAGCTTGACACCATCCAGGACAAAGCAGCCTGCTTAAAACATAAACAAAAATACCTGGAAAAACTCAGCAGGTCTGGCAGCATCTGTGGAGAGGAACACAGTTAACGTTTCGTGTCCGAATGACCCTTCAACAGAATGGCACCCCATCCACAAACCTTCACTCCCTTCACCACCGATACACAGTGGCAGCAGTGTGTACAATCTACAAGCTGCACTGCAGCAACTGACCAAGGCTCCTCAGACAGCAACTTCCAAATCCACAACTGCTACCATCTAGAAGGACAAGGGGAGCATGAGAACACCAGCACCTGGAAGTTCCCCTCCAAGCCACACACCTTCCTGACTTGGAAGTCTTTCATCATTCCTTCATTGTTGCTGGGTCAAAATCCTGGAACTCCCTCCCTAACAGCACTGTGGGGGTGTACCTTTACCACAGGGACTGCAGCGGTTCAAGATGGCAGCTCACCACCACCTTCTGAAGGGCAATTAGGGATGGGCAAAAAAATACTGATCTAGCCAGCGACGCCCACATCCCATGAATGAATGAAAAAAAGCCTTGTGCTTTTATTAAAGCTCCTTTTCACAAACACCCTTTTATTGGATTTCGCATGGGTTAATGCTTTACAAGAAGTGCCTGTAGAGAGCTCCTGCTTTTATGTAGTGTCTTTTACAACCCAAAGTACTTCATACTAATGAAGTGCTTTTGAAGTGTTGTATATGGAAATATAGCAACTAATTTGTAGACAGCAAGTTCCCACATTCAGCAATCTGGTAATGAAATGATCAGCTGACCTTTTTTTGGCTATATTGGCAAGGGAGAACTGTCTCTTGCTCTTCTTCAGGTAATGCCATAGGATCTTTTATGTCTGAGAGGGAAGGCCGGGCCTCAGTTTAACATCTCATCTGAAAGCAACGCCACAGACAGTGCAGCACTCCCCTCGGTGAACAGTCTGAATTATACGCTCATGCATCTAGAGTGGGCCTTGAACCTGCAGCAAGACACCATTCTCCTTTTAAACAGGTTTGCTAATGGATGGTGTTTTGAGGGGACTGGGTGCAGAGCAGTTCAATCGCTGTCCAGCTGAAACCTCCAGTGTTCTGGCTTCCATGCCTGTTCAAGCTAATATGATAAGTCTACTTTTCAATTATGGCCACATGGTGGTCAGTGGATTTGGATAAGTTTCCAACGGGTATAGACCCACAGCATAAAATGACAATTAAATTAGCACCAAATAACACTTTACTGGCTCCTTCAGTTAGGGAAGGAATAGTTGACTGATGTGGGAAATACTGATCAATAGAGGATCCAGCTTTAAAGTTCCTGTTGCTGTCCAGTGACACATGATGGAAACTGCATGTGTGAGGCTCGTGTTGAGATATTACAATTCAAGAGGACAACACATAAATTTCACACGCTTATTGTTAAATTTTACTCTCAACTTGTGACAATCTCACAAGTGGAACTCCAACTCCATGATAGGGTAATAGTTTGAGCCCATGACTTTCTCCACTTGGTGCTGAGTTGCAGATCACATCTATACTGGTGATGATGGGGGTAGTGGGGGTAAGTGGAGGCTAGAACTAATTGTAGGGCTTGTCCCCTCAATGTCTTACACCTTCCATTGGTCGGTTACAAATAGACGGGGTCTTTCCAACAACTTGGTGTGTAACTGCACTTTAAATAAGTAATACTGAGCCGTATATTACAAGGTCTCGTGTTTGATCTCTGATCAGTGTTGAATTTACTACTTTTAGGTCACCTCAAAGTACCCTAATAGAGAGAGGGATAGAAAATTGGAAAATTCAGTTTGTTTTTTTCAGTCAGAAAATGCAAGACAGCAGAAGCTGTCATGATCAGAAACAAGATCTTTTAATGTTTCTTGCTCTGCAAATTGTCAGACTTGAACTGGCTGATCTGTTCTTTAATGAAGGTTCCTCAAATCTTTGGTGTTAAAGGAGCTGAACTGGGGGGTGGGGTGCAAAATTAAAATACCTGGTGATGATTAAAACAGTTGAAATACAATTTATCAGTGACTGCTGTTAAAAGAAATCAACTTCAGTTCTCAATTCAACTTTCTTTTTACTACAGATAGTTAAACTCGGGATGAAGAGGAGTTGTAAAGAGGTGGGAAGAAGAATGTTTTCTTCGGCATAAGGAAATTGCTAGTTTGACTCCACCTGTGCAAGCCTGAAGTTGTTGTGCTGAAGTTATTGCATATTCTGGAGATCTGGACTGTGCCCTGAGGAAAATCATAAACTCAGCAAGATTGTTAATAGCAATGATACCGAGGCTGGAATTAGTACTATGGGAAGTTTAGCTATCTGTCTCTCGCTCTCTCTTTTTAAACAATGACTAATATCCGTGATGAAAGGTCAACCAGGTTGTCATGACAACACCCACCTCTTTTGAGGGGGATCACTCGGCTCCTACGTTCTTTGTTGGATGCGAGGAGGATGAAATTGATGATCTGGAATCAAACATGAAGGCAGAAGACCTTGACCTTTACGATGATGAAAAAGATTCAGACTCGGTAAGGAAATGTATTGCATTTTTAATAAAACTTTTCTCACTTTGAACCTTTTTTTTCAGTTGATGCTCAGATTAAAAGCAAATTATCCAGTAATAAAAGCAATAGACTAGTCTACGATTCACTTTGATCCTACTAAGACTTTTCTAATTAACGAAACAGTTTTACATCAAAAGTAATATTACTTGACATGGCTGGGTGATTTTATTAAATGGGTCACACTTGGTAGAAAGGCAATATAATTTTGTGGTGTTATTTTGTTTTTTTTGGTCTTCTATGTTGTGGAAGGAAACTTGCTTTTATCTATAGTGAACTTTTGATGATGAAACAAAGTTAACTCAATTCCAGAAGCCATTGTTATTAAAGATTAGGTGTGCTGCTTTAGGGAGTGATTTTTATGTTTTTGAATAGCTTAGTGCAGCTTTTATTACAATATCATTGTGTTGGTATGTGTCCTTCAAGTGCTTTTTCTCATCTCCTCTTCCCTCCTGAGGGTGTTGATTCCTTGCTCAGGTACAATTATGTGGATGCCTCTGCTATCTGGCTCACTCTTCACCTGTGTATTTAGTTGGTGAATGATGGCAGTCTATTTGACCATGTGGATCATCGCACTTGAACGTAATTCTGTTTACGTCTGGTGCCATGATTCAGTTCCACTGGCAGCTTACCCTTTCCACCCTCCCGGATGGCTGTTCTTCACGGCTAAGATTTACAATGGTTGGCAGACTGTTTTACTGTGAAGGCTATGACAGCTGAGTGTAATTTATTTTCGCTCCATATCCACAGACTTTGCAGAGGGATTATTGGTAGCAATGAGGAGTGGGAACTTTGGCTACCTTCTCCCCCATCCCTGTCTTTAATTTGGGGAGACACAAGGGCAAATTATGACTGTCATCAGACTGGCTGATGGAGTCAGTGGGCTTACCTGTTTATATTTGACTTAATTAATGATTTTAATAAGTGGGTATACTGACTGAAACAGTATTATGTATCTAAGGTTTCCATTTTCAGCCATTGAGATGCCTCACATAGAAATATAGCAGTATTCGTAGGCTGTAAATTTACTGCTCTCGTATATACAGCTCAAAACTGGAATTAAATATACCATTTCACTCATATATGATATTGAACTGCATCTAATTTATAACTTTTCATTATTTTATCGTCCATTTTATCAATGTTTCTTGCCTTCCCTCCTCCCCAAGCTGACTTCTTTTGTTGTATGTTTCTTTGTGTGGCAGATGCTGTCCAGTACCTTGCCTAAGCAGCTGCTTTTCATGGACAAACCTTAAGCATAGAGGACTGAAATCGCAAGGCTCTGCTAGTACAGAACCCTGCTAGATGTGTACTCCAAGCATAAAATCTGATAGCAGTATCTCTCAATTTATGCATTTGCATGTCAGCAAGATGCTCACTCATGAGCAGGGACCATGGCTGAGATCTGTTCTGGCCTTGCTTGATGCCCACAACTGTGTACCTTCCAGTAGGGGCACTGGAAATGAACAACACCACAAACCTTAGCTTATTTTGCTTCCTCCTCACTGGATACTAAGGCTGACTGTAGCACTTCCTATCCTTGGCTAGGATCAACTAAATCAGCCCTGACTAGGGTTCAAACCTGATCTCTGATGTACAGTGTTGTGTATTTACCAGCCATTTGTATATTCCAGATTGCTATCTTTAGTGGCCTGTGAGACCCCATTTTCAAATTCACAGTGTGTTTTTTCATTGGGGGGAAGGGGTGTATCAGTGGGGGTAGATAGGTGCTTTTGGTGTTGTTCCTCCTGATATTTGCACTCTGGGACTAACCTAGTTTACTTCATTGGAGCAGAATGGTGGTGAGGCTTGAACTTACATGAGAATCTTCACATTAGCAGGAAAATTGACAGTTTTAAAACAAGTTAAATTTAATTCACTTTAAATGGAAGGTACTCCCTCTACCCCCTTCCCATCCTTAAATTTTCCTTCTCCCCACCACCAGGAATACATCCTTCTCTTCAATGGGACAGTTTCAATTTTTCAAAGTTGATATCCTTTTAATATTTTTAAAAGTTTATGATTTGAGTTTTGAGAAGATACAGACATGAGCACTAATTGTTTAGGGGTTGTGGAGGGGATACAGTAGGACAGAGACTTGGCAGTGCCCATGAACCCTTACCCCAATAATATTCATTGCCAGTCAGGAGAGGGAGGGGAGAGGAAATAACTACAACTAACAAATGTGGGTTCCAATAACACTACACCACTGAAATTGCCAGGTTAAAATGACCAAGGTCCATCTGGTTCACCTACTATCCTGATAGTCACATGATACAATGATAATGGAGTTATGGGCTAATCAATGAGTCTATAACAGACCCAGACATGAAGGTGAGGAAAACCCCCAGTGGTGGAGAGATTTGGGAACTAAGGGTCTAAAGTCACCTGTTTTCCCAAGCACTCAACAAATGCTTATATATACTGTATCCCTAAATGTCACTTTCTGAAAGAAATCAATCTAATTTTCATTTTAATGTTTCAAAACTAATTATTTCCACCCTCTACCTAGGGATACTGTTTCGTAGATTGATCGCTCGTTCGTTGAAATATTGTTTCACAGGTTACTTTTCAATTTTATCTCCCTTCAAGTGCCTGGTTCTCCTGCTCTGGGCAAAGTGAAATAGTTTGTCATGATTGATATTATAATGACTGATTTAATTACTTTTGGTGGAGGCTGCTGCTACTGCACTTATTTTGATTTTAACCTATAACTTTGCCAAGGAATTGCGGTATTAATGAAGAATGTCAGTGCTTGGTGGGGGGGGGTGATGCAGTTTTCATTTGGGCATTTACTATCAGCCCCAAATACGTATAATATAGGTAAATGCAGAGTAGGGGGAGTGCAGAGTACAACTGCTAATTTTTCTACTTTGTCTACATCTGGAACTGGCATTCAGTGGCCAGTCGACTAATCTCTGTAAAAAGAAACTGATAGACGTGATCAGAAATGAGTGGCTCCTAGAACAAGTTACTGTTTGGGATTTTGGTTCAGGGCAAAAGCATTTTATTAGTGAGCAAGTAATAGCAAATTAGCAAGTCTTGCAATAACCGAGCCTGCCATTAGTTATGAATGCAAATAACTATTTGGTCACATGCAGTTCATAGGCGTATAATTTGCTTGGCTGTCAGTTTGCATAATATCCTGAGTTGTCAATTCCTGTGTGTTTATTAACCCACCTGTTTCCTTTAATTTTGAGTGGCGCCTGTCAGTGCTATAAAAGCCAAATTACAGCTGCAGCACATTGTGATAAACCTGAAGCAATTTTTCTATGCTTTCTTAATATCTGTGCTTCTGATAGAGGTCTTTAAGACATTGAAAGGGTTCAATTCTTTTATCTGCGGAAGAACCCAAAACTGGTAGCCACAAATGAGCTAGGAAATAAATTAAGTAGCTGGACTTCAAAAGTTGTAATCTCAGGATTACTCCCAGTGCCACGTGCTAGCGAGATCAGGAATAGGAGAATAGACCAGATGAATGCGTGGCTGGAGGGATGATGTAAGAGGGAGAGATTTAGATTCCTGAGGCATTGGGACCGATTCTGGGGAAGATTGGACCTGTACAAGCTGGACGGGTTGCACCCCAGCAGGACTGGGACCAACGTCCTCGCAGGGCTATTTGCTAGTGCTGTGAGGGAGGGTTTAAACTAGATTGGCAGGGGGATGGGAACCTGAATGGAGAGACACAAGAGGGAGAAACAAAGATAGGAATGAAAGACAGAAAAGTAGAAAGCAAAAGTGGAAGGCAGAGAATACAAGGGCTAGCAAACCAGGGATAGTACAAAGAAAATGTGTAAGAATGTTAAAAAGATGAGTCTAAAGGCACTGTATCTGAATGCACGGAGCAACACGGATCTGTGCTCGGTCCCTTATTATTTGTCATTTATATAAACAACATAGATGACTATGTGGGGGGTAGGATTAGTAAGTTTGCAGATGACCCAAAGATTGGCCGGGTGGTTAACAGTGAGGTTGAGTGTCTTGGGCTACAGGAAGATATAGACGGGATGGTCAAATAAGTGGCAGATGGAATTTAACCTTGAAAAGTGTGAGGTGATACACTTTGGAAGGAGTAATTTGACAAGGAAGTATTCAATGAACGGCATGACACTAGGAAGTTCTGAGGAACAAAGGGACCTTGGCGTGTGTGCCCACAGATCTCTGAAGGCAGAGGGGCATGTTAGTGGGGTGGTGAAAAATGCATATGGGACACTTGCTTTTATCAACCGAGGCATAGATTACAAAAGTAGGGAGGTCATGTATAGAACCTTGGTGAGGCACAGCTGGAGTACTGTGTGCAGTTCTGGCCGCCACATTATAGGAAGGATGTGATTGCACTGGAGGGGGTGCAGAGGAGATTCACCAGGATGTTGCCTGGGATGAAACATTTAAGTTATGAAGAGAGGTTAATAGACTTGGGTTGTTTTCGTTGGAGCAGAGAAGACTGAGGGGCGACCTGATCGAGGTGTACAAAATTATGAGGGTCATGGACTGGATGGATAGGGAGCAGCTGTTTCCCTTAGTTGAAGGGTCAGTCACGAGGGGGCATAAATTCAAGGTGAGGGGCAGGAGGTTTAGGGGGGATGTGAGGAAAAACTTTTTTACCCAGAGGGTGGTGACGGTTTGGAATGCGCTGCCTGGGAGGGTAGGTTGCCTCACATCCTTTAAAAAGCACCTGGCTGAGCACTTGGCACGTCATAACATTCAAGGCTATGGGCCAAGTGCTGGTAAATGGGATTAGGTAGGTAGGTCAGGTGTTTCTCATTTGTTGGTGCAGACTTGATGGGCCGAAGGGCCTCTTCTGCACTGTGATTGTGATACTGTGATTTACAAAAAGGTAGATGAATTAACAGCGCAAATAGATGTTAATGGGTATAATATGATTAAGATTACAGAGACATGGCGGAGACCCAGGCTGGGAACTGAATATCCAAGGGTACTTGATATTTAGGATAAGAGGTAAAAATGAAAAGGATGTGGTGTGGCATTGTTAGTTAAGGATGAAATCAGTGCAATAGTGAGAGCGAAAATCTAGATGTAGAATCAGTCTGGGTGGAACTAAGAAGCATCAAGGGGTGGAAAACATTAGTGGGCGTTGCCTATAGGCCTCCAAACAGTAGTGATAAGGTAGTGGATGGCGTTGAACAGGAAATTAGAAATGCATGTAACAAGGGTGCGACAGTAATCATGGGTGACTTTAATCTACGTATACACTGGGCAAACCAAATTACCAATAACACTGTGGTAGATGAATTCCTGGAGTGTTTACGAGATGGTTTTTTTAGACCAGTACATTGAGGAACTGACTCGGGAACAGGCTGTCCTAAATTTGGTTTTGTGTGATGAGAAGGGGTTAATTAATAATCTTGTTGTGCGGCATCCTTTAGGGAACAGTGACCATAACATCTTAGAATTATTCATTAGGCTGGAAAGTGAAGTAGTCTGATCTGAAACTAGGGTCCTAAATCTTAACAAAGGAAACTCCACAGGTATGAAGCATGAGTTGGCTAAGATAGATTGGGGAACTTCATTAAAACATATGACGGTGGATAGGCAATGGCTAATATTTAAGGAACGAATGTATGCATTGCAACAGTTATACATTCCTTTCTGGTGCAGAAAGACAACAAAAAAAGTGGCCCAACCATGGCTAACCAAGAGAAATTAAGGATAGTATTAGATCCAAAGAGGAGTCATTTAAAGTTGCTAGAAAAAGTAGCAAGCCTGAGGATTGGGAGCAGTTTAGAATTTTGAAAAGGAGGACAAAGAGATTGGTTAAGAGGGATAAAATAGAGTATGAGAGTAAACTTGCAAGGAACATAAAAGCAGACATAAAAGCTTCTATAAGCATATAAAAAGATTAGTGAGGACAAATGTAGGTCCCTTATAGTCCGAAATGGGAGAATTTATAATGGAGAACAAGGAAATGGCAGAGCAATTAAACAACTACTTTAGTTCCGTCTTCACAGAGGAAGACACAAGTAACTTCACAGAAATACTAGGGAGCCAAGGGCCTAGTAAGAAGGAGGAATTGAAGGAAATTAGTATTACTAAAACAATAGTGCTGGAGAAATTAATAAGACTGAAAGCTGATAAATTCCTAGGACCCGATAATCTACCTCCCAGGGTACTAAAGGAGGTGGCCATGGAAATAATGGATGTGTTGGTTGTCGTCTTCCAAAATTCTGTAGATTCTGGAACAGTGCCAACAGATTAGAAGGTGGCAAATGTAACCCCACTATTTAAAAAAGGAGGGAGGCAGAAAACAGCGTATTACAGGCTGGTTAGCCTAACATCAATAGTAGGGAGAATGCTAGAGTCTGTTATAAAGAATGTGATAACAGGAAACTTATAAAATATCAATGGGACTAGACAAAGTCAACGTGGATTTATGAAAGGGAAATCATTTTTGACAAGCCTACTGGAGTTTTTTGAGGATGTAACTAGCAGAATAGATAAAGGAGAGCCAGTGGGTGTGGTGTATTTGGATTTTCAGAAAGCTTTTGATAAAGTCCCACGTAAGACGTTAGTGTGCAAAATTAAAGCACATGGGATTGGGGGTAATCTACTGGCATGGACTGAAACAGAAAACAGAGAGATGGAATAAATGGGCCTTTTTTGGATTCGCTGGCGGTGACTAGTGGGGTACTGCAGGGATCAGTGCTTGGGCCCCAGCTATTCACATTATATATCAATGATTTGGATAAGGGAACCAAATGTAATATTTCCAAGTTTGCTGATGACACTTCATGGGAATGTGAATGATGAGGAGGATGTTAAGAGAGAAGGTTCAAGGTGATTTAAACAAATTGAGTGAGTGGGCAAATACATGGCAGATGCAGCATAACTTGGATAAGTGTGAAGTTATCCACTTTGGTAGGATAAACAGAATGGCAGAGCATTATTTAAATGGTGATAGATTGGGAAATGTTGATGTACAAAGGGACCTGGATGTCCTTGTACACCAATCACTGAAAGCAAGCAGAATTTTACAACAGTGGGATTTTACGTTCCCGCTGTCGTCAATGGAATTTATAACAGCCCACAGCATCTTATGGCCCTGTCCCTGCTGAAACGGGGAGGTAAGATTCTGCTTCTGGAGTATTGTGTGCAGTTTTGGTTTCCTTACCTGAGAAAGGATATACTTTCCATAGAGTGAAGGTTCACCAGACTGATTCCTGGGATGGCAGGATTGTTGTATGAGGAGAGATTAGGCCCACTAGGCCTATATTCACTAGAGTTTAGAAGAATGAGAGGAGACCTTATTGAAACGTATAAAATTCTGACAGGGCTGGACAGACTGGATGCAGGGATAATGTTTCCTCTGGCTGGGGGGGTCTAGAACAAGCGGTCACCGTCTCAGGATATAGAGTAGACCATTTAGGACTGAGATGAAGGGAAACTTCTTCACAGAGGGTGGTGAACCTATGGAATTCTCTACACAAGGCTGTGGAGCCCAAGTCACTGAATATATTTAAGAAGAAAGTAGATAAATTTCTGTCTAAAGGCGTCAAGGGGTATGGGGAGACCTGGGGAGTATGGCGTTCAGATAGAGGATCAGCTAAGATCGTATTGAATGGTGGAGTAGGCTCGAAGGGTCGAATGACCTACTCCTGCCCCTGTTTCCTATATTTCTATATAAGATAGTTACTAATAAATTCAGTAGAAAATTCAGGAGAATTTTTTTTATCCAGAGAATGGTGAGAATATGGCACCCTCTAACGCAAAAGAGTAGTTGAGGCAAAGAGCATAGATGTATTTCAGTGGAAGTTAGAGAAATGCATGAGGGAGAAATAGAGCATATACTGATGGGGTGAAATGAAGAGGGGTGGGAGAAGGCTGATATGGAACGTAAACACAGAATGGATCTGTCGGACTGGATGACCTGTTTCTGTGCTGTATGTTTGATTCCTCAATTCCTAACAAACTTTGCCACCAAAGATTTGCACATTTAAAGATGCTTGTGTCCCTGCAGAGGATTACTGTAGGTCTTTCCGTCTTTCTAGCCAACATGATGGCTTTTAAATGAATACATAATTTCAATTTTGAGGGTGAATATTTCCCAGCACAATAGGACACAAGTCTACACAGATGATGGTAAAGCTTTGCAGCGCATCATGTACATACATGGACACGCACACGACTCACACATAACTCACCTGTGTACACACATGACAGTGAAGGAATGGAAATATAGTTCCAAAATAAATTTACATACTGTTCATGAAGGGTTTAACAGACCAAGTACTTCGACAAGGTTTTGCACTTGTGCCGACCCTGAAGCAATGAATTCATCATCACTTTCAGGCCCTTTCCACATTTCCTAGGATCACTAGTAGACCCTTGATCTTGACAGTGTTGAAAAGGAATTTCAATCTTTAATGTGACACTAAGTTGACTTTCATACCAGGAATCCTCAGGCTTTACCATCATCTGTGTAGACTTGTGTCCTATTGTGCTGGGAAATATTCACCCTCAAAATTGAAATTATGTATTCATTTAAAAGCCATCATGTTGGCTAGAAAGATGGAAAGACCTACAGTAATCCTCTACCAGGACACAAGCATCTTTAAATGTGCAAATCTTTGGTGGCAAAGTTTGTTAGGAATGAAGCACCAGTGAAAGGTGCCACTGTAACCTACAGTAATCAAGGAGGCTGCTTGCATTCGGTTCACAATAACTCAATTAAGCTCATGGTGTTTTCAACCAAATGTGTTTGGACCTTGCAAAATAATGTGTTTATTGTTTGTGCAGATTATTGCAGACTAGCTCAGTGTGAAATGTTTTTGGGTTTAAAGATCCTGCAGATTTCATTTGTCAGTCACTCAGTTTAGCTCTGGCCATTAGGCTTGGGAATGTGATGCTGTTTTGTGGGTACAGTTTCTCCCTGTGTAAACCCTACAAAGGTGGTTTAACAGGAGCTCGAGCCATCCAGGTCATCCTGTTCTATTCCAAGTTCTGCAAAGTGATATTCAAAGAATCTTGTCGAAGTACTTGGTCTGTTAAACCCTTCATGAACAGTATGTAAATTTATTTTGGAACTATATTTCCATTCCTTCACTGTCATGTGTGTACACAGGTGAGTTATGTGTGAATCGTGTGCGTGTCCATGTATGTACATGATGCGCTGCAAAGCTTTACCATCATCTGTGTAGACTTGTGTCCTATTGTGCTGGGAAATATTCTAAGGTTTTGCACTTGTGCCGACCCTGAAGCAATGAATTCATCATCACTTTCAGGCCCTTTCCACATTTCCTAGGATCACCAGTAGACCCTTGATCTTGACAGTGTTGAAAAGGAATTTCAATCTTTAATGTGACACTAAGTTGACTTTCATACCAGGAATCCTATATCGCATATTCTAAACTGATGCTCACGCTCCACCAGCTGTCCAGGCCTCGAGCAATTCAGATCTAAAATGCAAACATCTCTATACACATTGTACCTGTATTCATTTGTGGCTAGTTTGACTTTAGGTTGGTGCTTTGAAAATAGCTGTTCTCTGTCCTGCTGCCCCATTGGTGGATAAATCTGAAATCAGAACCTGAAGATTTGTTTTTGGCTGTTTAACATGTGCAAATGAATGGAAAGTTTAATTCAAACTCTATGTGTAAGAAGGAACCTGCATTTTTATAGTGCTTTTCAATATCTCAAAATATCCCAAACACAACCTTGGGATGTCCCAGAGTACTTGACAACTAATGAAACATTTGAGAAATAGTCACTGCTAGATGGTGAGTGTGAGTAACTTGTTTTTGTGTCCTAATGCAGGAATTGCTTCTACAAGGCACTCTTATGACCTGTAAGAGTCAAGTTGTAGAAAAGATCAATTTTGTTTTATCTTCACATTTAAAATATTCTTTTCATCGCATTAATTTTTCTCAATTTTTAAAATATTTTTCAATATATAAAACCAAAACCTTCAGTTTTCTCACAGATCCAAAAACCGAATGACAAATGCACCTTGCCCCTGTAGATGTGATGCAAATAGTCGGCAATCTCATTTCCTCAGTGACTTCTCTCTCTCTTGTATTTTCTTTATATACTATATTCCCTTGTAGGATTTATATTTATAAATAAGCCATAGAATAGTCTCCTAGGCTACAATGCATCTGAAGATACAGTGAAGGATACAGGGATATAACTCTGCAAAAAGATATTCTGTTCTAATTATAGGTTTAAGATGCTGAAGAGGTTAAAGATTATGAAATGGAAGAAGATTTTGTCTTGCTGTGCAAATGGGCACTGTCCTGGAAACACCTCTGTTCTCAATTTGCTGGTGACTAAGTGATATTGTTACATGAGATTAAGAAAACAATGCTGTTGTCAAGATTTTGATTAAATGTGCCATTTTAAAAATGATGTGTTTGTTTTATATTCGTTCATGGCATGTGGGCTTCGCTGGCCAGCATTTATTTCTCTCCCTAATTGCCCTTGAGAAGGTGGTGGTGAGCTGCCTTCTTGAACTACTGCAGTCCATGTGGTGTAGGTACACCCACAGTGCTGTTAGGGAGGGAGTTCCAGGATTTTGACCCAGCGACAGTGAGGGAAGTGATATATTTCCAAGTCAGGATAGTGTGTGGCTTGAAGGGGAACTTCCAGGTGGAGGCGTAATTAATGTCAAGTCAACGTATTACAAGTGGGAAGGCGAAGGAAATACTTTCCAATTTCTTTTCTGTGATATTCGCACCCCACCCTCCCCCCACTCCTCCTCTCCTCAACCCCCCCTCCACTCACCTGTTCTTATTTCTCGTGAAACATTGTAATTATTGGCTATATATCACTAGCTGAAACAGCAGATTGTCATTTCACACAAATAACTGTGCTCTAGTGGAGTCACCTCTGTGCCCTGTCCACTCATGTCAACTAACATCAGACCTAATGTCCCCATTTGCTAGGTTGAACCCATGTCTCCTTGTCTTACTGTCTCTGTTTATTTAATACTCCCAATTTAACCTTTCCCACATTAACAATTTTTATTCATATTGTGCTTATATGTCATAAAATGCCCCAAGATGCCTTCACAGGAGTGTTTATTATACAAAATTTGACGCTGAGCAGCATGAGATATCAGAACAGATGACCACAAGCTTGGTCAAAGAGGTAGGTTTCAAAGAGCATCTTAAAGGTGGAGAGATTAATAGATGGAATTCAAAAGCTTGGCATCTGAAAGCATGGCACTGCAGTGACAGAGCAATTAAAATGGGGGATGCGCAAGGGCCAGAATTGGAGGAGCACAGAGATGAGGGTTGTAGGGCTTGAGGAGAGAACAGAGGCCATACCACTTGCTATCACCTGGTTCTACCCTGTAGCCGTTATCCTTTGGCCAGTTCTGTGTGCATATTCCAGTTTTGCCCAGAGAGCTCTGATATAAATTAGTAATCTTTCTGAGTGGAACTTTATCAGATGCCTTTTGAAAGTTTAAATGCATGGGGTTTACCACTTGGGTTGTCACTTCCTCAAACAAATCAAGGAGGTTGGTCAGGCAGGATCTTCCCTTTCTGAGGCTGTGTTGACTCCTGTTTACCTGGTTGTTATTATTACACGTTCCTCCAGTTTATGCCCGATAATGATTGTATTATTTTACACAGAATTGCAGGCTCTCTGTCTCAGTTTTGTTACTGTTTTTGAGTAATGGTGGCACTTGTTTCCAATCTGGTGCCTCCCCAGTGTTCAGTGACTCTCCCCCACTGATTCTCAGTACCTTGCACATCTTTTCACTAGCTTCTCCTATCTCTCTGCAATAAATACCATATATCTGTGGGAATTTAATTGTTATAAGTCCATCTCATCTATATCTAAATTCTGATATTTGCCTTAATATTCCCTTTTTCAGGGGAGGATGTATTTTTACGCTTTCCTTCTGAATACTTGAAGGAGGTAACTGTTCAGAATAATTACTAATGTGTTCATCCTCAGTTTCAAGTCTAATTGCATCTTTCAATGTTCTCACATCTTGCATTGGTAGTGCTATTACTGTTCTGTTTTGTCTATGCAAACTGCTTTTCTAGAACTTTCCTTTGCCACTCTCTTAATTTATCTTTGTGTGATCTTGTATTCATCCCAGGGAGCCCAAGTCCATTTTTCGAGGGCCATTTTCTGAGGACTATTTTCCCTCTATTTTCACTTTTAATTTGTTTCTAAATCCCTTGCTCAGTCTAAGAAGCTGATCTTAGGTTTGCTTTTGTCTTTCATTTCCACTGTTATTCATTTGAAGATGTTCCCTTCAACTTGGACCACGTTCTTTAGGTAGCATCCTCGATTAATCGAGGGTTGCTGAACAATGGCTTAAGGTTTGGTTTTACTACAGGTCAGCCCCAAGTCTACCTCAACCAGAACAGGGATCGAACCCCACACTGTTGGCGTTATTCTGAGTCACAAGCTAACCATCTAGTGAGATAACCACACCCCTCCCCCAAACTTGGATTACAGTGTTGTTAAACATTTCCCTACAACCATTTTATTTTGAATCTCCCTCTCCCCAGTCTTTAAATTTGATTTTTAAAGTTACGAAGCCAACCTATGGCCTTTGCTATAATTAGGTCCCAATTCATGTTAAAATTGATCGTTACTTCCCCTCAGGGATTCTACATCTTCTGTTTCCTATACATTGTGTTTACATCTACAGATATTGGGTCAAGGTGATTGCTGTTTTCAGTGGTTTCTGGTTAGTGTGGTTGCACACTAAGTTTTGAGGAAATTGTACATTACATTTACCAACTCTGACTGTACATATGGTTTCCCTCATTTATTTGGGGTTGATTGAAGTTGCCCATGAAGGATTCAAGAACTGACCAGGATTTATTTATAAAGCACTAAATTCAAGCATTTTTTCAGCATTGTTAGTTTTTTTGAATGCGTGCCCTTGGGATAAATCTGGATCACCAGCTCAATTACCTGCTGAAATTGATTGAGTCAACACTATTTGTCTTTTTCTCAATAAAATAATTGGCTGGCTTCGAAACCACCTCTAAATGTCATCAAGAGGACTTGTACTGCAAAGCATTACTGCCTAGGTTCAGATTGATAAAGAGATCAAGGAGCACCATGACAACTCTTTGGAGATAGACGTATAAACCCTGAGGTGAGAACTTTAATATAGTGCGAGAGTAGCATTAGGGTCACTGCAGCTTAGGTGACTTTAATCCTTTCATAGGCTGCAATGCATCTAAAGATGCAACAGTTCTGCCTTACAATAAGATCTGCATTTCAAAATTGCTTCATTGGGAATGATGTGCTTTGGGACTTCCTGAGGTTGTGCAGTCGATAATGAAAGTCTTTCTTTCATGGGTCAGGAAAAATATTCTGATAATGAAATGGAAGAAGAGTTTGTCTTGCTGTGCAAATGGTCACTCTTCTGGAAATACACAACTCCTGTTCTCAATTTGCTAGTGATTAAGTGATATCTTCATAGAAGTATAACTACCAGTGCTGTTCTGGCTTGGCCTAAATGGCCAAGTGGTTATGGTACTGGGTTTGTAACCCCAAGATCAAGAGTTCAAATCTCACAATGGCAAACTGTGAAACAATGTAACTTCATCTGAAACAGATGGAAATGTGTTTGTACTCAAAAGAGTTACACAACATCTGTTACATCATCAAAATATCAATCAAGAGTTCAAATCTCACAATGGCAAACTATGAAACAACATCTGAAACAGATGGAAACGGGTTTGTACTCGAAAGAGTTACCAGTGCTGTTCTCAGGGCATTTATTATCTCTGGGGTGGAGGAGTGGGGATGAAGAAACATTGTTGTTCCATGTCTACCTCACTTCTTTGCTCACTAATTTCTCTTGTTATATTGTTGTACATTAAAGTTTTTGCTGTTTGGGACTGTAATTCCTCATTTTAAAGGTGGTGTGAACAAAAACTGGATTTACTGTTTTTAAACTGGGACTGAGAATATTGCTAAGACTATTGTAGGAGGAATCTTCCCTCTTGTCTTCTCACTGACTTCCTACTATTTTCTTTTTCCTTTCTTTTGACATTATATCTTTTTTATTTTTCATTTCTGATTTTACTTTTGCCATTTCTTTTTTTATTTTCGTAGTCAATAATTTTATGAAAAGCTTTTCTCCATTTTTGCTCCTTTTGTGTTATTTTCACCTTTTTTCTGCTTGCCGTTCCCTCCCTCATTTCTGATGTTTTCTCACCTTGTGAACTCTCATCTTCATTTATTCTAGTAAATGCCAGCAGTATAGCCTTGTCCATCAGACATGACCTTGTGCTATTGATCTTTAGGAAGCTTCGACAACTGGTTTCACAGAAGTACAGTAGAATTTGTGCTTATCTATATAGACCTGTATGGGTATGGTAGCTTTGAAAATAGCACCTCTCATTGGTGTGGGATAATAAAGCAATGTCTCCTTCAGAATTTTGTGTAGACCACGTAAAATATGTGTCGGCCTTAAATACTTGTGCTAAAAAGTACCTTTTAAACCTTGAAAACTCCAATTAGTGCGTAAACCAGGCCCTGTGTGGTAAACTGTGGCCTGGCGATTGATGGCAATCCAGCAGCTTCTTAAATATCACAGGGACAGAAGGGATGAATGGTGTTCTTATCAGTAATTGCTTCACTCAATACTTTGCATGCTGTGGGACTTCAAATAGCAGCTCTCTGTCCCAACTTCATTCCTGACTCCAGCTGCTGATTTTAAGCAGAGATACTGTATTTAAAATTTCAAACCTCCCTCCCAATTTAATGTCTCCACTCACCACTGCGTTTTCCTTACTGCCATCATTGCATCATACATCAAATTCTGAGCAAGGAATTGTTAATCCTGGCCCTCTATCCAGCTCTACTTGTCCCAGCACCACCCCCCCCCCAAATTAGTTTATAGTTCACCTCTCTTCTGTTTCTCCTTAGTTCTGTTGAAGAGTCATATGGACTCAACGTTAACTGTATTCCTCTCCGCAGATGCTGTCAGACCTGCTGAGTTTTTCCAGGTATTTTTATTTTTGTTATTGTTAATCCTGTGTTTGCTCCAGACCAGTGAAGGTTCTGCTGTAAAGGTCTAATTCAGCTTGAGTGGTTGTGACAGTTGCAGGTTTGCAGTGAAACCAGCCAACGTTATGCTATTGTTCTGACTCTCAATTCCAAATGTGAGAGAAAGGAATAAATCTGCATTTACAGAGCAACTTGGTGCCTCCCAAAACCATCCTGAATTGTTTTACAACCAATCCATTATTTTTTCTGAAGTCAGCCACTGTTATGTAGACAAATGTGGCAACTGCTTCACACTCAGCAAATGAGTATATGGCTAAACAATAGTGTTGACCAGGACACCAGGGAGCTCTTTGCATTTCTTCATGTAGATCCTAAAGCACTATTATGTCCAATCAAGCAGGAAACAGGGTCTCCATTAAATGTCTCATCTATAGTATGGGCTCCTCTGATAGTTCAGTGCTAACCTGAAGCCCTTGGAGTAGGGCTTGAACCCAAGACCTTCTGATTCCAAGGTAACCAACTAAGCCAAGGAAATGCAAACGAAAAGCTTATTGTGCAGTCAGTAACAACATAGTATAGCTTTTTTTTGATGGGTACATCTGCGTACAAGTAATATCTCAATATGTTGTTCTATGTGGGCCAGAGTTTTAAAATAAAGATGTCACCCATCTCAACATTAATGTTTGACTTTTTTTGACCCATTGTAGAATTGATTTCTCCAGTCATAATTTCTCTCACAACTGGTTCTACCAGTAGCTTAGTTCATTAAGTTAGTGTCTAGCACAGTGATGCAGACCAGAATTTCCCAGGTTTTCAATCCCTGGTACTTCTGGAGGCTGTAGTTTGGGGACCAGTTTGTCAAGTAAAGGAATCAGCCAGTCTGTTTCTTGTGGTTATCCAATACCTAGCTGAAAAGTGCAGGAGTGTCTGACTAGTGAGGACAAGGTTAGGATTAGCTGTAATCTTTCTACATCGTCAAACATTCTGCTGACACACATGATATAAGCTCACATATGAGACCACATTTGGACAAGGTACTAGAGAATCCTTAGAGCCATGCTGCTATGCTTCAGGTCTGGAAAAAAACATTAGGTGGGGATGGGATTCTAAAAGTTTGTAAAGAATATACGTGTATTGAAAATTAATACTTGAAGTTAATGGGTTATATAAAAGAGAATTAAAGACTTATATTTCTACAGCATCTTTCACAAACTCAGGATGTCCTGAAGCACTCAACAACCATGTAGTACTTTTGACATGTAGTGTTGTAATTTAGGAAATGCAGCAGCTAAATTGCACACAGCAAGCACTCACCAATTGTGTTAATGAGCAGATATCTGGTCACAACTATTAGCAGTTTTTTAAAGAATTAAGTTTAAAAGTCTTAATCTAGTTTTTTTTCTCTCTCTCTCTCATCTAGCCCCCCGAGCGCCAAATCCTGGTGGGGATTTGCGCAATGGCGAAGAAATCTAAATCAAAACCAATGACGCAAATCCTGGAGCGTCTGTGTAAATTTGAGTACATCAGTGTGGTGATATTTAATGAGGATGTCATTCTGAATGAGCCTGTGGAGAACTGGCCAGTGTGTGACTGTCTGATCTCTTTCCATTCCAAAGGTGAGAAATAGAAAGGATGGTAACTGGTGTTTATTATAAGGAAAAGTGCCTGCTGGAATTAACTGGTTTTAGTGATTTTTGCACAATGTTAAACTAAATGAGTGCTGGGACCAGGAATAAGACTGGAATGAAAAACACTTGCATTTCTATAGCACCATTCATGGCTTTAGGATGTGTACAAAGTACTTCACAGCCAATGAAGCAAAAGCCTTCTGAAAGTCTTACTAATTGAGCCAAAATGGCGCAGTACAAATTAGCTGCATATATTCCATTATTGTCTCTGTGGAATGAAGGGAATCAATGGAAGCCTGTTTTGCTGGTATGATTGGGATGAGGGTTGGATTGTATCTTTTTATAAATAGAAGTTATAGTAATAGATGATGGTGGCAGATGAATTAAAAGTTCCAGATTTTGAGCTGGCATCAATTTTTCCTTTCTTCATCCTAGGTTTTCCTCTGGATAAGGCAGTGGCTTATGCTAAGCTAAGGAATCCAGTGCTCATCAATGACTTGAATATGCAATATTATATCCAAGACAGGTATGTGCCAAGAGTTAAAACTAAGGATTCTTTCAATTTATGTCACAAATGAGGTCCATGACCATTTATTTTGGATTTGAATTGTTTTCACTCAATTTATACCATCATAGTACATTGATCCTGGGAATTTAAGTTGGCTTTGGTTCAGTATAGCACTAGCCTCAAAACACTTTCAGTCTTCATTAACCAGCTAAGGCCCGCTTTAACATAATCATATAATGCTGCATGATGGCTTCCCATTCCCCTCCCTTGAATGGCTGAAAGGATTAAAAGCCAAAAGGATTGGCACTGAGCCAGACTGGACCCAGTGCTCAGCAAATTCTATTAAATGGCCAGAACACAGACCACCTCTCACTATTCTCAAACTCAAGAGAGGAAATATTGGCCATCGTTCTCCACCTTGACCTCCACCATTGACTCTGCCTGAGATTTGTGTGCACATCCCATCTGCTTGTAAGAGGATTGAATTTTGCTACAGTATCCTCATTATGTCAGGTCGACTGCCAGTGTTCACCATCCAGACTCATAGGTGTAGAATGAATACCTGGGGTGGGATACTCGAGTTTCAGCACTGCCTGCTGAGCTAACTCAACACAAACTTCTCATCAGGAAAGCAAGGGAAAATAGTTTGCAGAGAAAACCCATGATAATTGTACTCTGCTTCTCCCAGGCTTTAGGGGCTGAATGGCCTACTTTTGCTCCTGTATTCCCATCTCCTCACACACATACACTTTGATAACATTGAAACAGAAAATGGCTTAAAGATCCATATTGATTTAATTCTGTTTTTCCCGAGGCTTTCCTGATGTTGTAAATCTCATTAATAACTAATGGCTGGTACATCCTGATGGAGCCTGGATAAATGGGTCTGTGCTTTGAGCTGTGGTTGAATTCATGCATTAAATAGCAATGTGTCTTTGGCATTTACTACTAATGTCTGAAAGTCTTAATGTAAGCAGAAAGTTGACAGTTAATTAAATTCCAGTAAGGAAAAATACATATTTCATTGGATGTCTTTGTTCAAGCTGAGCCTTGAAGAATTTTATGCTTGCAGATAGAAAATAAACCAATAAAATTCAGTAATCAAGGCCAGCCAGAAACACAGAATACTTCTGTTTTCAGAATAGGTGGGTACACCCTTGGGGACAATTCTAATGGATGCTTAATTAGCCTGTGTTGACAAATTTAGTTTATTTTTGATGAAAAAATGGTCCACATTAAAAAGTAGAGTTCATCAACTGGTGTTTTATTCACATCTGTGTTGCATGCTGACCTGAAAAATGAAGTTACTTATTTTGGCCTGAGCCCTGAGACAGAAGGTGATGCTGACTTGGTAATCCCAAGGTATTCTATATTTTGGGTAAAATGAGTGTCTTTCTCTTTCAATTTGCCTTCCTCTTTCAGTGATTGGGACTTGGATTGAGTTCTAAGGTCCAGCCAGTTTCATATGTAAGCCTACATGGTAACAGTCAGCAGGTTACTGCACTGTCCAGAGCACTAAAGCAGAGCTTAACCCTGTCCTCAGCTGATGTCCACATGTATGTACGATTTTCATTGAGTTGTTGAATAACAAACAAAAGTGGGGACTTGGATTTAGCCCAACTTTCTTCTTGAGCCTCGATGCTGGGGCCACTTTTAGATTGTTCGGAACATTACTCCCTTTTGAGATCAGCAGTCGAGCTGGAATCTACCTGGACTTTGATGCTCCAGTCCCACACTGGCAATGCACTTCACAATGGAGCTTTTGGAGTTATGAAAATCTTTCATTGGCATTCTTGCTTCCTATTCCTGGATCCTTCAGAACCAAACCCCATTCTCAAATTGTTGAAGAAACAAGCCATTTTCCTAAACTAGTTTGAGCCCTCTTATGAAAGACTGAATATCCATATAATATGTTACAAATCTTGTGTCCATGCACATTCTATTATAAATGCCCATTATAAATTTGTCAATGTAAATATATTTTCCCACCAGTTGTAGTACACAAATGTAGGACACAATGAACCAATTATCTTTCACCCTTAACCCTACTTCACCTAAGGCTACACCTTGGGCCCAATTTTAACTCACTCAAGAACCTTTCGCTTAAAGTTAAAATTGAGCTGCTTGCCTTCACTTCCCTTAACCATACAAGGTTAATACTTCTAAAATATTAATACAATTGAGATGGTGGGCATTTCCTTGGTGGATTTAATAAAGAATGTAATACACAAACAAATCAATTTACCTTTTGAAGACTATCTTTGAGAAAACGTGTAGCTATAATTTTATATTTCATAACAATCCAAATACAATGAATTTTAAGATTTACAGTTTTGTAGCAGTCCTGGTTCAGATTTCTTTCATCCTCTCACAGATGGCAAGTTCTAGCTAGAAGTGTTGCCTTAAAGTGAGAATCATCATTAACAAAAAAAATTGAAAGTACAGAGTTCACTTCCCATCAGAAGAGAAGAGACAGAGTAACACTACAGTTGCAACCTTTATCAGGACTATGGAAGGTGCAGTTAGTATCAACAGATTCAAAAATCAACTGCATCATGTTTTAGCAATAGAAGTAACTTGAGGATGTGAGAAATGGGATGACATTCTGTGTGTTTCAAACTATAAGATGCTTAAAGTGGTCTTTGCTGATCCTATATGTTCCAATGAAAATGCACCCTCCTCTTTCTTTGTTTCATACATTGACTAACCTGCTTAACACTACCAACCTTTATATTTCTGGTTATTTTTAAGCCCTGAGTTTTTCTATCCATCTTATTTGTTTAAATTACCAGAAGTGTTTTGAAGCACTGGCATGTGATAATACAGCTGATATTGAGAAATAAAGTGGCTGGAATCTTAAGACATCTACGCTTGTCTTTCTGGATTAATTGGTTGGTATATTTTCTTCTTACTTCTGCAGGAGAGAAGTCTATCGAATTTTACAGCAAGAGGGGATAGATCTTCCCCGCTATGCAGTGTTGAATCGTGACCCAGACCGGCCTGATGGTTAGTATTGCTGTTTTTACAGCCACTCTTTGCACAGAGAACTTAGAGAGGCAAGATTTAGAATTTGTTCTTGTAACCCTTGAAACAGGCTATTTTTACAAAGGTTCAAAGACTCGGTTCATTCTGTACAGGTTACTTTTTCCCTTTCTTTGAGGGAATGATTTTGTGTATAATTTTTAGCATTTGACTTCTTTGAAACATTTTCTGTATCATATGTGAGCAGAATTTATCTGTGTTGTGGCTTTTAAAACTATTTGCATTTAAATGGCTGCTGCAAAGGTTTATAGATTTTGCTTGGATAGGAAGTTCTGATAACCAGTGTTTTTAACTTACTGCTTTCAGTAGCTTAAGATGCACAATTACAAACTCAAGATGCTGGATTTTTCAGCAGGCTGGCAGCATCTGTGGAGAGAGAAACAGAGTTCACGTTTTGAGTCGAATAGACTTCTTCAGAATTTGCTAGATTTATTCTGATCTCCATTAAGATTATCTTGAATGCTTCTCGTAAACTTGATTTACTGTACACACTGCAATGAAGTTTTGTTTTTTTAAAAATGTTTTTCCACCATCCAATAAAAATCCAATAGAAAATTCAAGAGAAACTTCAGTACCCAGAAAGCGGTGAGATCGTTAAACTCGCTACCACAGCAGCAATTGAGGCAAATAGCATAAATACTTTTAAGGGGAAGTTGGATAGGCAGATGTGGGGGGGGAAAAGGAGCAGAAGGTGGTGCTGATAGGGTTAGATAGGGTTAGAGGGTTGGGAGAAGGCTCGTGTGGAGCATTAACACCAGAAAAGACCGGTTGGGCCACATGGCCTATTTCCACGCTGTAATTTGTTGGCTGTGTCTGTTCAATGCAGTATGAGATTGAGGAGGTTTGCACGATTCATGATTTTAGAGGATCCCAGATTTTTTTTTCTTTTTGCCATCATAATTATTCTTATGCTAAAGTACACTGAGGATGAATAATATTGAAATAAGGACATAGCTTCCTGGTGGTTAAAGGCACTACCTGGTGTAATACTGAACCATACAGCTGGCCTCTTCCTGCCAGTTTTGTATGTGAATTGATTAAAAGCTGCAATGCCTCACAGATGAAGCTCATGTCCCCGAGTCAGGTATCTTCTTCTTTCTTCATTTGCAGAATGTAGTCTGGTGGAAGGTGATGATCATGTGGAAGTAAATGGAGAAATCTTCCAGAAACCCTTTGTTGAGAAACCCGTGAGTGCGGAAGACCATAATGTGTATATTTACTACCCTGTGTCGGCAGGGGGAGGGAGCCAGAGGTTGTTTCGTAAGGTACAATAATACACAATATTGCATCATATAATCATAGAGCCATACTTCACTGAAGGAGGCTGTCTGGCCCACAGTGCCTGTCCTGGCCCTTTGAAAGAGCAATCCAATTAGCCCCATAATCCTCTTCTTTTTCCATGGCCATGCAGATTTCTCCTTTTCAACTATATATCCAGTTTCCTTTTGGAAGTTCCTGTTGAATCTGCTTTCGCTACCCTCATGGGCAGTCCATTCCAAACCATAAAAATTCACCATATTTAAAAAAAAAACTGACAAGTTAAGCAGTTTGAAACTCCCAATATTTTCACTTTGAAATCTGAGGGACTGTTGCACCAACTCCCACTGTGTGTGTCAGTGCTGTTCAGAGGGTAGCACCCTTGATCCTGAGACAAATAGTCATGGGTTCAAGCCCTACACCAGAGACCTGAGCACATGATCCAGGCTGACACTCCAGTGCAGCAACCAAGAAAATCAGATGTGCTGAGCTTTAGTTGAGACATTTAAACTGTTCAATGTTAAAACACCATAATGGAAATGTGACACAGTGACATTCTGGAAAGATGTGACTGACAATTACTAATTTAAAAATAATTAAGTGGTATTATTTGAGGGAGGAATGTTGACCAGGATACATTTTGGGCAGAAACTTACCTTGACCAGAACTGTTTCAGATTAAATATGATCCGGTCAAGATCAATTCTAACACCAAGATGACCCAGCCTCTCTGATTGCCTTTGCTGGCAAGTCTATTATTTTATATTATGGCGAATCTTTGTAAAACATTAGTTGGGCCTCAAATGAAATATTGTGTTCAATTCAAGACACTGCATTTTAGGAAGGACATGAAAGCTTTCCTGAGGGTGCAGAAAAGATGTACAAGAACGGTTGCAGGGATGAGGAACTTCAGTTATGTGGATTGATTGGAGAAGCTAGGGTTACTCTCTTTAGAGAAGAGAAGATTGAGAAGAGATTTGACAGAAGTATTCAAAATCATGAGGAGTCTAGACAGAGTAGAAAAGGAGAAACTGTTCCCATTGGCAGAAGGATCAAGAATCTGAGTGCACCAATTTAAGATGATTGGCAAAGAAAAGCAATGGTGACAATAAGAAAATCTTTTATACACAGCATGTGGTTAGGATCTGGGATGCAATGCCTATGAGCGTAGTGGAGGCAGATTCAATTGTGTATTTCAAAAGGGAATTGGATAAGCACCTGAAGAGAGAAAATGTAGGGAAAGGTTGGAGGGATGGGACTAGCTGAGCTGTTCTCACAAAGTGCAGGCATAGCTTTGGCAGGTAAAAGGGCTCCTTCTGGAAGCATTTTATGCTTCTATGATTCAAGTTTCAGTGGAGGCAAAAGATGTTTAAGAAGAAATCAAATGTTGGCTATCTTACTATGACTTTCTGATTTGAAATAAAATGGTCTATTTAATGATTAGAGCAGATAGAGCTACAGTCATGAGAAATTACTGTTCTGTAGATAAAAATAAAAATTATGAATCCTGTAAATCTGAAATAAAAGCATCAAATACTAGATGATGAGATAAGTTTACTAACAAAAACCCCTTAACTCATTTGGTGCATTGTTCCAAAATGCTGACTGTACCACCTCCAGTAAGCTATCCTCACCAGGATCTTTCCAGCTGTTAATATTGCCTGGCAACTGCTCTAAATTTGTCTTCATAATCCTCTGGTCTTGCTGTATCTGAAAGTCTTGTTCCAATTGTGTTAACCGCTTTTCTGTTGAGTACCTATTTATCTCTCTTTATCTCTATGAGGTGCCCTCTATGGAAATCCACATCAGAACAGCTCTGAAATACGGCCTCTCTGTATAATTCTGGCACTTTTTGTTTTGTGCATCAGTAGAGTACTCCAGATTGTGTTATATTATGTTACTTCGCACTGTGACTTGTCTACTCTTTTTAAGATTGGAAGTCGGAGCAGTGTGTACTCCCCTGAAAGCACTGTGCGTAAAACTGGGTCTTATATCTACGAAGAATTCATGCCAACAGATGGAACAGATGTAAAGGTGCCATTCTAACTTTTGTAAACTCTTGTATATTGTTTGTTTCATGTTGCTCAGGAGAAAGAAAGTCCATGAGGGTCCCTTTTTATTGAAAGCGCTTAGCTGTTTTTACAGAGGAAATAGATTTGTTAATAGTATTTGGTACTAACAAATATGCAACGCAGACAGAATCCTATATAAGGTATCCTTGTTGCTAAGCACTCTAATACTACCACTTGTAGGCAGTGGCCTGAAGTGGCTCCATTGAAAGCAATGAGTGTTGTGACTTTGAACAAGTCCCGGAGTCAATCTGGGCCTCCCTGGAAGCTGGAAAGCCATGGCCACTGTTTTGGGATAGGGAAGGAACACACCTCATCCCACTCAGGAGGAAAATGCCAACTATTGCAGCAACAAACTCCTCCAGCCCACGGGGACAGATATAAACAATGGGCAGCTTTGACACGACTACGGCACCATGAAGTTCTTGGATAAATAAAATGCAAAATAACATGCAACACAATACTTGGTGTGCAGTTTTTGTTTAAAAATATATTTGGCATTAAATGCGAAAGCTTATCAGCCGCTCAGTCTTTGTGCAGAGCTGCACGTTCAGGTATTATAGGGTTGCCCACTTTGGAATTGGGATGTATTGTTGGCATTGGCTACAGGATGGGGGCATGTAGCTGGGCCTAGGTTCCTGATTCACCTGACCTTGTCTGTACATATTTTTAGGACAGTCATTATTCTTGTGCCAGGAGAGGGCAGTGGTGCATTATTTTTTTCTCATTAATGGAGAAATCCATGGCCAGTATAACCTGATGCCTGGCCGATGGTGAGCATGTTGGGATCGAGAGAATGTGAATGGGTTTTTATGCTACGCAGGCAAGTCAGAAGTGAGCTTTGAACTGTAATATTCTTCTTTCTTCAGGTATATACGGTTGGTCCTGACTATGCTCACGCAGAGGCACGCAAGTCACCAGCTCTAGATGGGAAAGTGGAACGAGACAGTGAAGGAAAAGAGATTCGCTACCCTGTGATGTTAACTGCCATGGAAAAACTAGTTGCTAGGAAAGTCTGCATAGCTTTTAAGGTTAGTTAGAGATCCAGGAAAAAGGAGCATCCAATCAATGACCCACTAAGTGCATTGCTGCAGTAATTAGAGTGTTTAAATAGAAAAAAAAACTGCAGCGGTGTTTTAAAACATCTATTGTTACATTTTTGTTAATGAATTTTCAAGATCGTTTACATGTTAGTGTGCAGTTGTACATTTTCCTCTTTTGACCATAGTGCCCTGCCTGTCCTTTGAACTGTCAGTATTAATTTACCATCTTGCTACTTCCCTCTGGGTTTTCATGTGCTTTGAAAGAAACCTTCGCCACCCCCCACCGCCAGGCCAATCCTTCCTGTTTATTGGCAGGATTTTCCTTTCCTTTCCAAGTGGGAAGTGTACAGGTTTCCTTTGGTTCCTCTAGGCTGGTTGGGGGATATCAGCCAGGGCTCCCCCTCCTCCTGGTCACTATCCACGTAACCCTGTAGATACTACACGTGTGCGGGTCTGGTCTCTGCTGTAAGGCATCCAGCAAGTCAACAGCCAGCTGCACTCGCTTAGAGGAGATATGGAAGTGTGAACCCCAGCAAGACACTAAGATCTTTGGGAGAGGAGGAGAAGAAAAGAGATCATTTTTTAAAAAGAGAGTTTTGCTTGGCCTTGCTAAAAATTTCCTGACTCAGTATTGGGATCGAATCCCTGTCAGATTTCTATTGGAGCAAGCTGCATTAATTTGTGTTTTGTGCACTCTTTACTTTATATAGCAAACAGTTTGTGGTTTTGATTTGCTGCGTGCTAATGGACACTCATATGTTTGCGATGTCAATGGATTCAGCTTTGTGAAAAACTCCATGAAATATTATGACGACTGTGCGAAAATCTTAGGGTAAGCATCAGATAAGTCTATTTTTGAGCAGCAATCTGAAAGAAGGATCATGCTTTTAAAATATTGAAACGTAACACTCATGCTGAAAGAAACAATCTGGTTTTACCATCTAACAGCAGGTGGTTGTGGAGTTGAGGAGAGCTAAGTGGCTGAAACAGTTTGGGGTCAGGTGGCAGGGATCCACCAGGATAGCCACAGGGTCAGATTGGGCGGGACAGAGAAACTGGATTAAATGTCAAAGCTGAAATGGGCTGGAACTGCGCAAGTGGTTGCCCTGGGCTAGACTCAGCGGTGTGATAGAATAGACTACAACCTGGCATATGGAGGAGAGTTTTATTTAAAAGGGAACAAAAATTAGAATAGAAAGCTGAAAATAAATGTGGCAAATAAGAAAGCAGTTCTCACATGTTGTGTGAGCCATGATGACCCATAGTTAACATGGTAAAATATTGTGATCTGGCCAATAATGTCCAATAATAAGCATTGACCAGTAATGGGATCTGACCCAAGACGCCCCATAATTAATGAGGAACAGAAAATTACTTTAAAGGTTCAGTGCAATGTAGTGTGAGGTACAGTATTACAGACACAAGACTTTTAATATATGTTGATACTGTATGTAATAACCCAAATAAGGATATATGCCTCTGATTGTTTCCTTCTTAAGAGAATTTATAGCTTTTGAATTTTAGACAACTTTGCATTCATGATGTTTAGTCCAGCATTTCAGAGGTGTGATTTTTCATGCCTGCTGCATACATTGGTTTAACATCTCCATCGACCTTTAAAATATCACCTTCTGCCATTAAAAATACAGTGCTTGTTTGCTACCATTTAAAAAGTTATTTCTATGCTTATTTAAAATAACAGGTAAATTAACTTAAAATCACTAGGCGTATGGGTTTATGCTTAGTTTCCTCTCATGCTCCAGGGTTTGAATTCCAAATCAAATGGATTCACATCATTTGAACATGGAGATTAAGCTAAGCTTTCCACCCACTCTCTACTGCCCGATTTGTGTCTTGTAACTTTTTGATTTCTTTATCATTCAGTTTTAGTTTTAAATTGTGCTATGCTGATGTTCACAAAACCTTAACCTATTTTTCACTCTTTTAAGATGTTGATGGGGAACTGATGTGCATGTCCTGTTGTTTTACAGTTTATTTTAGGGTTTATAGACTATATGTATGCCATATCACCATATGGAAGAAATCCGATTCAATTGAGTTTGTCTTTTTTTGCAGTAATATAATTATGCGGGAGCTCGCTCCTCAGCTGCAGATACCATGGTCCATACCCACAGAAGCTGAAGATATTCCCATTGTTCCAACGACCTCTGGTACTATGTAAGTTAAAACTGTTGAGATCAGTAAATGTTATGAAGGAGATTTCTGATCCTTAAGACTAAGATCGGAGACCTATTTAAACTTGTGCTTAATTAGCTTAATTTTCAGAGTGAAATATGTTTAACAAGAATGGTATCAGGGATGAGGGACTTTGGTTATACAAACAGTCTGGAGAAGCTGGGGCAGTTCGCCTTAGAACAGAGAAGGCTAAGAGGAGATTTTAAAGAGGTGTTCAAAATTATGAATGGTTTTGATAGCGTAAATAATAAGAAACTACTTTCAGTGGCAGGATCGGTAACCATAGGACAGATATTGAATATTGAATTGATTGGCAAAAGAATAAAAAGTAACAATTTTTTTACATGCTGATTTGTTATGATCTGAATGCTCTGCTTGAAAGGGTAATGGAAACCGATTTCAACAGTAACTTTCAAAAGGAAATTAGATAAATACTTGAGGGGAAGATTTTTGTAGGGCTACGGGGAAAGAGCAGGGGAGGAGGATTCTTTGAATACGTCACCTAAGTGCGAGCACCGGTACAATGAGCCAAATGGTCCCTAATTTTTGCTATATTGTTCTGTATTTCTAAGATATTAAGGTACATTTTCATACCTAAAAACCTTTGACTGTATTCTGCGGGGGTCGTTTTAATTTTGCTTTTTATATTCTGATTAAGGTAACCATTGTGCTGTATTTTTTTAAAGGATGGAGCTGCGCTGTGTGATCGCAATCATTCGACACGGTGATCGAACTCCTAAGCAAAAGATGAAGATGGAAGTTATGCATCCAAAGTTAGTGAAAATCTGCTCTGATTGCGATGGTTGTGAGGAGTTGATGGAGGAGAGGAGAGTGAATGGCAGGGCACTCAAGAACAACTTGTGTCATCATCTTATCTCTGCCTAGTTGGTGATCCTCAACACATCAGTTCCAAGCTATGGCTTAGTGGGAATCATTCTAGTGTGTGAGTCAAAAGGTCATGTTCAAGTCTAACTGGCAATTTGAGCACATAGTCCAGACTGGCACTCCCATTATAGTACTTGGGGAGTGCTGCACTGCCAGAGGTGCCATTTTTCGAATGAAATGTTAAATTGAGGCCCCGTCTACTCACTGAGGTGGTCGTAAAAGACCCCAAGGCGCTAGTTCGAAAGCATATTCCTCTGTCATGATTAATGTTTATCCCTCAACCAATGTCACTACAGCAGATTATCTGGGAATATCTAATTGCTGTTTGTGGGACCTTTCTGTGTGCAACAATTTTAAAAAGTACTTCATTGGCCGTAAAAAGCTTTGGAACATCTGGTGATTGTGAAAGGCGCTATATAGATGCAAGTTCCTTCTCTCTGTTTTCTTTCATTTTCTGTCAATTAATTGGAGGCAATGCCAACAGTTAATAGGGTCCAGATGCCACAGTGTTCAACAGGTTAATGCTGCCATTAAATTTGATTTTACTGCCGCATTCATATCATGTATCTAAAAGTCATATGTTGCCTGCACATTAATGTGGTTGTATCTTGACTAACTGATTTGCCCAGATTCCCTTTTTTAGGCTTGATACACATCAATGCCATTGGTTAAACTGACTTACAGGTACAGGCTTGGTGTAACAGTATGTCAGATTCTACATTTATCTTAAGAGTGGTCAGGTTATAGTGGCTGCATACACTGAGAGATTTCTTCAGTGTTCCTGAAAAAAGAGACATTTTTGCTTTTCCTAATAGCAGACGTTACTATGAAGTAATCCAAGAAACACCTTTTGCTACCAGATGGTAAGCTGGAAAAGTGATTTGTCACAATGAGACATCATGTCAATTTACAGAAGAAATGAACTTTGCTGTCCATGAACAACAATGTTGTAAAATGTTTCAAGGCACTCCACAGGAGAGAGTTATTAAACAAAAAATTGACATTGAGCCACATAAGAAACATTAGGACAGCTTGATCAAAGATTTGGATTTTAAGGAGTATCTTAAAAGGAGGACAGAAGGAGGTAGGGAGGATTGGGGAGGGAATTCCCAAGCTTGGGGCTAAAGACAATGGTGGAGCAATGAAATTTGAGGATGGGCAAAAGGCTAGAAATAAAGGGATGTAGAGACCTCGGAGGCTTATAGGACTGGAGGAGGTTATAGAAGAGTTTGATGAAAGACTTTGAAAACACTGACTTATGAGCAATGGCTAGTGTCAGCCGTGGCTCAGTTCGTAACACTCACACCTCTGGAAGGTTGCACATAAAAACAAAACTGTGGGACTTTGCACAACCTAGGTTTATGCTACAAGGCAATGTTAAGGCTGCTCCTAATAAGCCATTAAAACTGAAGCCCCATCTTCCTATTCTGCCTGTTTGGATTGATGCTGAGATCCTGTGGAACTATGCAAAGAGGTGAATAGATTTCCTGGTATCCTGGGAAATATTTCCTCAATCTAAACAACGAATAATAGTGTGATCATTGAGGGTATGGTATTGTACTGGTTATGAAACTGACTATGATACTTCAAAATTACTATGGCAATTGTGAAATGTAATTCAATAAGTCTGGTAGCACCAGGAAAAATGACTGATGTAAAACCCCAATTTATTCACTAATGCCCATCACCCCTATCAGCCTGACCTTCATGTGACCATATTCTGCACTACATAATTGACTTCTGATGCCACCTGCAGTGGCCAGGGAAGTCACAGTAAAACACATTTAGCACACAGCCCCTGCCACAGTATCCAAGAATAAATAAAATCTCACTGCTATTATATTAGTGAAATCTTGATGTGTTCAAAATGAAAGATACGAATTGGCCAACAATAACAATGATCTGATAAGGCTCTGCAATTGAATTTCTTTCTTTAACAAGTCACAGAGTCCAAATACTATCTACGACAAGGTTGAAATGCACAGGCAACTACAATACTGTAATCACAGCACATCCATTATTGTCAGTACTCACAGGAGATGAAGAGATGTGAAATCACACTGAAGAGAGCAAAGTTCATAGATCAATACCGATAAATGCAAGGGTCTTTCACATTAGAAGAAAACAGGTAATTAATGGTGACCTACCTAAGGCAGAGGATGTAAATGATTTGGGAGTGTTAGCAGACACTGCACGTATCTATTCACCCCAGAGCAGCACAAAACAAGCTGATGCGGAGCTGTATTGCTAAATTAGTGAAGTATAAAGCAGAGACTTTTGTTGAAGCTTTATAGTGCTCCAGTTAGATTTCAGTTGATTATTGTATTCAGTTCTGGTCACCAAGCACTTCAGACACACAGCGACCAGAGCCTGGGATGGTGCCTGGGTAGAGCGGTGGAGAAAAATAAACTCTGATGGGAGGATTGTGATTATCTGTGGAAAGATGGGCTGTACTTACCTTTGTACTTGCCTTTGTGATCCCTTTGCATTAGGAGCAGATGAACAGAGATGTACCAAAGGTGACCAGACTGAGTGGTGTCAGGATTTTATGAGCAGGTTTGCAAATGGATTTTTTACTGACTAAACCAAAAAGGAAAATGACACTAAAATTTGATAATTCAACTAGTGGTAGGCTTAATCTCTTGGATCCTGAGCTTACATTGTGAAAATTTTAGTGAGCAAACACTTAATGTAACTGCACAGCAATATTTGGAAAATGTCATTTGAAGCCCTTGGTTTAGACATCTGCTGGTTTATAGGAATTTCTCCAACACAGCAGCTGCTATAAAATAAAAGAGAAAATAGATTTTCTGCAGCAGTTTTCAATAACTGAGAACATCCCAATCACTTTTTATAGCCAATGAAGTACTTTTGAAGTGTAATCAGTGTTGTCATGTAGGAAGTGTGGCAGCCAATTTACACACGGCAAACTCCTGCA
The DNA here is from genome assembly GCF_017639515.1 of Carcharodon carcharias. NCBI lineage: Eukaryota > Metazoa > Chordata > Chondrichthyes > Lamniformes > Lamnidae > Carcharodon > Carcharodon carcharias. The sequence goes on from NC_054498.1 coordinate 5,966,338, forward strand.
ACAGCAATGTGATAATGACCAGATTATCTATTTTAAAAGTGATTTTTGTTGAGGAATATATATTGGCCAGGTCACTGGGGAGATCCCTCCTGCTTTTCTTTGAAATAATGCCATGGAGCTCTTCCATGTCCCCCTGAGAGGGCAGCTGGGACCTCAGTTTAATGTCGTGTCTGAAAGACAGCACCTCCAACAGTGCAGTGCCCCCACAGTACTGGATTTTGTGCTCAAGTCTCTGAAGCATGACTTGAACCTGCAACCTTCTGGCTCAGAGGCGAGAGTGCCAGCCACTGCTGACACATAAGACATTATTGTTGTTGTCAAGTCATTGCTGCCCAAACTTCACTTTCTTTTTAATTGTTTGATAAGCTGGTTCAAAAAGGAATAAAACTAGAAGCTAAACATCTTGGAGTTTTGTGTATGTATACATACAAAATGGAAGTATACTTAAACTATGCCTTGCTGTTAGCTGAGATTAAAACCTTCGTGACAGAAATTTGGTATAGCACCCTCCAGTGGACTAACCAGTTTGACTTTCTCTACAACCACCCTTCATCTAAGCATGGAGAAATAGCATACCTCTATAAGAAGAAGTGACAGAAATAGACTTCGAAGTGTCTGGCTCTCTGTGTCCGGATGTTTTTTTTTTCCATCTTTAAATTTGGAAGGTTGAGCCATGCAGAATGACTTGCTAAACTAGAGCTCTCCAAGGTCAAAAAAAATCCCAGGGCCCTTACAGGATCGTACAGAAAGTAAACCAGAAACAGTCCTTCTAGCTACAGCAGAGCACAGTGTCAAATTTATGAAAGACAAGTCTTAGGATGGTATTTGGGAAGCAATTTCATAGACAAAGGATGATTAACAACGGAAATGGGTTTAACAGCAAGAGTTGGTGAGATACGACATGACAAGCAACACATTGGGGAGATGGCATTCTGAAGGAATAAAGTCAAATGGGCTGAAGCTTTTTCATTCAAATCTATTTTGTGAATTAAAGGGCTGTGAAATTGTGTGGCTTCTGGCAAGCAATGTTTATTAATTAGCTCTGTACAGCACTGCTAATGTACAAGTATTTAGCTGGGAACAATTAAAAATGCACATGCTTGTAGCCAAAGTTGATTATGTAACACTCCAATGTATTTTCATTCTCAGGTAGGTCCAGTGAAACTTTCAGCCTTTCCAATACTGATTTGTCTAGTTTATCTGTGTGCAGGCTTTTAAGCACCTCCAAGAAAGTTTTTAATAACTTCCATCAAATCACCTGAGCATAGGGAGGACATTTGAAGTCACCCATAAGTTAGGTAGCTTTCACAGAATTAAATTCTCTAAACTTTACCAAAATATTTACGAGGCTTCAAATTGATGTCCGACTACCTTTGTTTTCAATGTGGCAAACATTTCTTCTTATTGCAGGTTCTTTGACTTGTTTGAGAAGTACGAGGGATACAAGACTGGCAAACTAAAGCTAAAGAAGCCAAAGCAGCTTCAGGTACAAGATAATTCTGTAGTGCAATGAGTTTAAATGTTTCTTTGTTATGTGGGGGGAGAGACCCAGTGCAAGTACCGACAGCTCCCAGGAACTCCCTTGATCTAACTTGTAAACAATAGTTTGAGGTATGAGTGTGTGGGGTGTACAGCACATGATTCTGCAGACAACGTGCTCACAAGAGTGGATCCTCAGCTCAGATGCAGAGAATGTTGGCGAGCCTTTTTTGATCCGAGGCCCTCCCCATTTGAAAACTTTTGAAGCAGGCCTGTAATAGCAACACAATTTTGAGATAGACCATAAGATGTAGGAGGAAAAGTAGGCCATTCAGCCCATCAATGAGATCATGGCTGACCTGATAATCCTCAACTCCACTTCCCTGCCTTGTCCCCATAACCCTTGATTCCCCTACTGATTAAAATTCAGTCTATCTCAGCCTTGAATATACTTAACGACCCAGCCTCTACAGCCCTCTGCAGTAAAGAATTCCACAGATTGACTACCTTCTGAGAGAAGAAATTTCTCCTCATCTCTGTTTTAAATGGGCACCCCCTTACTCTGAGATTTTGCCCTCTGGTCCTAGACTCTCCCTCAAGGAGAAACAACCTCTCAGCATCTACCCTGTCAAGCCCCCTAAGAATCTTATATGTTTCAATAAGGTCGCCTTTCATTCTTCTGAACTCCAATGAGTAGGCCCAACCTACTCAACCTCTCTTCGTGAGAAAAATCCCTCCATCCCTGGGATCAACCTAGTGAACCTTCTCTGGACTGCTTAGGGGACCAAAATTGTTCAAAATATTCTAGCTGTGGCCTAACTAGTGCCTTATATAGTTTTAGCAAGACTTCCCTATTTTTATACTCCATTCCCTTTGAAATAAAGGCAAACGTTCCATTTGCCTTCCATATTACCTGTTGAACTTGTGCATGAATCCCAAAAAGCCAGCATACAAGGATCCCCAAATCCCTCTGCTGCAGCCTCCTGCAGTCTTTCTCCATTTAAATAATATTCAGTTCCTCTATTCTTCATGTAAAAGTGCATAATCTCACATTTTCCCACATTATATTCCATCTGCCAAGCTTTTGCCCACTCACTTAATCTGTCTATATCCCTCTGTAGACTCTTTGTGTTATCCTCACCACTTGCTTTCCCACCTATTTTTGTGTCATCCGCAAACTTGGCAATAGTACATTCACTTCCCTCATCTAAGCCATTAACATGTATTGTAAATAATTGAGGCCCCAGCACTGATCCCTGTGGCACTCCACTAGTTACAGGTTGCCACCTCGAAAATGCCCCCCTTATCCCAACTCTCTGTCTTCTATTAGTTAGCCAATCCTCTATCCATCCTAATATACTACCCCCAACACTATGGACTGTTATCTTATTAAGTAACCTTATGTGCGGTACCTTATCAAATACCTTTTGGAAATCCAAATACATTACATCTACTGGTTCCTTTATCCCCTGCTTGTTACCTCCCCAAAGAATTCTAATAAATTTGTTAGGCATGATTTCCCCTTCATGTAGCCATGCTGACACTGCTTGATTAGATTATGTATTCCTAAATGCTCTGCTATTACATCCTTTATAATAGACCCCAACATTTTCCCAATGACAGACGTTGAGATAACTGGCCCCTCGTTACCTGTGTTTTGTCTCCTTTCCTTTTTAAATATGGGCATTACATTGGCAGTTTTCCAATGCTCTGGGACTTTTCCAAAATCTAAGGATTCTTGGAAGATTACTACCTGTGCATCCACTATTTAATATCCTAGGATGCAACCCATCAGGTCCAGGGGACTTTACGGTCTTTAGCCCCATTAGTTTCCCTAGTACTTTTTCTCTGGTGGTAGTTATTATATTTATTTCCTCCCCCTCTTTTGCCCTGTGATTATTTAGTATTTTTTGAAGGCTATTAGTATCTTCTACCATGAAGACTGAATTAAAGTATTTATTCAACTCCTTCTGCCATTTCCTGGTTCCCCATTATTATTTTCCCAGCCTCAGTCTCTAGTTCATCCTTCCATTGACGGACAATACAGTAGATTCCTGATCCTGCTGTATTTCCTAGGAAGTGGAGGCAATTAATGATTTCTTAAGGAAGTTGGATGGGCATCTGAAGGAATTTAAGTGCAGGGCTATGGGAATAGAGTAAAGGAATAGAAGGGCCAGGGACTGACTGGATTGCTCTATAGAGAGTAAGAATGGAAAAGATAGACTGAGTGACCTCCTTCTGTGCTATAATGACTCTCTCTCTCTACACTAGGGCAAATGGGCACTTCACCAGGGAAATAGCTTACAAACCAAAACCTAACCTTTTGTCTATGACACCTTTTGGCTATCTCCACCCTCACTGGCCCTCTATCCAGCTCTACCTGTCACCGCCCCCCCACCGCCCAAAAACCGGCCAACTTAAACCAGTTTATATTTCACCTCTTTTTTTATTTAGTTCTGTTAAAGAGTCATATGGACTCTCAACGTTAACTGTGTTCCTCTCCGCAGATGCTGCCAGACCTGCTGAGTTTTTCCAGGTATTTTGTTTTGGATTTCCAGCATCCGCAGTTTTTTGCTTTTGACCTAACAAAATATGATCAGAGTTCCCTCCATTTCCAAGGTCTCCCTCTACCATGCATCACAAAGGGCTATCCTTGATTGGCAGGGCCGCAGGGTTCTTTGCCTCTGTTTAAACTGCTCAGTATTGAAATAATAGAACATTGTGTTTCTGATCATATTTTGTTAGGTTTTGGTTTGTAAGCTATTTCCCTGGTGAAGTGCCCTTTTGCCCTATTATAGAGTCATTATAGCACAGAAGGAGGCCATTCAGTCTATCGTTTCATTCTTACTCTCTTCAGAGCAATCCAGTCAGACCCTGACTCTTCTATTCCTTTACTCTATTCCCGTAGCCCTGCATTTAAATTCCTTCAGGTGCCCATCCAATTTCCTTAAGAAATCATTAATTACCTCCACTTCCACAATCCTCATGGGTAGTGAGCTCCAAGTCATTACCACTCGCTGCAAAAAAATGTTCTTCCTCACATATCTGCCCCTGTGTCTCTTGTCCACTGCTGTAAATCTGTGTCCTCTAGCCCTTGTACCATCAGCTGGGAACAGGTTAATTTTGTCTAGCTTACTGAAACCTGTCATAATCTTGTACACCTGTATCAAATAGCCCTTCAATTTTCTTTGCCCATTGGGTGGATCGCGTCCCCCTGTTATATGAAGTAAGTTTAGAATGTGGTTTGTAACACAATCTAAGAACATATGCTGCACTTTGTGAAAGGAGTTGTTTATCTTTGCCACTGGCAGCAATGCTGCCTCCAGAGGAGACCGTAAACACCCGTTTCAAAAGCAGCATCAGGAGAAGCTGTAATGAAAACAGAAAAGGCTGGAAAAACTCAGCAGGTCTGGCAGCCTCTGTGAAGAAGACATTTCCACGGGTGCTGCCAGACCTGCTGAATTTTTCCGGCATTTTCTGTTTTCATTTCAGATTTCCAGGATCCGCAGATTTTTGCTTTTATGAGGAGAAGCTTGCGTTGGGACTAGTGCTGTGTGCTCCCCTGTCAGGGGGTGGTGTTAGCGTCGTCTTGTGCTCTTGAATCTGGTTGCACTTGTCGGCTCTTGTTTCTTAGGAAGTTCTAGACATCACCCGTGAGCTTCTAGCTGAACTGGGGCAGCGTAACGACTGTGAAATAGAGGAGAAGAAATCCAAACTGGAGCAACTGAAGACTGTGCTGGAAATGTAAGTGCTCCAAGGGAGAAAGTAATTACAATACGAATGTCACTATGTTAATACATTTAGAGTTTGTGTCTGTTTTTAAAACTGCTCCAATTTCTTGACGTTACTGTTAGCTAATTTTGGGCTGGAACAAGGTTTCTGATGTTTACTGGGGTTTTTTAAGAAGACGTTTGCCTCCTTCAACTGCCACCGGAACACCACCTATTGCAGCTGCTGCTCAAGATAGTGGGTGAATCGTCACCCTTTGCAACTCTGCTCTACCTAAATCTTTTAGAGGCTGACCAATCTGCTGTGTTCTTTCAGTATTTTTCTGTTTTTCAATTTGAATGCTGTCATTCATGAACTTTCTTTTCACTTCTTCACTTCAGTGTATTTTTTGTTTACAGGTACGGTCATTTTTCTGGGATCAACAGGAAGGTTCAGATGACATACTTGCCTCACGGGCAACCCAAAACTTCCAGTGAAGAAGAAGGTATGGAATTTACAGTTAGGTGCATCCACCTGAGAGGACAGACTTTGTTTTTCATTTATTTGAAAAATGGCATCTCCAACAGTGCGGAACCCTCTCCGAACTGTGCTGGGAGTGTCAGCCTGGATTGTGTCATAGTTGCTAGATTAAAATTAAACATGAGCACGTGATCTTTTAAATAAAAGATGGGGGGCAGAATTTTGCCGTCAGCGAGCAGGGGGTGGGGCCCACTCGCCGACGTGGGATGAGGTCGGGCGGAACCCCCGACATCACCGCGCCCCATTTAAATTTTCAGGCAGGGGGCCCGCAACAAAATCAGCTGTGCGCCCACCCACCTGTCAATGGCCAATTGAGGCTATTGACAGAGTCATTTAAACAGTTAAAGGACCTGCCCGTCCAACCTTAAGGTTGGCGGGTTGGCCAGGAGCCCCAGTGGCAAATAGAGAAAACGTGAAACCTCATCCACTGGCGGGATGAGGTTTCATGCAGGGTTGCAAAAATGTTAATAAAGTTATTATGTTAATTATGAACATGTCCCATCTCAGTTGACATTGTCACATGAGGGGGACATGTTAGGAAATTTTTTTTTCTATTTTTAAAAGTGTCAGCGATCTCCCTGAGGCTGCACTTAGCCCCAGGGAGATGTGCGCTCTATCGTGCGCACGTTCAAAAGACCGCACCCTCGCTTTTTGGGAATCACCCCCGCTTGCACATAGCGCTTCCCGCTGGATATCACGCTGGGCCTTAATTGGCCCGCCCACGTAAAATGGCGACAGGGCCCGCTTCTCCGGCGGGGATCGGCTCCCTGCCCTCCAGAGATTGGGTCAGGCCCACCCGGCAGGCAGAAAATTCTGCCCGTGGATGCTGGAAACCTGAAATTAAAATCGAAAATGCTGGAAAGACTCGGCAGGCCTGGCAGCATCTGTGGAGAGAGAAACAGAGTGAATGTTTCCAGTCCATATGATTCTTCAGAACTGTGAAGAAGAGTTATATGGACTCAGAACATTAACCCTCTGTTTCTCTCTCCCCCGTGATCTTTTAACTCTGGGCAAGGTGGAGTGGTGATAACCGACCTACAGTTTCTCATTCAAGAGGCCTTCTTCAAATATGAGTCCAGATAAGGGGTATTGGCAAACTATTCAATCCTGGGCAAGATGGCATAGCCAAGCTGACTCTGTCCTTGATCAAAGCCCACATCCGCACACTTTCCAGCAGTGTGGATGACCAGAACACTGAATGATTTTCCTCCTTTCCCAGTGAATGAATGCCGAGGTCCATTGCAGCTCCTCTACTGTCCCTCTAACAGATGGCTGCAGATCAAACCCAAGATCTTCTGGTTTGCATGGCACATTTTAAACACCTTTTACCAACTTAGTTTTTTTTTATTCAATCGTGGAATGTGAGTGTCGCTGGCTAGTCCAGCATTTATTTCCCTCCCTAATTGCCTTTGAGAAGGTGATGGTGGTGAGTTACCTTCTTGAATTGCTGCAAACCCTGTGGTGTAGGTACATCCACAGTGCTGTTAGGGAGGGAGCTCCAGGATTTTGACCCAGCGACAGTGAAGGAACGATGATATATTTCCAAGTCAGGATGGCGAGTGACTTGGAGGGGAACTTCCAGGTGGTGGTGTTCCCATGTGTCCTTGTCCTTCTAGATGGTAGTGGTCGTGGGTTTGGAAGGTGCTGTTGAAGGAGGCTTGGGGTGGGTGAAAGTTTTTATGTCATTGATTATAGCAAATATTGTAATGTGTTCAAAAATTAAATACTGTTGATAGTGTTAACTGCTGTGACTTGGCTGTTTTGCAGATTCAAGGAGGAACGATCCGTCACTACTTCTGGTGTTGAAATGGGGAGGGGAGCTGACCCCAGCAGGCAGGGTACAAGCAGAGGAGCTTGGACGAGCATTCAGATGCATGTACCCTGGAGGCCAAGGTAGGTTCATTTTGATGTAGTAGTAGATTTACAAAGCACAGTTTCTAAATGTATTGTGTGGTTTGTGAGAGGTTTTGTCATGTTGAAGTGTTGCCGCCTCCTTATCATACTGTGATTCTGACAGAAGCTAGCTGCTTTCAGGCTAGGATCCCTGGCTCCCACAAAGTCAGAACCTGTATTGTGTCCGTAATTCTGACAGGTTGACATTTCAAGCATGGCATTTCTGTTAATGGTAATATCACTGACTCCTTTTGGTTCACTGGCCCCTTGCTTTTGAAACATTTGGATAAGGGATCTGCAGTGATAAAAAACAAAAAAACTGCGGATGCTAGAAATCCAAAACAAAAACAGAATTACCTGGAAAAACTCAGCAGGTCTGGCAGCATCGGTGGAGAAGAAAAGAGTTGACGTTTCGAGTCCTCATTACCTGAATGCTCTCCCCACCCCCACTAGAGCTATACTTTGAGTGCCCTACCATCCATTCTTAATTAGCACATTCGTTTAGATAATATCACCAACTTTAACACCTAGTTCTGTCGAAGGGTCATGAGGACTCGAAACGTCAACTCTTTTCTTCTCCGCCGATGCTGCCAGACCTGCTGAGTTTTTCCAGGTAATTCTGTTTTTGTTTTGGATTTCCAGCATCTGCAGTTTTTTTGTTTTTAACACCTGTGTGTTCTTTTGTTCTATTATTGGTGACATCTTTTGATGATCTGCTTCTATCACTGCTCGTTAGTCCCTACAACCACATCAACCCCCTCCACTTCTCTCTCTCTCTCCACCCCCCCACCCCCCCACACCTTGAACCAGCTTATATTTCAACTCTTTCTTGGACTCGAACTCAAGTTCTTTCGAAGGGTCATGAGGACTCGAAACGTCAACTCTTTTCTTCTCCGCCGATGCTGCCAGACCTGCTGAGTTTTTCCAGGTAATCCTGTTTTTGTAAGGGATCTGCAGTGGTATTTGAATATTTCCAGGGTGTCACTCGCACAAAGTTTGAAATTCACCGACTGAAACCTTCCACCGATAGAAGAAGTGGTTCAGCGGTACCCCCTGCATAGCTTGGACCCCACAGGAGAGTGGTCATTTCATTGCAATAATACAGTCATACACAAAATCCTGGGATACGATCAAAACCCACCAGTTACTGACACAACTGGAAATGCAGCAGCATCTGTAACATTGCTGGCACTCCACAGGATTCTTCTCCAGATTTCACTGTATAGTTGGATGCTGTGATGGTTTCTGTGACATATGTATTGGGATGCTGGTAGCTGTTGCTGTACCATGGGTATCTGGATACTGTACCTTGTGTGGCTGGATGGAATATAAAACAATATGTTGCAATTGAGAAACAATTGTAATAAACTATACCTTTGAAAATGAAGCTACATGGTACAGCGCTGTTTCTATTGTGTAATTACACACAGTTGAAGAGAAATGAGGTAACTTGTCTTGCCTGCATTCTCTTTTATAGACACTGGAATCTCTCCCTCGCAGCAAAGATGTCCAACCTGTAGCCCTAGGGCCACATGCTACCTTCAAGCACGGGCATTCTGTTCCTTATTCACATTTTCTTCAGTATTTCTTTTTGCTGGTTTGCCCTATTTGAATTTTGTGCCTTTTGGAATGGGCTGTCCTTGGAGCTGTTTGCCTCGTTGATGGATAAACCTTCAGCCAGAACACCAAGGCCTTTCAGTATTAGCAACCTGAGATGTAGGTGGAGTACTGGGATCTTTGGTACATATGGAGTTGATCCACAAAATTAAAACCTTGGACACTCCTGCCTCTCCCTTGCTAAGTACAAATATAGTAAAATGACTAATGTACATTCTATTGTTATCTGTATAACTAAAATTATAGTATCAGCATAAACCTTTCATGGATATTTTTGCATGAAGTTGGAAAACATGATCACCAAAATGAAATCAATGTAGAAATCACTTTTTTCCAATCATGTGTACCCTCAGATAATATTGCCATTTTCCCCCAACTTATGGCTTAGTTGATATCAGAATGTTGAGTTGTATTACTTTGAGACATAACCTGAAGCGGCGGAGATACGTGACCTGCTCCATCAACATGCGTAAAGAGAAAAGCATAAGAGGACCATTATAGGAAGGATGTGATTGCACTAGAGAGAGTGCAGAGGAGATTCACCAGGATATTGCCTGGGCTGAAGAGTTTTAGTTATGAGGAGAGATTGGATAGACTAGGGTTATTTTCCCTGGATCAGAGGAGATTGATGGGGGGGACATGATTGAGGTGTATAAAATTGAGGGGCATAGATAGGGTAGACAGGAAGGAACTTTTCCCTTTGGTGGAGGCTTCAATAACCAGGGGGCACAGATTTAAGGTAAGGGGCAGGAGGTTTAGAGGAGATGTGAGGAAGAATTTTTTGACCCAGAGGGTGGTGGGAATCTGGAACTCACTGCCTGAAAGGGTGGTAGAGACAGAAACCCTCATAACATTTAAGAAATATTTGGATGTGCACTTGCAATGCCATGGCATACAGGGCTATGGGCCTAGTGCTGGAAAGTGGGATTAGAATAGTTAGGTACCAGCGCAGACTCGATGGGCTGTAGACCTCTATGACTCTATGGGCAGAGTTTTGCACTTGGTGGGCATGTGGGCCCCACCGACTTGGAGGCAGGCGGACAGCCGACCCCCGCCGCCAAAACGGGGCCCGCCGCCATTTTGAGTGGGCGGGCCAATTAAGGCCCCGCCCTGCGGCCTGCCTGACAGGAAGCGCTGTGCACTTCCTTTGCGGGGGTGGGGAGGGAATCCCCAGCTGTCAAAGTGCACTGCTCCCTGAGACTAAGTGCTGTCTCAGGGAGATTAGTGACAGCCTTAAAAAAAACTTAATATTTTTATTTTTCTATTTTTTAACATGTCCCCCCTCATGTGACAATATCACACAAGATGGGACGTTAATAAATATAACATTACATTTATTAGAGTTTTTAAAAACGGACATGAAACCTCATCCCGCCAGTGGAGGAGGTTTCATGTATGATCAGAAGCCCCCTGGGGCTCCTGGCCTGCCCGCCAGCCTTAAGGTTGGATGGGCAGGGCCTTTTAATTACTTTAATTACCCTAACAATGGCCTCAATTGGCCATTGACAGGTCGGCGGGTGGACAGCTGATTTCGCTATCCGCCCGCCTTCCTGAAAATTTAAAGGGACCGGGATGATGCCAGGGGTTCCTCCCAACGTCATCCTGCGTCATTTTCCCCTTGACGAGCGGGCCCCGCCCCCAAATCGCTGACGAGAAAATCCTGCCCTTTGACTATGACCTCCTGTGCGTTTCCATTTGCTTTTTACTAGAGAAGTTTAATTCCTATCTCCCCTTCCAAGTTATTGTTTTGCCCCCAGCAAGTCCCTGAGTTTTCTGTTGTATAAAAATAATTACATTTAGTTGTCACAGGATTATATTCATTTTATGTGGTCCTCACAGTTTGTTTTCTATAAAGTTAAAGTTTTATTCCCTCAATTTCAAAGGCATGAATTGCAATGAGACTGGCATTTGAAATAACAAAGCTATAGAACATATGTGAGGAATTACATCAAAATGATGTTCCGAGAGTAACAGGTGAATGTAGTCCCCAGCAGAGACTGACCAATCACACACGTCAGTGAAGAAGCAAATATGACGGTGAGAATTGGGCTCCTCTGAGCCCCAAGACTATGTGGAGGATTTAAAACAAATCATCAGCTGCTGACCAACCCATAAGCAAACCAGCTGAAGGAACGTGAAATGGATTTCTGACCCTGTGCATAACTTGGTGGAGAGGGAGGATTCTGATTGTGAAAATCCTTTTAATTCCAGTATTCCATCACCACAGCTTGTATCTGTGATATCTGACTGAGACAGGACTGTCCTGCATGAGCATGTTGCCAGATGGGTTTTGTGAGATTAGTAATGTCTTGTGAGTGCGAGTTTACCAGGCAGAGATTCAGCCCTGTTTTAAGCTGTGAGTGGTTTTAATATTTAACCCTTTTTCCACGGTTGCTAGCTGGAAATGAATGACTTTTTTTCATTCCCAGGCAGAAGTCAATGATCTTACCATACCTATTTTTAAATTTTTAGCCCTTGACATGGTTACAAAACCAGAAACTTCAACTATTTCCTCAAAGGCTGTGTTTATAATTTTAAATAACAGAGTTACTCAAAGACAAAATTGACTGCTGTTTCAAATGTTAGTGGGGGCCAGGAACTCTTATTGTTTTAATACAAAAACAGAATTACCTGGAAAAACTCAGCAGGTCTGGCAGCATCGGCGGAGAAGAAAAGAGTTGACGTTTCGAGTCCTCATGACCCTTCGACAGAACTTGAGTTCGAGTCCAAGAAAGAGTTGAAACATAAGCTGGTTTAAGGTGTGTGTGTGGGGGGCGGAGAGATAGAGAGACAGAGAGGTGGAGGGGGGGGTGTGGTTGTAGGGACAAACAAGCAGTGATAGAAGCAGATCATCAAAAGATGTCAATGACAATAGTACAATAGAACACATAGGTGTTAAAGTTGGTGATATTATCTAAACGAATGTGCTAATTAAGAATGGATGGTAGGGCACTCAAGGTATAGCTCTAGTGGGGGGTTTTTTTTAATAATGGAAATAGGTGGGAAAAGGAAAATCTTTATAATTTATTGGAATAAAAAGGGAAGGGGGAAACAGAAAGGGGGTGGGGATAGGGGAGGGAGCTCATGACCTAAAGTTGTTGAATTCAATATTCAGTCCGGAAGGCTGTAAAGTGCCTAGTCGGAAGATGAGGTGTTGTTCCTCCAGTTTGCGTTGGGCTTCACTGGAACAATGCAGCAAGCCAAGGACAGACATGTGGGCAAGAGAGCAGGGTGGAGTGTTAAAATGGCAAGCGACAGGGAGGTTTGGGTCATTCTTGCGGGCAGACCGCAGGTGTTCTGCAAAGCGGTCGCCCAGTTTACGTTTGGTCTCTCCAATGTAGAGGAGACCACATTGGGAGCAACAAATGCAGTAGACTAAGTTGGGGGAAATGCAAGTGAAATGCTGCTTCACTTGAAAGGAGTGTTTGGGTCCTTGGACGGTGAGGAGAGAGGAAGTGAAGGGGCAGGTGTTGCATCTTTTGCGTGGGCATGGGGTGGTGCCATAGGAGGGGGTTGAGGAGTAGGGGGTGATGGAGGAGTGGACCAGGGTGTCCCGGAGGGAGCGATCCCTACGGAATGCCGATAAGGGGGGTGAAGGGAAGATGTGTTTGGTGGTGGCATCATGCTGGAGTTGGCGGAAATGGCGGAGGATGATCCTTTGAATGCAGAGGCTGGTGGGGTGATAAGTGAGGACAAGGGGGACCCTATCATGTTTCTGGGAGGAAGGAGAAGGCGTGAGGGCGGATGCGCGGGAGATGGGCCGGACACGGTTGAGGGCCCTGTCAACGACTGTGGGTGGAAAACCTCGGTTAAGGAAGAAGGAGGACATGTCAGAGGAACTATTTTTGAATGTAGCATCATCGGAACAGATGCGACAGAGGCGAAGGAACTGAGAGAATGGGATGGAGTCCTTACAGGAAGCAGGGTGTGAGGAGCTGTAGTCGAGATAGCTGTGGGAGTCGGTGGGTTTGTAATGGATATTGGTGGACAGTCTATCACCAGAGATTGAGACAGAGAGGTCAAGGAAGGGAAGGGAAGTGTCAGAGATGGACCACGTGAAAATGATGGAGGGGTGGAGATTGGAAGCAAAATTAATAAATTTTTCCAAGTCCTGACGAGAGCATGAAGCGGCACCGAAGTAATCATCGATGTACCGGAGAAAGAGTTGTGGAAGGGGGCCGGAGTAAGACTGCAACAAGGAATGTTCCACATACCCCACAAAGAGACAGGCATAGCTGGGGCCCATGCGGGTACCCATAACCACACCTTTTATTTGGAGGAAGTGAGAGGAGTTGAAGGAGAAATTGTTCAGCGTGAGAACAAGTTCAGCCACACAGAGGAGAGTAGTGGTGGATGGGGATTGTTCGGGCCTCTGTTCGAGGAAGAAGCTAAGGGCCCTCAGACCATCCTGGTGGGGGATGGAGGTGTAGAGGGATTGGACGTCCATGGTGAAGAGGAAGCGGTTGGGGCCAGGGAACTGGAAATTGTTGATGTGACGTAAGGTGTCAGAGGAATCACGGATGTAGGTGGGAAGGGACTGGACAAGGGGAGAGAGAAGGGAGTCAAGATAACGAGAAATGAGTTCTGTGGGGCAGGAGCAAGCTGAGACGATCGGTCTACCAGGGCAGTTCTGTTTGTGGATTTTGGATAGGAGATAGAAGCGGGCCATCCGAGGTTGGGCGACTATCAGGTTGGAAGCTGTGGGAGGGAGATCCCCAGAGGAGATGAGGTCAGTGACAGTCCTGGAAACAATGGCTTGATGTTCAGTGGTGGGGTCATGGTCCAGGGAGAGGTAGGAGGAAGTGTTTGCGAGTTGACGCTCAGCCTCCGCGAGGTAGAGGTCAGTGCGCCAGACAACAACAGCACCACCCTTGTCAGCGGGTTTGATGATAATGTCAGGGTTGGACCTGAGAGAATGGAGTGCAGTAAGTTCAGAGAGAGACAGGTTAGAATGGTTGAGAGGAGCAGAGAAATTGAGACGACTAATGTCGCGCCGACAGTTCTCAATGAAAAGATCGAGAGAAGGTAAGAATCCAGAGGGAGGGGTCCAGGTGGAGGGAGAATATTGGAGATGGGTAAAAGGATCGGTTGAACTGGGAGAGGACTCCTGCCCAAAGAAGTGAGCCCGGAGACGAAGACGGCGGAAGAAGAGTTCAGTATCATGCCGAGCCCGAAATTCATTGAGGTGAGGGCGTAAGGGTATGAAACTAAGTCCTTTGTTGAGCACTGAACGTTCAGCATCGGAGAGGGGAAGGTCAGGGGGTATAGTGAATACACGGCTGGGGCTGGGATTGGAAGATGGGGTGGGGACGGAGGGACAGGCCGGGGTGGAGGGTCCTAGATGGGTGTTGGTGTCGATGAGTTGTTGGAGCTTGCGTTCCTTAGCACTTGAGAGAAAGAGAAAAAGTTTCTTGTTGAGGCGTCGGATGAGCCGAAGGATAAAATGAAACTGGATCCCTGGGCTACTCTGTAACTTGCGACACCAGAATTGTTCACTATGGAAAACTTAGTTAAGTGTGACAGCAAGATGCCCAGCAACTTGCCCTGATGTCCTTAGGCAAGGGAGGAAATAAATCTACTAGGATTCTTACCATTGGATGCTATTCAGAAACCTCTGCTAGAATGTTGCTTTGGATGTTACAGTTGGGGTCAATTGTGCTGCCTCTCCAGTTGAATAGCTTACATGAAGAATGCTTCCTGGGTGAGGCAGTGGACAGTAAACATCGTGGATTTGTATCCCAGTGGAAGCGGTTACCTTCAGAAGAGAAGTGGGAAGTAATTGGGATGGTAACTCAATCTAGCCTTCAGTTTGTTCTTGTGATTGTGACCATAAATCAAACAATGTATGGTTTCAGTAGTTGCAGATTACAACAAAAATGGCTGCCTTTAGATTTAGTCTTGAACTTTAGCGTAGGTGCATAAATAGTGTAGTGTATTTATTGAATAATTAAATAGCACTTTGGAATATAGTCTGAGTATAAATGGAATTTACTTAGTTTTTTTACCTGTTCTGCTTGCTCTGCTATAGCCAGCAATTATCCAGCAGTGGTTTACCCCCCCACCATCCCTAAACAGCCACCTCGGGCATGTACAACATTTCATCTCACTTTCTTTCTCTCGTCTACATGCAGCCCCTAGGTGGCATCATCCGATGGCATGGGCTTAGCTTTCATATGTATGATGGCACTCAACTCTCCGATCTCTCTGCCATTAATCCTGGCTTCATGTCTTTTGCTGGGTCTCCGGTTGCTTTTCTGACATCAAGTTGTGTATGAGCAAGAGCTTCCTCCAAATTAAGATTGCATCACTGAAACTATCCTATTTGACTTCTGGTAAATCTCCATACAATAGTCTCCCTCCCTCTCTACATATTCAGGTTGAACTCAATAGTGGGCAAACTTGATATCCTGCTTGACCATTTTATTATGTTAAAGATAATGCATGTATTCAAGTTATTATTGATTCAGAATCTCTTTGGGTATGAGGGGTGAATAAAGTTAATTCATTTATCTTTCCCTCCTACCTTTACTTGAATATAGATGATAGCAGCACAGGTTTGAGCTGTGAATCTCCTGTTGACTGTGGTAAGGGTTTTATTGAGTGTTTCCCACCTCAGTGTGTGATGAATTAACACCATATTTATCCCTCTTGCATGCCCAACCCCGGGACTGATTTCATCTGCACACCATTCTAGTTGGTTAAAGCAGAAATGAAACAGACTAATTGCAGAGTGATTCACAAAAAGAGTGAACCTTCCATTACCCTAACAATAACAATAATCTGGAATTGGGATCCTCCCTGTACTCCAAATTCTTAAATTCTGTTCACTTTGATTTGGTAATGTATTCAAACCAAAGGTATCCTTTTCATTACCAGACATGACAGTGTGGAGAAACCCATGGGAGCTTGGTTTTTTTTAAAAAAAACTTGTATTAAATCTACTAAGTACCTCTCCTCAACTTAATTTTAGGTTTTCTTGTACTGGTGTTATTTCAGTTCTATGGAAATTCTTCACCTAAAGTGTGTTAAGAATGTGAAACTTGCTACTGCAGGGAGTGGTTGAAGCGAATAGTATTATGCATTTAAGGGGAAGCTAGAGAAGCATAATAGGGAGAAGGGAATAGATGGTTATAATGGTAGATTTAGATGAGAAAAGATGGGAGGAAGCTTGAGTGGAGCATAAACACCAGCATGGACTGGATGGACCAAATGGCCTGTTTCTGCCGTTTATCCTATGTTACCCTGTGTAATGTAATCATCCTCTTCCTCCAAAGATAGAATCCTCCTTTAACAAGTCTCACTTGCATCCATTTTTCATGGGCCTACTTTCTGACTTACTATTCTCTTTGTCTTAATATATTTATAAAACCTTAGCTGTTGGTTTTTATGTCCCTTGCAAGCTTTTTCATATTCCCATTTTGCATCTCTTATTACTTTCTTTTGCTGCTTTTTATAGCTCCTCCAGCCCACTGGATTTTCTTTCATCCTTGTTTTTACGTGAACATTTTCTTTTAGCTTGATACCGTCTCTTAGCTCATTTGTTGACCATGATTGCTTAACTACACAAGTGGAGTCTTTTGCCTTTTAAGGGTATTACTGGTCTTGTATGCACTAAATATTTTCCATTGCTAGTGGGATGCCACTGTATCTTAATAGAATAGGACACTCTGAATTACATGTTACAAAACTTCTGACCCTATAAAACAATACATCATTGAGGAACCCCACCAGAGATTCCTCAATAAAGGATGAGCTGGAAACACTGTTTGTAATCTTCAGTACAACCTTTTCCATACCCTGATAATGTATATCCAGATTGTCAATGGAAAGGGTGCAATCACTTTAAGATCTTGTTGATAAGGTTAATATTCTAATAGTAGGATGATTCCTATATTCCCTAGCTATATGTAATGGTGGATTCCCTAGGTTGCTGTCAGGCTTGTTATCCCCATTTTCTGCAATTAGCAGATCTGGCTTATTCCCATTTGGAACTATTGATCAACTTTGGTTTTTGATGTTTCTGCAATCTACAGGATCTTCTTTATTTCACAGAACCAATATTTTAATAACTCTTCTTCCACTTCAAAGTGTATGATGTTGAGTTTCAGGCATGTATTAAATGGTCCTGGGCTTTCACAGAGATTGATGACCATAACAGGCTGCGCTTTTTAAAAAAAAGTGTTGTACTGGAGGAAATTGTTGGCAAGAGCAGCCACTGCTGTACCTATCACTGAAAAACTTCAACAGTTGGCAGACTCCAAAGCCAGTATCTCCCCTGTCTGCCCACTTTTCGGTAGACCGCACTGTGTCGAAGGGAGGTATTTGCTGGCTGCCAAATGCCCAGGACTGTTTCTAGAATTTGGAAATTGCCTCAGGTTTAGCCTGGAAAGATTTCTAACACTGTTCAGGTTGGGTTCACTTTTCAACCCTTCTCTAGAGAGTGGCAGCACCTGAGGAAGCAGCTGCTCTGCTTCCATGGAAATGTGCTGTTACTCCCCCCTCCGCTCTCCCCATTAACTTATTCCCTTTAATTTCACTGCAACGACAGATTAAGAATCACAATCTTCTTTGGCCCTGGTTTCTGGCCTGACCAGCTGCCTTGATGCTGATACCCTGGAAGTTAGTAGGAGCTGTCACAATTGTTATTCCAACATTGGTAATGAGGGTGGAAGAGCCCATCATTGTTTCTTACAAGAAGGCCTCTTACAAACCCTGAGGTAGCAATAAAGAGGAGAGTGAGGATTGAATGGAGAAAACAAAACAAAGGACAGCAATGATGTTGATGAATGAGGTTTACAGTTCATTGAGCAGTGTTTCTAAGAGAGCTGGGATGCTGACAGTAAGGAACTAACCAGAAAGATATGAAAGCCTAATGCTGGCATCTTAGGGTATTTCTTAGTATTAAGTTGTAATTACAGGATAGCTCAGCTCCTATTAATAAACTCATCTGTATTCAGTCCTTTGATTCTAAATATCTGGAGCTAGTAATCAGAGCACCATATATTTATTGCCTGGCACTAAAACAGTAACTGAATAGAACCTAGGAGAGCGCAATGCCGGAGGAAATTTCTATCTCTTTTCCTGCTCATATGGAGGGGTGCAGCACAGATTTGCCAGTATGACACTGGGACTAAAAATCATGGAATGCTTACAGCACAGAAGGAGGCCATTTGACCCTTTGTGTCCATGCCACTTCCCCATAGTCCCGTGACCTTTTTTTTCTCCAATTCCTTTTTGAAAGTCACAGTTGAGTCTGCCTGCACCACCCTCTCAGGCAGTGCATTGCAGATTCTAACTACTCGCTGCATAGAAAGGTCTTTCCTCATGCCACCGCTGGTTCTTTTTTTGCCATTCACCTTAAATAGGTGTCCCCTGAATGACAACAGGCTGAGAGTATGACTGGACCTACTCCTGTTCCAACGTTGCAACTGATTGAGGGGATGCTTTTAAACACTAAGTGAAGTGGTTTCTTTTCCCCAGGGGATTATGCTGGCTTTCCTGGTTGCGGTTTACTTCGTCTACACAGCACTTACAGGCACGACTTGAAGATCTACGCGTCTGATGAAGGCAGAGTGCAGATGACTGCAGCAGCTTTTGCTAAGGTACATGAGTAAAAGGTTATCTTTCTGAACATCTGTCACCTAATTTGCAATCATTTTCAATAAAACATGAACAGTCAAGACCATGCTTTTTCAAGTGTGAACGATGGAGGGTATCAGACTGCTGCAGTGAGGGTTGCTGCCCGTATTCCATATAAAGGAGAGTTTGATGCCAGTGCTTGAGCAGATGAAATGAAGAATGTTACATTGCCAAGTAGCGTTATCCTCAATACATAACCTGTCCCCTCTGTGCTCTATTGCAGGGTCTCCTAGCACTGGAGGGCGAGCTGACTCCAATTCTTGTGCAGATGGTGAAAAGTGCCAACATGAATGGTCTGTTGGACAGTAACAGCAACTCCCTCAGCAGCTGCCAGCACCGTGTCAAAGCAAGGCTTCATGAGATTATGCAGAAGGATCAGGTGTTCACAGAGGAGGATTACACCAAGGTAACTGAATACACATGGACTGTGTGCTTGAACCCAGTGTGGGTCAGGCGTTTGACTGCACCTACAAGTCACTAGTATCTTTTAATTGTAAGAGCCCTGCAATAGGAATGCCAAAACTGCTGGCATCTGAGATAGTTGTGCACATGCTTTTTGACGTTATATGGCTGTGCTTTAGGATGACGATGGTTACTTCCTACACTTATTTTTCTTCTGAGGCAGGGCTCCCAATTTGTGGGTCGCGACCCCCAGTGGGATTGCGAGACAAGATTTTGGGGTCACGAGCTCGGACTGATTTCTGACAACTGCAAGGCTCCTTTAAATCCTTGTGTTTTTCTTTTGGTGGGTGCGGCCTAATGGACTGCTTTCTGAGGCTGGCTTGCTGCTGCCAAAGCAAACCTGTGAAAAGATTGGTGTTTGTTTTTTGGAGAGAGCCTGTTCCTTCAATAATCAGGATCATTAATGCATTAATAATCATGATTATATTCCATTAAGAATCGGAATCCTGCATCAATAACGAAGACCCCATTTTAAAAATATTACTCTGGGTCACATAAAGTCTATGACATTAAAATGAGGTCACACTGGGAATAACTTGGGGAAACACTGTTCTAAAGCTTTAATTACTAGGCTTTCATTACTACTCTTCCACCTGCCTACGCCGTCAAATCTCAACACAATGCTTCATACTGTAACATTCTTTCCTGGGACTTCAGTAATATGGATCTTCTTGTTTAGCTGTGTCACCTCATTACTGCCTCTTGATTTGCCCTCTCTCCCCACCCGCCCCACCGCTGTGATCAGACTTGATGGCATCCTGCTGTATAGGCATTCGCCTGGTTTCTCAGTGAAGACAACTGCTGGTAGGGAAACGTGGGTGGAAGTGAATCACAGTAATGTTGCCTTCCAGTTTTTTTTTATTGGGAATAAGTCCTACATGTGGGATGAAAACAGATTATGTAATATTCAAAGTTTGCAGTGTTGTCTGTCTAAGCCTTTATAATTTGCTGTTGCCCCGTGGCATTCGACATGTTACATAATATAATTCCGTTTTATAAGGAGAGAAGAATTATAATGCACGGCGTCCTGTTGCTGAGGTAGGGTTGTGCCTCTTTAAGGCCACACAGTTTAACTCTGTTGTTAAGTAAACAAAGCATCAGTCCAGTAAGAGTTGAATTCTTTGGTGAGGGAGTTTTGCCCATTTATAAATCTAAAGTTTTGGACAATTTGTCAGAAGCACCCAGCGTTGAATGTGACTTACTTTCTTTGTCATTTAAGCTTAAACTATTTGCATCTGGTCTATTTTCATTCTTTGTTTGCAGCTGGCTCCCACTGGCAGTGCTTCTCTTATTAACTCCATAAAGTTAATTCAAAACCCTGTCAACACCTGTGATCGAGTTTACTCCTTGGTCCAGAGTCTCACCTTCCAGATTAAGAAGAGGTTAGAAGACCCCAAATCAGCAGGTAAATGTATTTCTACTTTTGTTTTTGCTAGCAGGATTACTAAGCAGAAATGAGTAGCATAAAGAGACTTGGCGTTCTAACAAAGAATTCCAGGTGAAAAACATCATCTGTTTTGGAATAAGAACAGAAAATGCTGGAAATATTCAGCAGGCCAGGCAACATCTGTGGAGAGAGAGAAACAGGTAATATTTTAGCCTGACCTGCTGACCATTTCCAGCATTTTCTGTTTTAATTTCAGATTTTCAGCATCTGCAGTATAGTATTTTGCTTTTGCGCTAATGCTTCTTTTGGATGTTTTCTGATTTGCTGTGTTTTGAATTTAACAATTATGTTCTAACGAATGTACTTGTACATTTAAGCTTGGGCTCTCATAGTGCAAGGGTACCATGATACTGTAAAAATTGAATGCTTGCGCAGCCAGGCACCTCGAATAATATGTGCAAATAAATAATACATATAAATAAATTTCACACAGTAAGCCCTCGTGGGTTAAACATCCAAACCCCTGAATGCTGATGTATCGACCTCTCTCTCCATTTGTCAGTACTACAACTCCTTGATGTTAGTTGGCTCATGCTCTGCTCAGAGGCAGTTGAATTGACTTCAGTTTGACATCAAAGTTCAAACAGCTTAAACAACGCCGGTGAGTGGAATTTCCAGCACCAACTTCCTCCATGGTCAGGCAGATGAAGAGAGAAGCAGAAACTCCGATGGGCATATGGAGACACAGTAATAGAACATACAAGTGCAGAACGATACAGCTTCAGGACATAGGGAGATAGGTGATCCATATGTAATCTAACTCATAGCACATAGAGAGTATCTCTCCCGAATCAAGTAGTGTTTGCAGTAAGTTTTTTTTGTGAAGTTAGGTGCCTATTCTAATACGGTAAATGTATTTTTTCTTTTTGCTTCTTAAAGAAAAAGATGTAAGATCTTTTTCTTCTACCAGTGCACAGTTTTTGTCTTCTGGCCTCTGGATTTTACCCTGTGTTAATCGAAAATAAAATATATTTAATGAAAAGTTTCTTGTCGATTGCAGACCTTCAGCTGTACCACAGTGAGACCCTAGAGCTCATGCTGCAACGCTGGTCAAAGCTGGAGAGAGATTTCAGGATGAAGAGTGGTCGCTATGACATCAGTAAAATCCCGGATATCTACGATTGTATTAAGTATGATGTGCAGCACAACAGCACCTTGAAACTCGAAGACACCTTGGAGCTCTTCAAGCTCTCCAAAGCCCTTGCGGACATCATTATCCCTCAGGTAGGAAATTAATTGGACCAAACGGTGCATGCTGTAGTTTCGGACATGCATGGTAGAGAGATAACCTCCCATGTCTTCCAGTTTAAACAACCCACTCTCCGTACATAGTCTTAGTAGCTACACTTATTTGATAACGCCCCTGTGAAGCACCCTGAGACATTGTCCTACGTTAGAAGCACTGTAAATGCAAATATGACACCTCACCTCATACCCGCTTAGAAAGCAAAAAGTCTCCTATTAATAAAAACACAAAATGCTGGAAATACTCAGGTCAGGCGGCATCTACGGAGAGAGAAACGGGAGTAACGTTTCAAGTTGATGACCTGTCATCAGACCTGGAAAAAAAATCAGATGTAATAGGTTTTGAGCAAGGGTTGAACGGCACAGGGACAAAAGGTCTGTGATAGGGTGAAAGACAGGAGAGATTGAATGAGCGGAGAGTTAGTCTTCCAGGGCCAAAGGGAAGGGTGATAGGGCAAGAAAAGAAACAAATAATTCAAAGATGTGCCGAGAACAGGTGTGCTGCTGTCTGAGAGAACAATCAAAACGTGAAGAAAAGGAAATGCAATGCAGGAGTGGCCGGCAGAGTTTGTGGTCTGAAATTGGTGAACGCAATGTTGAGTCCGGAAGGCTTAAGATTCCTGTTAAAGTGAGGAGGTGCTAGAATATTATGTAAGGTTCTTTATTAAATGCAAGCAGCCTGCATTTTGAAATTTTGGTACAAAGCTGCCATTAGGCTGTACACCCACTAGGTGGCGATAATAACTGCAGTTACCCAAAGGTAACATTTTGTTGCTGTCTCCCTGCAGCATTTTAGCTCCAATCCCTTGGCTTCAACCTCTGTTTGGCAATCCTAAATAAACTTTGTAATTCAAATATGTTTTCATCAAACCGGAACATTCCATGAATTGAAGTAGCGCAAATGCCTGGCAGATTTGAAGGTTACATTTCATATACTATTACGCCACACACAGAAATAGAACAAGAGGCTGGCCCTGATTAAGACATATTTGCATATCTGTTCTACACACGCTACGCACAGAAAGCTCTCTGGCTGCTCTCTTCTTGAATGACAACTCATTCAACTGCAAAAAAAAAGTCTTGCATTTATTGTGTAGGGCTCTGGATGTGCAACACTCATAGTTCTGGTCTTTATACTATAAGAAAAGGACATGGAAGCACTGCAGAAAGTGCAAACAAAGACTTACAAGGATGCTACCAGAACTGAGAGATTACAGCTATTCGGGAAGATTGAATAATTTGAGGCTATTTTTCCTTTAGAGAAGTAAAGACTGAAGGTGAGCTGATAGAGGGCTATAAAATGGTCAGTGGATTGGGCAGGGTTAGATATGGAGGTTATGTCCTCGAGTGATCTTTTTAACATATTTTCTCTACCCCTCAACAGCGACTTGCATTTATATAATGCCTTTAACGTCGTAAACATTCCAGGATGTTGTCAGACGAAATTTGTCACTGAGACACATAAGGCAGTATTAGGACTAAAGCTTGGTCAAAGAGCTAGGTTTTAACGAGTGTTAACGGAGGAGACACCGTTCCAGGGAGGGAATTTTTGGAACTTGGGCCTGTTAGACCTACTTGTAGAGCATGGTGCTACTGCCGTACCAAAGTGCCAAGTCTCTAAAAAAAAAAAGCAAAATACTGCAGATGCTGGAGCTCTGAAATAAAAACAAAAAGTGTTGGAAATACCCAGCAGGTCAGGCAACATCTGTGGAACGAAAGAGTTAATGGCTGAATTTTTCAGATGGCGGGGGTCTCCCTTCCCAGCATCCAAAGAGTTGGCGGGGAACGCATCCCACCGACTCAGGTGCTCCACAGCCATTTCGTGCTCCATTGAGCGTTAATTGGCCGCAGGCAGGACTTCTGCCCCTCACTCAGGAGGAAGCCCCGCCTTAGAGAGCTGCTGGCCAATCTGATTGGCTAGCAGCTCTGTAGTCCCTGTAGCGACATTGGATGGGGGACAATCAGGGTCTCGAGGGAGAGAGGCCAGGGGTGGGGAGTGGGGAGAGTGGTGGGAGGGATGCCTGGAGGCCACAGGACCTTTGTTGGGGGGGGCGGGGGGTGTTGCCGATTTCAGAAGGGGGCTTCTGATGGAGGCACCCACCCCCTTCTCGTCTGTCATCTAATTCTGTTGATTTTCAGGCTTCCCCCATGTATTCAACTTCACAGTCCCCCTCTCTCTCTCTCTCCCCCCCTCCCACCCCAGCCTGAAAGTCTGTCAGCAGGGGAGCGTGAATTTCGTCAGAACAGTCTCTAGCTTATTTTATTCTCTGTCTTGATGGGTTTTTTAATTGTTACAGATGTAAAAATCAATTAATGTATAATAATCAAGGTCAGCACCACACAATAGTGACAGGCCGGTATGTGGTTACTGACAGAACTATCAGGTTTCACTCACTTGACTTAAAAATGTCATCTGTTCTGGCATACTCCACTCCTTCAAATAAGTAGAGCTCCTGTTTGTTTAAATGATTCTGTGAGCCCACCTCGCTGTCTGATCATAAATCACTGTCTAACATTTCCCCAATGTTGACGTCTCTCACTGTGGATAAAGCTTTAGTATGCAAGCTATGCAGGCGCTGTCTGCACGTACAGTCTGTTCTATTTGAGTTCCACGCTCACTGTCACAATGGATACAAATCTCTCTGATGTTTTGTTTTAAACATTTCTCTTTCTTTGTGTTCTGTGGCAACTGTAAATTAGATCACAAATGCATTTCCACATGGTGCAAAATCCGTGTTTGTCATCAGTCTCAATAAGAATCCCTGACTGTATCTGTTCCTACTTATATATAATATATGTTGAGACTGGCTTTGCTAGACTGTTATCTTTCTTTCTCTCGCTCTCGGTCCTCTTTTTCTTTCTCTCTCTCTCTATCTCTACCTCTGTATCTATGTCTATCACAGTTGGTGTATGCATGTACATATAATAATAAAAATGCAGAGAGAGAGATGTAACAGTGTCTGTCAAGGCTAGCCTCCCTGCAATAAATACATTAATAACACTGTAATCATCGTAGGGGAACTAATTGGTGCAGTGTCTGAGTTTTAGGCTGAATCCTGGCTGATGGAAAATGATTACACATCTTCCCAGCATGGGGGCAGTGTATCCATCTCCAGCTCCCAAATGGGAATTCGTATTGTCTACTGCAAAAAGTCTGCATTTGCCAGTTTTCTGGGAATGCCATGTACCCGAGTGTTGCAATATGGGATTGTAATCATGATTCGTTCAGACCAGAGAATCTCATTAATGCTTCCACCCCCCCCCCACCCACTCCCCACATTCCCACGTTAATAAGTTAATTAATTGAAAATGAATTAAAAAGCTAATTTGTATAGAGTAAAATTCCCAGGAAAGATGATCAAGTTAATGTGATTTTGCAGTCAATCTATCCCATCACTCCGGGAATAAAAGTCCTTCTCTTTTCTGCTTGCCCCAATGCCATTCAGCATTTCTCACTTCAAGAGTCCGGGAAATGGTCTTGAGATCTGCTTTATGAATGAGCTGACTAGAAATTTCTAATAACCAAACCAAACGTTAGATGTCTCTTCCTTTAAAATTGAAGTTCGGATCACTATCCGGTGACCGGTGGTGGAGAACTGCATGCTTGTGAGCTCTGGGTAAGAAATTGGGGGTCAGAGAGGGTAGAAAACTGAGGGGTGGAAGGGGGAAGAGTAGAGAGGAGGAGATCCTTCTTGCCCACTTGGTTTGAGTGAGCTGCAAGATGCCATCTACAGGTGCATGCATTTGGACTCATTGCATTGCTACGTACTGGGGAAAAAAATTGTTATTCTTGAAAGAAATTACTGACTGGCATTCCGCTCACAAAAACCATCTTAACTAGTTGCTTAGCCCTTTGTTGTTTATAGAGGAGTCAGTTATGGCTCTTGGCGGGAAGGTACTGGGTAGATTCACTGTTGTAGCATCAGCCCCACTTGGTTTATACCAAACACAGCTTGTTCTCAACTGGCCATGGAGTCCTGTTTTATCTCACTGCAATAATTAAAATGCTGCTAAATCAAAGGCTCTGCCATTTTCCCAGTAAGTGAAATATTGTCCGGTTTTAGAATGTACTTTGAACAAAGTGCATTAAAACTCAGAATCCAAACTGGGAGCTCCTCTTTCCCTTGTCCACCTCACTTCACACACCCCCCACCCCCCCGCACTATACCACCCTCATCAAACTCACTCTGGCTGGTTGGTAACCCCAAGCGGCCCTGGTGCCAATTTTTGTACATTATCTCACAACCCAGAGATGCACAGGAGTAGTCACTGTTCCTTTGACAATTATTGGAAATGCACCAAAGTTCCATCAGCATCGGAAAGGATGGATTTAGAATCTAGGTAGAGATCCTTCATCACAAAAGATCATCCTGACCGGCCTTGGTTGACCTACCTTGGCTGACTGGTGTTGTATGTTTTCAGGTTATTTCCCTCCACTCCCCTTATTTTTCAATCTCCATAATTGTCTCCTTAGTGCAGCCTTTATTGACCAATTCCTGTGTGTGACCCTCTCTGTTGGGATAGCATCACACCATCTCAGGCACAGATGCAGGGGTACATGAAATAAGAAGAAATACAGGGAATATTTGTGGTGATAAGGAGTGGAGAGGGAGATAGGGGCAAGGATGTTGGCAGAATCAGCCTACAGTTTGTATGGCCCCTATTCCAAAACCTCTCCACCTCTCTCCTCCTTGAAGGTGCTCCATAAAACCTGTCTCTTTGAGCAAGCTTTTGGTTATCTGTCCTAATATCTCATTATGTGGATAAGTGTCAGATTTTTGTCTGATTATGTGCAAGATATTGTGCTACATTAAAATGTGTTATATAAATGCAGCTAGTTGTTGTTGAGGTGAGATTGATTTATTGTTGGATCAGTTCCAAGCTCAGGTGCTGCAGAATTTGAACTGCAGTAAGAGGAAGATAGAGAAAACAACAAACTACAAATCTGAAATAAAATCCAGTGTGTTGGAAAGTGCATAGCAGGTGTGTCAGCTTCTGAAAATAAAAAAACATGTTAATAGAACCTTGCAGTACAGAAGGATGCCCTTCAGCCTACCATACCTGCTGGCTCTTTGCTTGAGGAATCCAATGCTATCCCACTGTCTTGTGCTTTCCTCGTGACCCCAGAGCTCTTATCCGTTCTTCCCTGAAAAGGTATAGTGCTTCTTGCCTTAATCGTTACAATGTTCTAACAGTCCTGAGTAATGACATTTTTGCTAATCTCCCCACAGAATCCCTTAGTGACGGTTTTACATTGATATCTCCTTGTTGCTGTCATGCATTCAGAGAACGTTGTCTTTCACTAATCGCTCCATTAAAAACTTTCATCATTTTAAAAACCTTCATTAAAACCAGCCTATGCCTTCTCTGTTCTCATAGAATAGTCTTCGCCTTTTGAACCTTTCCTCAGAGTTTCCCATCATGGGTGTTCACCTGGTGAATCTGCACTGTACGCTTTCTGTAGTTTTAATGTCCTTTCTGTTATGGAGTGGTCAGTATTCTTGACTCTGGCTGAACCATTACCATGTACATATTATCATGATCCCTTTATCCTTGTACTGTTGATACTTCGTGTGTAGACCCTTGTTTGCTGAGAATACTGGTTCTGATTGACTGATTTACTCAGCTTCCATGCTGCAAGCACTCAGCCTGTTATGTTTTCTGTAGGAATATGGTATTAACAAAGAGGAGAAGCTGGACATTGCCTATGCATATTGCCTTCCACTGATCAAGAAAATGCAGCTGGATCTACAACGGACGCATGAGGATGAATCTGTAAACAAACTACACCCACTGTAAGACAGCCATTGGGATTGTGAGCCCTTGCTGCTTTCAGATTGTGCTTGCGTACTTGATAGAACATTGTTCTAAATCCATTTGCAGTTGGCTTTGCATTTCTGGAGGGAAGTTCTTACAAAAAATGTATAAATCTAAAACAAAATATTGACAAAAGAAGTGGGGTGGAGTGGAGGAGAAATAATTTTATGCAGTGAACTGCTGTGGTTTGGAATGCACTGCTGAAAGGGTGTTGGAAGCAGATTCAATAGCAACTTTCGAAAGGCAATTGGATAAATACTTGAAAAAGAGAAACTTGCAGGGCTGTGGGGAAAGAGAGGAGAGCATGACTAATTTCAGAAAGCCAGCATAGAAATGACTTGAAGGTCTTTAATTGCAACTTTGTGTGTTAAAACACAGAGCCAAAAAATGGGAGCAATTCTGGAATGACTGCAATAGAAAGGGGGAGTGAGTGATTTAGACCTGATTAGTCCCCAGTGTTAATAATGGGTGAAGGTGCTGCCTGATATGGTAGCAAAGCTTAATTCTAAATCTGAGCTGAGTTTGCTAACCTCTTCCAAAGATGGAAGACTAAATTGTGTTAGGGAGGCAGGGGATGGTGGCAGGGGAGAATCAGTCTTGGTTCCCAATTCGAAGCATTGCTGGAAACTGGCACGCACTCTAGCACTAAGTGAAAATAATGTGAGCTGTGATGCCCTTTATGGCCAAACTGTTTGACCATATCTTGTCTAGGCTCCCGGATGAAATTTTTCTTCCTTTATTCTTTCACGGGATATGGGCCTCGCTGGCAAGGCCCCAGCATTTGTTTCACATCTCTAATTGCCCTTGAAATGAATGGCCACAATGCTGAATCTGCACCCTCACATGGGCCAGACCAAGTGAGGATGGAAGATTTCAAAAGTGAATCAGATGGGTTTTTATGATAATTGATGATAGTTGTCATGGCCACCATTACTGACGCTAGCTTTATATTCCAGATTTATCGAATTTGAATTCCACCAGCTGCTATGGTGGGATTTGAACCCACGCCCCCAGAAAATTAACCTGGGTCTCTGGAGCTAGTCCAGTGACAATACCACTACACCACCATTGGCTGTAAAGCACTTTGGGGGTTTCCTGATGCTGTGAAAGGTGCTATATAAATGCAAATCTCTCCTTTCTTTGCTGTAACACTGCTCACCTGATTAGCTTTTTGTTCTGTTGTTTAGCTATTCCAGAGGAGTGATGTCTCCTGGGCGCCATGTTCGAACACGGTTATATTTCACAAGTGAAAGTCACGTCCATTCTTTGCTGAGTTTGTTTCGTTATGGGGGTCTCTTGGGCGTAAGTAGAAGTTTTACTTTCACAAGATCAGATGTTCCTCAATTGGTGCTTCTGAGAATGGGTGAACTTTGAGAGAAAAACATGTCTTTTAAATTAATTTCCCCCTCCCTCTCCCCAACGTGCTCCTTACCTTCATTGTGTGCCTTTGCCTACTCCCAACCCAGTGCGTATCTTTTTCTGTCCAACTCTAAAACATTCACAAAATATTCTTTAATTATTTCTAATCTGAATTAATGGACTTTCCTTTCTGATTCCCAGGAGCTAAAAGATCAGCAGTGGAAGAGAGCCATGGACTATCTTGGGGCAGTCTCAGAACTGAACTACATGACTCAGATCGTCATAATGTTGTATGAGGATAACAATAAGGTATAGCCTTCATAAATGTATCCTTTATTGATGGATTCACTGTGTAGGGAAGTGAACAGTAGGAGTTTTAGTTGTATTTTGTAAAACAACTTTCCTTTCCAGGTTCGACTTTCCCTTTCTCTCCAGAAGGCTCTGTTTCCTCTGCTAGGTTGCCGTTCCTCCAGTGTCAGCAATGCTCCAGCACCTTTCCCAAGTAGCCACCTTCAGACATAATCTTGGTGGTGAGTGTCCATAGGTAATTCAACTACAATAAGGGACAAATCCCAAGCAAACCCTCATTTCTGCACTTGCCAGCAGCGAATTAGGAGCCGGAACTGCAGCTGATTTGCTCCTGCCCCTCGCCCCTCCAAACTTAGCAGAGACCAACTTCAATGCTCCACTTGCTGTGAATCAGCTAAGACAGACCAGCTAATTCACCACATGACAGCAATTGAACAAGAGCCTTTCTGGCCTGTACCACTCACCCGGTCACTGCTGTAGCCATTTGAAATGTTTTAGTGTCACTGAGGAAAAGTTCATATATCTTTAATGAGAATAGAGAATAGTCAGAATTTGGACTCAATGCATTGATGATATGACATACCAATGCAGCTTATAAGCTTCATTGAATTTTCTCTATGTTTACTGACTGATTCATTTGACTAAATAACAATTGTGGCTACACTTCAGAAATGAATCTATTGGATGCAAAACACTTCAGAATTGTGTATCACAGAAGGAGGCCTTTCAACCCATTGTGCCTGTGCTGGCTCTTTCAAGAGTTACTCAATTAGTCCCACTTCCTGCTTCTTTCCCATAGCCCTGCAAATGTCCCTTTTCAAGTATATATCCTGTTCAATTCTGAAAGTCGCCATTGAATCTATTTGCAGCACATTCCATATCATCATAACTCAGTGTGAAAAAACTTTTCATTCCTTCCATGGATTTGTTCCCAATTATCTTAAGGATGTTCTGAAGCTGTGAAAGGCACTACATAAATGTAAGTTAATTCCTCTTTCCTTTCTCTGCCCCTTTAAGGACCTCCTAAAAATATCTCACCTTGGCCCATATGTACAATCACTGCCCCCAGCTTCTTCTCCTTTTCCAGTTCAATATCCACCTCTCACCTGAAAAGTACCTGGGGATGTTTTTGTTATGTGACAAGTATTGTGTAGATGCAAGTTATTGAAGCTGCAAAGAAAATAAAATTCAATATATTTCTTACAGTTTAATATATTGGAGAGAGAAAGCTTTTAGGTTTTATATTGAATAAAACAAAAGCCTGAAATGGATGTTTATTTACCAATGTGCAGATTAGCGAATGATTTCAGCTTGAAGTCTTGGTGGAACTGCTTTTCCTTTGCAGTACTTTGAGTGCTGTATGTAACTGGAGCCATTTTTAATCTATGGCCCTAAACAGTGATTGAAAAGCAGTAAAGAACTTCAGGTATATTGCAACAGGGAGCAGGTAACACTGGTACAGCTGAATGACTGGATCTAACAGCTCAGTCTGAAAACCATTGAATATTATTGTTGGCACAATATTACCTGGGCATTCCTTAATGTTTAACTTGTCAACTCCATAACTTTAAGCACTTGACCCGCAGATTCCAGAGCAGGTTTCATAAATCAGCCGTTGGATTCATTTTGAAAGTGATTGCTCGGCACCTTCAATGTAACTGACCCACTTGTGAAAGGCTATTTACTCCTCTAATCATGAGGATGTTGGGACATAGAAGGGAAGGGGATAGTATGAAATGTGATGTCTCCGGGGAACTATGGAAACCTGAAGCTTGGTTGAGTTAGGGAGTGTGAGGGGAATTTTTCGCAGTAATCATAGAATCTTACAGAAGGAAGATATTCAACCCATCATGCATGTGCCAGCTCTTTGAACGAGCAACCCAATTTGTCTCATTTCTCTCTAATTGTGGAATTTTCAGTTCTTCCTGAAATTGGCTGTCATTTTTTTCCTATTTGCTTTTCCTTTGTTTTTGCCTTCCTTGGAAATTGGGATCATTAACAATTGGGTTAGGTGGGAGATGGAATTGCACTACCTATCCAGAAGGGTGGGAACAGGTGGGAAGGGTATTTCATACGAAATAGGAGCAGAAGTAGGCTATTCGGCCCCTTGAGCCTGCTCTGCCATTCAATAAGATCATGGCTCATCTGTTTGTTTTTCGAGTTCTACATTCTACAAAGGGGAGGTGATGGCGTAAGTGGTATTGTCACTGGACTGTTATTCCAGAGACCCAGGGTAATGCTCTGGGGACCAGGGTTCGAATCCCACTGCGGCAGATGGTGAAATTTGAATTAAAAGAAAAGTCTGGAATTGTCAATGGTTGTAAAAACTAATGTCCTTTAGGGAAGGAAATCCTTACCTGGTCTGGCTTACATGTGACTCCAGACCCACAGCAATGTGATTGACTCTTAAAATGCCCTCTGAACAAGGGCAGTTAGGGATGGGCAATAAATGCTGGCCTAGCTGGTCACGCCATGAATAAAAAGAAAAATTCCCATCTACCCTCGATAACCTTAGATTCTTGTTAAGCAAGGGAATCTGCCTTAAAAATATTCAGTGACCCTGCTTCCACTGCCTTCTGAGACAGAGTACTCCAAAGTCTCTCAACCCTCTGAGAGAAAAAATTTCTCTTCATCTCTGTTCTGCAAAACAGCGCCCCCTTGATCTGGACTCATCCGCCAGAGGAAACATCCTTTCCACGTCCACCTTGTCAAGACCATTCAGGATCTTATTTTGTTCAATCAAGTCACCCGTCACTCTTCTAAACTCCAGTGGAAACAAGCCCAGCCTGTCCAACCTATCCTCATAAGACAGCTCACTCATTCCAGGTATCATTCTAGTAACCTCATCAGAAATGCCACCAATGCATTTACATCCTTCCTTAAATACAAAGTCCAAAACCGCACACAGTATTCGAAATGTGGTCTCACCAATGCCCTGTATAACTGGAGCAACCCTTTTCATATCATATATCGCTTAACAACCTGTTTACACGGAAATGACCCCTCCCATTAAAGCCACATTAACAGTATTAAAGGAGAATCTCTTGCAACCACTCTTGTTTATAAAATCATACATCACAGATGAGTTTGTTCAGATATTGTGCCTATGCCAGCTTTTTGAAAGATCTAATCAATTAGTCCCACTCCCCTTCTGTTGTTCCCCCATATCCAGCAAATTCTTCCTTCTTAACTATTTATCCAGTTTCCTTTTGAAAGTTATTATTGAATCTACTTCCACCACTGTTTCAGGCAGTGCATTCCAGATTATCATAACTTACTGTATAAAAAAACAAAAGAATTCTCCTTAACTCCGATCTGACTTTTTTTTTGTTAACCAGTTCTATTGCCCCCCTCCTGCTACTGGAAGCAGTTTCTACCTATCTACCCTTATCAAAACTGCTCATCATTTTGAAAACTCTATTAAATCTTCCCCTAACCTCCGCTGTAAGAACATTCCCAGCTTCTCTAGTCTCTCCACATAACTGAAGTCCTTCATACCTTTCTAGTAAATTTTCTCTGCCCCTCCCTCAGGCCTCGACATCCTTCCTAAAGGATTGGACACCCTATCCCAGGCCTAACCAGTGGTTTATGAAGGTTTTACATTGTTTCCTTGCTTTTGTATGCTGTGCCTCTTATCAGTGAAGTCCAGGATCCCCTGTGCCCTTTTAACTGCTTTATCAACTTGGTCAATGTTCTTGTATCTGTAATATATACAATGTAATTTTGAAGTGTTTTGATTTTTTTTTGTATCAGGACCCATCTTCAGAAGAACGATTCCATGTGGAACTCCATTTCAGCCCAGGTGCTAAAGGTTGTGATGAGGATGAAAATGCTCCCACAGGGTCTGGGTTTCGACCTGCATCAGCTGAGGTAAATCCATTGGGATCCCTTGGATAATTTTCTATCGTCAAAGATATAACTGATAGTTTTTCACATATTTCTTTGATGAACTACAAAAAAGGCCTCATTTGCCACAGTATCCTACTGATTCACGTATATAACCAATTTTTTTTTCAAACATAGGCATTTCTTCAAAAATTAACATTTCAGGGATTCAAATTCTCCAACGAAAAGAATCTTAAGTCAGTCACAGCTCAGTAGACAGCATTCGCACCTCTAAGTCATAAAGTTGTGGGTTCCAGTCCCACTCCAGAGACTCGAGCACAAAGATCCATATTGAGGCTTGAGTGCAGTACTAAAGGAGTGCTGTATTATTGGAGATGCCTTCTTTCGATTGAGATGCTAAACCAGCGCCCCAGAGCTGTTAAACCGAGGCCCTGTCTGTCTTTTCAGGTGGACGTAAATGATCCCTTGGCACTATTCGAAGAGGAAGAGGGGAGTTCTCCCCAGTGTCCTGACCAATATTTATCCCTTGACCAACACCACGAAAACAATTACCCAATTGTTCGTGGGAGCTTGCTCTGCACAAATTGCCACGTTTCCTACAGTACAACAGTGGTTACACTTCAAAAGTATTTAATTGGCTGTAGAGTGCTCAGGGACCTCTTGAGATCATGAAAGATGATGTAGAAATGCAAAATCTTCCTTTCCTTAATTAACTTTTCTGTGCTCTGCTTTTGGCGTTGAAGGAATTTTGTCTTGAGAAGTAGCTTAGTATGTGCTTTGATCCTGTTGATGTACACAAGGAGTTAAAAAGCAACTTCATTCATAGAAGAATTTTTCTGGCTCATTTTGATACCATTGTTGGACAGGTGCCCTAGGGAGTAGCCAAGCCATTCAGTTTAAATCTTGAGAGATATGTTCAAATATGTTTTTAATTGGTAGAGTTTGGATTTTAGCAGAGAGTTGCTTCATTAGTTCCCACATGCTCTTTTTTTGAAGATATTCCTCTCTTTCTTTTTGCCTTTTTGAAATTACTGAGTCTGCCTGTAGCCTTTGAAGGGATATAATAAGGCCACAGAGCTTCCACTAAGGGTGAATAAAAAAGGGCAAGAGCTGCCGAGTATAAGATTGTTACTTATGGCATAGTTTAGCACTGCTGTTGAAAACTACTATTTTCTATTACACAAAATTATGCAACCTTAACTACTATAAAAAATATGCCATTACTGCTGTTACTTACTTATTCTTTTACTGCTTAATGTATTTGTTTGGCTGGTAAAGCCCAATTCAGAATCTCGGGCAATGTTAATCTGCAGTCTTCCCAAGGTGAGAAGGATGATGCGGTAAAAGCTGTAGCTGAGACACATTGCAGAAGCTGTGTTCATTCCTTGGGCACATTATAACTTTACCTAGATACATGAGCAAATGAAGATATCTCTGAGAACTTGGGCTCACCTATGAGAGAAGCCTGAAACACAAAAGTCACTCATAGGAGTTTTTTTTAAAAAGTGAATCAATCCCAAAATCATAGAATTATGTAGCACAGAAAGAGGCCAATTGTGCCTGTGCCGGCTCTTTGAAAGAACTATCTAATTCATCCCTGCATCACAGTATCTTAACAATGCAGAAGGAGACCATTCAGCCCACCGAGTCTGCACTGGCTCTCTGAAAGAGCATTCCACCTAGTCCCACTCCCGTGCCTTATCCCCATAACCCTGCACGTTCTCTCTTTTCAGGGAGCAATTCAATTCCCTTTTGAATACCTCGATCGAACCTGCCTCCACCACCCTTTCAGGAAGTTTGTCCTAGACTCCAACCACCCTTTGAGTGAAAATATTTTTCCTCACATCACATTTACTCCTTTTGCCAATTATTTTGAATCTGTGCCCTCTAGTTCTTGATGTTCTCTTGAGTGGGAACAGTTTCTCACTAATTACCCTGTCCATACCCCTCAGGATCTTGAATACCTCTATCAAGTCCCCTCTCAGCCTTCTTTTCTCCAAAGAAAACAATCCTAACCTCTCCAGTCTATCCTCATAGCTACAGTTCTTTATCTCTGGAATCATTCTTGTGAATCTCCTCTGTGCTCTCTCCACTGCCTTCACATCCCCTCTCAAGTATGGTGCCCAGAACTAGATGCAGTACTCCAGATGATGCCTAACTAGTTACTTCCCCTTCAAGGATTTCTACCAGTTTTATGTGCAGATTGTTACTGCCAGTTTGGGATTTTCAACTATTTACAATATAAAAATGAATGAATTGTTCAAATTCATGCTACATCCTCGCGGGCAATTATCAAATTAATTGAACTGTTTCTGAGTTGGTATATCGCTAACAATTGCCTTGCAAAGAGAGGATAGGAAAACTGGAGGATGCAGGAAAGTGAAAAAGGGAGGAAATAAGAGAGAAAGTAAGAGAGAGATTGACATAAGGCTGTTTATTTCCTCCATAGAATGAAGGTGGCTCCAAGACTGATCAGGGCAGCATGGAGGATCTTTCGGAGAATCGGGGGAGTGATGATGCGGATGGATTTCTTCCAGCCTTGCCTCAGCCAGCAGAGCCCTTCCAGATTCACAAAAAGTCTGCCCTGACCAAGACCAGGAAGATGGGCTCAATGGAGGTAAATAATGGCAAATGATATGAAGCACATAATGCTAGGTGGTGCTCATCTGGAATTATTTTTCCACTCCAAAGAGAACAATTTCAGCTTTTCCAGTTTCTCTACACACCTAATTGTCTCTTGAACCAATTTGTACCTGCAATTTCACTATCCAGCCCTGGTCTATAAAAGGTATAGAAAGTACACAGTACTTGCAGGAAAAAATGTTAACCCAAGCATTATTTCAGGTTGAACCTTGACTGCAAGATCATGGGATATAGGAATTAACCAGTTAAAATTATCATTTATTTCCAGCCTGAGGAGTACATTTTCTGCACTCACTAGTTCAGATTTACGTGGAGGTGGGGTGATGGGAGGGGGCTGAATTCAAATAGCTGAATTCATCTGTGCAATGCTGAATCTCTACTATCAGGTGTTTCAGACAAAGTGTGTTCAGTGCCCCAACTTAAGGTTACAACAAAGGATGTTTGTTTCGATAGTGGATTAACAGGCACACGTTTTTGTGAATCCACAAGGCGGTTGTCTCTCTGAAAGTTGGGTTATTTTTATTATGAACTGCTGCTGATGGAAAAGGACCAGTTTGTCTTTGGTCAGCTGTACTTCTACAGTGTGAAAGCTCCTTGGTTTACATTTGTTCCTCTTTATGGAGGGGAGGTTTCCCCAGGGTTGTGACATGAGTGTTACTACAATAGCTGTATTAGCAGAGTCGCTATTTGAGATTCAGATCTTCTCAAACCAATGGTTTTGTCAGCAATTACTGAAGTTCTCAGTTTGGCTGGTTTTCCTTTTTATGCAAAGTGTCTCTTTTGTCTGCAGGTGCTGTCGGAGAATTCCTCAAAGTACAGTGGATACCGGCTGCTGGCTCCTCCATATTCTAGACAACTGTCTGATGTGAAACAGAGTGGTCTGGGTAAGAGATTTTGACATTCTTAAACCTCTAAAGAATACAATAACAGTGCAGCCTCACCATATGCACACCACCATAAACAGTGGATGTATGCTTATATACCTGCCCACGAGCAGTAACTTAGCATGCAAAACTTTTTATTGGACTTACTTTTGGATTTTAACCAAATTTTAGAGGTGACTTTATTCATCAAGCATTGGCTCGCTAGGATTTTTGGGATCCATTGACTGGTTTCCAAAATTCACATGGGGGAGTGGTTTCAGGAAAACATTTGGGGTGGGGGGAGAACTTTGTTTGCAAGTGCTTACGTTGACTCATGGGGGCAGGTAGCACCACTGGCTGCTACCTATGCAGTGTTGTTCAATGAAATTAATGATGTGAAGCAGCATCACATGAACAAATATCTCCCTACTGTACTTTGTTAGCAAAGTTAGCTTTAATTTTTAAAAGTCTGAGGGGACAAGTTGCTAAAATTGTTTTTTTGGAGAGATGGGAGAAACATATGAAAAGGGACATAGGGTACAAATGCAAACAGGGAATGTAATATACTCATTGATTAGGCTATGGTTTTAGAATATTGTGTCCAGTTTTACATGCCGCACATCAGGAAAGCCAAGGCCGTTGAAAGGGTGCAAAAGAGATTTACTAAAGTGCAACTTGGAAGACACTAGAAAAGCTGTGGCTTTTCACTAGAACATGAAGGTTAGTAGGAGGCTCAATAGAAGTGTTCAAGCTATGTGGGGTTTTGTTAAGATAGAGAGAAGCTGTGGCTGCTGGTTTTGTGTTAGGAACTACAGACATAGATTTAAGATCACAAATAGAACAAAGGAAGTTGTTAGGAAAATTTTTTTAATGAATGGAATGACCTGGCAAGAACAGAGGGGAAAAGAGATTCTGTAATAGCTTTAAGTAGAAACGGATAAATGTATGCAAAAAAAAACTGTGAATAGTGTAGGAGAAGGGCAAAGTGAATAGTTTATTCAGGTGCAATTGGCCAAATGGCTATGCTGTAAAATCCTGTTATTCTAAGCAGTTAGTATCCCTTAATGCTTATAAAGTAGTTATAGTGTGTGCAGTAACGGTATCTCCACATAACTCTTAAGGATAACTTGTCACTTCTATTAACTGAATATGAGGGAAAGTAAGGGTCCAGGTTGGGTAAGAACCATGCACTAACCTTCCACTTCTGGAACATGGGCCTGGATATTAACAGGAGTGGGTTATGTTGGCAAGGGGTACAGCGGAGGTTGGGAGCACAGATTTTCATGCAGAGTGCCTTTTACCTCTGGCTCCCCCCCATGAGAGTCAGTATGATTGACAGAATTCACTGCTAATCAGCTAGTAGACCAGAGCTGGCTGCAGGACCAGTTAGGTTCAATTACTGACCCCATTGGGAGTCCAGTTGCTGACCCCAGGCATTTTTAATGGAGGAAAGGTGCTTGGTGGCCCATTGAAGCACTCCTGTTTCTCCTGCCCCACAAGTGGTGTTGTAAAGGCACTGAACTCCTCCCCATAGCCTTTCACACCTTGCTTCAGCTGTCAGGTTCCCCAAAGCCTGGGAATCTGGCCGCTCATAGTAAAACCTTCACAGCAGTTAAGTCAGAGGCTGCCAGCCTCATTAGCATAATTAAAATGCTTACCTGCCTCCTGGCAATGGTGTTGACTGCCTACTCTTTTCCCTCCCTCCATAAAAGGAGTTCCATCACCGTTGCTGGGTCAAAACCCTGGAACTCCCTCCCTAACAGCGCTGTGGGTGTACCTATACCACATGTACTGCAGTGGCTCAAGAAGGCAGCTCACCACCACCTTCTCAAGGGCAGTTGGGGTTGGGTAGTAAATGCTGACCTAGCCAACAACACCCACATCCCATGAATAAGCAAATAAAAAAAACTAGGAAGATGGTGGGTCAGAGCCGGCTTCCTGAAACAGTCAGAATTTTTTCCTTTTTAACCCTGCCCCCTCACCCAGTGCTGTGTGTTCACCCATGTTAAAACTCCCCCTGTGGGTTCAGAGCCAAAAGTAATTGTTTATGTCGGCTGTAAATTAATTTTGCCATTCAGATTCTTATTGGAGATGGAGACGGCCAAAATATTGGCTGCGATTTTCTACTAAACAGGCAATTTCGCTCCAGTTTGCTGGTGTGGGAATTGGAGCATTGTCCTACTAGCTTGGTTAGGATCCACTCCTTTATGATTGGGGCTAAGGTCCATTGTTGTAGCAGAGTGGCAACACTGTTAGATAACCATCTAACTGCCCCATGCCTGACCTGGGATTGCTCAATGCTGGCACAGGATGCCTGATATTGGAATTGTTCCATTCCCCAACACTAACAGCCCTCTTCTTGGCAAGTGCAAAAAAAGTGTTGAGTTAAATTATGAATAAAATAACCTGCCCTATAAGATGCACGCGTTTTGATTGGACCAGCATGCTTGGCTTGTTTACGGATCAAGAGATCTCCAGACTTTTCTTTGGGTTGTTTTGACTGTATGCACAATTAACAAAGCGCTTCAGTCTTTGGCATACAGCAGTGATGTGGAGTAGTGATTTCAGAAACATATACACTAATTTTGGTGTCTCGGCCACCCTGTTTTTTTAGCAAGAACAGATCGGTAATGAGACCCAAATGACTAACAAACTTAGTGCTATCTTCCTACTGGCTACTATTTCTCAGTGTGCTGATTTGAGTGTCCCGTGCTCATATTGCAAACAGGCAGCAGCGTCAACATTATTCAATGTAAATCAACAGCAACCTATATTTATGTAACATCTTTAACATGTTAAAATGTTCTAAAGGGCTTCTCAGGAACCTATTCAGACCAAAATTGACACCAAGCCAGGTAAGGAGACATTAGGACCGATATCAAAAAGCTTGATCAAAGAGGTAGGTTTCTTAGGTTGGTTCTTAAAGGAATGGAAGAAC
Source organism: Carcharodon carcharias (assembly GCF_017639515.1). Taxonomy (NCBI): domain Eukaryota; kingdom Metazoa; phylum Chordata; class Chondrichthyes; order Lamniformes; family Lamnidae; genus Carcharodon; species Carcharodon carcharias. The sequence goes on from NC_054498.1 coordinate 6,006,143, forward strand.
TTGCATTTATAGAATGTGTTCACAACCTCAATGTCCCAAAGCACTTTACAGCCAATACAGTCCTTTTGAAGTGTAGTTACTATTGTAACCTAGGGTACAGGGCTGCCAATTTACACACACCAAAGTCCACAAATGGCAATATAATAATATCCAGATCATCTGTTCTAGTGATGCTGGCTGAGAGGCCAATACTAGTCAAGGTAAAAGAAGGAGGGAAAGATGGAGATGTTTAGGGAGGGGATTTTAGGGCTTAGGACTTAGATGCCTGAAGGCACAGCTGCCAATGGTGGAGCAAGGATTAGGGAATGTATAAGAGGGCAGAACTGGAGGAACATTGTTTTCAGATAATTGTGGGGCTGGAGAAGGTTATGAAGGTGTTGAGGGACAAGGTCACTGAGGGCTAGGGTCCTAGATTTGCAGGGAGTGAATTCAAAAGCTTAAGACCTATATCTTGGTCTGCTGGGATCCACTGATATTGTTGAGCCCCAACCCCATTCTGATGCAGTGCAGGGCCCACTGAATGCTGGACCCATCTACTACACAGAATAGGAAACGGCCAGCTGTGTGACACCTTAAAGGAATCTCTTGTAGCAGTTGTGGGAGTGAGAACCAATAGCAAAATGTCACCTTTTGGCCATCAGGATGGGCATTAAGTGTCCCTTGTTGCTTAACCGACCCCCACCCCCTCAATAATGTTGTCCGTCCCCCTCCCCACACCACACAAATTGACCCAACCTGCCCCTTTAACCCCTTGCTGCAGGATTTGCCCGTCCCACAAATTCGGAGCTATCAGCAATTAGAATTCACAGTGCAGCTGATCAACGTCGTGCAGCTTATTGCTGCACTGAATCTGACAAATACCAGTAATGAGAATCAGTTAATCCAAATAGATAAAGTGCGTAGAACTGTCTGTAAGCTGCATCTACTCTTAACATTTATACTTTTCTCCTACTTTACACAGGGAAACAGACATGAGCATTCAGTTTTGTTAACTGTACTTTGTGCATTTTTTTCCATCCCAATTTATCTTCCACTGAAGGGTTTTTTTTTGCACTATTGCAACAAAACTTTGTGAAAACAAAATGCAGAACACTGCCAAACCTATCCCTCATCATACAGCTGCCATGGAGGAATGTGAACCCTTGTTTAAGCTTTGGCAATGCTTTTGCGTCCTTCAGGGAGTTTAAAACTAAATGGTGAATGGCAGAATAGAAGAGATGTATTGTGGAGTGCTCTTTAGGCTCTTTGTTCTTCCGAATTTCTGGAGAAATCCATTTCTTTCAGCACGAATAGACTTGAGCCCTTTTTGGCCTGATTCATGGAACAACAATCAATGGTCAGACGATTGTACGCCCACCCTGGCTCTGTTGGTAAAGGCACTGCCTACTGTAGCACTGAGTCAGACAGAGCAATAACTCCACTCAGCAACTTAGCCAAAAATCCAGTTGCTGCAGGTTGCAAAAACAGGAGACCGCACTTCACTGGCTTGACATATCCCGAGAATGTAAAAGGCAATCCATAAGAGCAGCTTCTCTCTCTGCAGACATCAGCTGCCCTCTGTTTTAGTGGCCATACTGCACGTGCAAGTCCACACTGTGAGTGTCAATTGGCCATTCAACCGTAAAGGACATCATTGCCAAGCCCAGCCTCACTGATCTCACTCAATGTCCACACATGCACACTCTCTAGCAGGAATCACCATGTAGTAGTCAAGAACAGGACCACTTACTGCCTTTACCCCCTTCATAATGCAGGGTGATGAAGCCAGTTTAGCAGCTTCAGTCTCTTCTCTGGCTACACTGGGCTCCGGTTTGGTAATTAATCCTAAGACCTGTTTGCTTTTTTCCAACTGAAATATCGAGGGCAGTTCGTATTGAATAGTTTAATATTCTGAATGTACTGAGCATCAAATTTTAGTGTACTTGTAATAGTGGACTGTTACATCTGTGTTCACTTTCAGCGGTATTGATGCTATGTTTTGATGTGCTACAGCATTGTGCGGCACATGCTGTGAGTTTCTCCAGTCACCTTGTGTAGCATGCTAGCAAGTACTGGACACGAGTTTGCTGAAAAGCCTTGGAGGCAGTGAGCGCATTGACTTCTGAGCAATTAACCACTCTTTCCAATTGGGGCCTTTGTGCTTGTTGGTATCATACAGTGCACCGGCTCATTCTGATAAAAGCAAGCTGCAAAATGTTGACGATATTTGAATTGAAGATATGGGAAGTTGAACTTTTGAACCTCCTGTTTTAAAATTGCAGCATTGGTTTAGGGATTCGCTTTAATGTAGAGCCCTTAACAGATATGAAAAGAGACAGGGCTGGAGACATTCGAAGTAAAATCAATTTCCATTTTGGGATTACACAGCTGTCTGGTATATCTTTTTAGTTGGCGGTGGGGGGTATAATTCACCATAATTTTCCCTCTTTTTTCCTGAATGAACAGAATTGTAATTTAAGGTTTCAGTGGTTAGTGTGTTTTCTGTGTTTTTTTTTCCCTACCCCTCTTTTTTCTTCATTGGAGTAAAGTTCCATAGTGCAACACCCTCTGGTACTTCATGCAAATGGTTGTACTTCTGATGTGGACCTGAATGGTGACTTTTGACAGGGTTGTGCACCTTGCTGAAATTCACTGTCTATCCTCACAAATGAAAAACGTGGTATTATTTAGTGTCACATTTAGACTAGACTGGGTTGAGTGGCAGTTTCCTTTTCTGCAGGACATTAGTGAATCAGTTGGATTTTTACTGCACTCCGGTACGACTTCTCTAGTGCTATTCCATGAATTACAAAAGCTTTTGAATACATTTTCACAACCCACATAACATGGGATTGTGTCAGTAGTGACCGCACAAGGTGTGGAACTCCATCTGGTGCTGCATTATCACGTTGGCTGGGTATCAAGCTGATTGAGAAAGGGAGCAAATAATGAACGCAACTCTGACCTGTCCAATAAGGGAATATTTGAACATGTCAATTGTCAGCCCCTCCAGATTTCTTCCATTCACTTCCCCTATAAAGGACTTTGGAGAGCTGTTCATTACTGCACTAACACACTTCTTCTGTGATCCTAAAAGCAGTCTGTTGTCCCTGAGTAAAATCTGAGGACATTAGAGTATCAGTATGCCAACCATCATGGTGTTTTGGAATCCTTGACCCTCCAATCCCCATGTTACCATTTCAACGGTGCTGCTGCGTGTGGAAAGAAAATGGAGCTGCGTTTGTATTTATGTGGTGTTTATCATTCACTGAAATGTCTCCAGGCACTTCATACAATAAATTACTTTTGGATTGCTGAGACTGTTATTTAAAAAAAAATTAAGCCCGAGAATTTTTCTAAGGCAGATTGAGTTATCCAGCATTGCTCTCCCACACAGACTAGTAGATGAAAGCAGTTTTTTTATTTGTCCTCTGGGTGGGTAACAGTGTGTGGCACAAGAAGAAAATAAGTGAGGAACTTCATAATGTCACAATAGGTACACTTTGTACTGTTGATCTTGGGACAGAAGCCTTGAAAAAATATCTAATTTTAATGATTTTGCTACGTCTATATCGTCTAACCTCCAGTATTGCTAAAGCTGCCCAATATCTGTTTCCACTGACAGATTTCAGTCCACAGATCGTTGTCCACTTGGGCAAGTGACATGAAGTCGTACATGAAGGAGCATCTATGATTCTATCCTGGCCTGTGATGGATTAGCTGATCTACAATTGGCCAGGGAGGAGGGGGGATAGAAAATTCAGTCAAAGTTCCCACTCCTGCTCATCACTGGTGGAAGTGTTTCTGTGATGTATAATGAGTACAAACTCAAATTGTGATGCCTCTTGTCAGTGAATAACTAGATAATTCTCGGCATCTTGATTTCGTAATGGAGGTAACAGAAAGCTGGATTCACCCCTGAAACTGTATGCCAGCAGGAACCAGCACTCCAGGCGAAGAGGGGAGAAATCGATGTTATGGTTGTTAATCAAATAAACTAGATTTACAAAACTTTCTGTTGAGAATTTGAGTTACAGAAAATAATACCAAATATAATTTGTTGTCTTAAATGTTAATTAGTGGCTGTTGAGATAATTAGTAAATTGTTATTGAGAATTGTTTTTATATATGCACGCACAAGATGGAGTTGGAGAGACTTTAGAAACACTCTTCATATGACCACCTAGTGGCCAGATCTTGTAACGACATTATGATATTAGTCATGGCAAAATCAATTGGGAAATGTTGACATGGCAGTTTACAGTGTTAAATGTTGATAGAAATACATAACATCAGGCAGTAAGATTTAAAAACAGGAAGTTGTGCCAGTCACAGTATTTGAAATGATCTCTCTTGCGTCCCTTGTGCCAGTTGAGAAAGTGGCATTGTAAGATTATGTCTTACGTTTTGGAAAATAATGAGTATTGCACAAATTGCTTTGGCTCTTATTTTCACCACTTCAGTTTAAGTATGAAATAATTCCTTATTCATGTTACAAAGATGTTTTATTTTAAAAATCACGCCTTAGCTTTCTTTTTGCTGTATGTTTTACACAACATTTATTAAACTATTGGGAATTTTTGGGAAAAAATGTTATTTTGTGAAAAGAAACAGTGTTATAAATAGCAGCTGCAGCCATACTTGAAAATGGAGAAGACAATTTTAATAAAAGCAAAATCCTTCAGATGCCGAAAATCTGAAATAAAAACAGAAATTGCTGGGAAAACTCAGCAGATCTGGCAGCATCTGAGGAGAGAGAAACGGTTAATGTTTTGAGTCAAATGACTTTCTTCAGAACCGACAATTTTAATGTCTCGGGTAGTGCCTCCCAATGTTGCTTGATGCCAAAAAGTGGCCATTGAGTGACGTCAGGACTTAGATCATCTTGCATGCTCCTCGTTCTTATGTAACCACTGAAGCTCACTGGATGGCCATGTGGGTGAGTTACCAGAGGGTACTGCACCCAGGGAACCACACACCAACAAAGTACTGTAGTTAGAGAGGAAAAGTGTATAAAAGGATTGATAGGGTCGATAGAAACTGTTTCCTTTGGTGGAAGAATCCAGAACTAGAGGGCATCGCCTTAAAATTAGAGTTAGCTCATGTAAGGTTGATATTGGGAAGCAATTCTTCACACAAAGGGGAGTGAAACTCTGGAACCCTTTTCACCCCCCAAAAGGCTTTTGAGGGTAAGGGGCCAATTGGAAATGTCAAAACCGAGATTGATAAATAATTGTTAGCCCAAGGGTAGCAGGGGTTACGAACCAAGGCAGGTAAATGGAGTTAAGGTATAGATCAATCAGTGGGACAGACTTGAGGGGCTAAATGGCTTCCTCCTGCTCTTATACGGCCTGGATTTTGTTAGGTTGCTAAGATGTTTACTGAGGTGTAATATGCACAGATTCAGCTTCTGCACTTTGGTTTTTGTTTGGAGAACATGCTGAGCTGTATAACACAAGTGTGAAATACTGGGATGCTTACAGGCCTGTCACTGGTGGTGGATGCAGTTAGTGGCTGGTATTTCTGGACATTTGTAACTAATGAAGTTTATCTTCACTCCTAAATTTAAAACAAAACTAATGTGATCCCTAACTTCTCAGATGGAAATTCTGCAATGTTTCTGAATGTTGTTTAAAAGATTATCTCCCATCTGTTCTGCATGTACCTGTATTGCATCTTATAAAGGCATGCAGCATGGGGAATTGTTACTAAACATTTTTTTTTTGACCTAACGCCTAACCATCTCGTGTGCAGGTTCCCAGTGTGCTGGTTTGTTCAGTACCACAGTACTTGGTGGCTCCTCTAGTGCCCCTAACCTCCAAGACTACGCCCGCTCGCACCGCAGAAAAAGTGGCTCCAGTTACTTTTCTCTGAAAGATGGTAGGTTGTTGAGAATTGTTTTCAATTTGCTGCTTCAACAATGCTGGAAGAAATCTGAATGCTGCACCTTAGGCTACTCTCATTTTATTAAAATTATTTCAGTAGAAACGTCTTATTCTTGGGGGGTGGGGGAGGGGAGATGTTTTTAAAAAATATCAAGGACTTTTCATTCCTAGCCAGTAACTCCTTCCTTATTGTGGTCCAAACCTATGTGATATTATCGTGTGAGCACAGTTACGCATTGTGATATTATGATACGATCAGCATATCCAATTTCCCTGTGTACAATTTTAAGAAGCATTAACCCAGTTATAATAAAGATCTCCATTAAAACAGCAAGACAATTTAATACAACCAGATTGAGCACTCGTACAGTAATACCACTCATTGTGCCTTGCGGACAATATTTTTCCAAAGCCACTATTCGACCTAGCAGATGCATTGGCTAATCGATATCTTTAGAAGTAACATACTGAGAGGTTCCAGTAATATCTTAAATTGTCATGGTAGATTATGAGCATAATTTCATCTTTGATGCACTGCTGCTTAGAAAACAGCTCCATGATTCATTGTCAACGTAGTTATATTTCTTAAATTGCCAGAGGTTAATCAACTGGAGGACATTTTGTAAAAGAGAAACAGGAAGCTGATTAGTCAGTAAAGCCTTCATGCAAACATTACAAATGGAACTATGGACTGCCATTGGCTGCACTGTCAGATGTGCTGTGAAATGGAGTGAAGGCCTTGGGCTCAACCCTGATGTTCAGTAGAGTAGTTAGATGGCCTCAGCTAGCATTTTGGGGGCACCATAGTCAACCATCATTTTCCAACTTTTGACTCCGGTATGGTTTAAAGGCTCTGCCTTGATGCCTTTTCCAGTTTGAATAACCTACTGACTGTCACACCTAGACACAGGTGAAAACTTGCTACCTGGTCGATGAGTCAGTGCTTTCAAGAGAGCAAGAAGGACATTGGAGGAGAGGGAGAAAATTAAGAAATGGAATCTCAAGGTTATACATTTTGATGAGTAATCAGCTCTCTGGTTCACTCTAGATTAAACACTGAATATGTATTTTAGAGTTTGATGAAATAATTTAGTGTCTTCTACCTATCAATTGAGTAATCGGTTTCACTGTCAGCAGGATACAGAGTCCGCTTGATAGAGTCACCACAGAGAAACTTTCTTCAGATGCATACAAGGGCTAGGAGCAAGCAGACAATTCACGATAATAAACAGTGGGTGGGTGGTCATGAAGGCAACCATACTCTTATATAGAAGGATACATTTTATATGATTCATATTTTTGCAGATGTTTATGTCAGGGTCTAATTTCACCACTGGTGCCTGTAAAGTGTGATGTGAAACCGACAAACCAGAGTTATACTGCCGGTTCCCAATTTCTGCCCAGGGATAAAAGAACTCTATGCATGTGTGTTTGCATGGATGTAGGATTGTGTTGCCTGCTTTTCCAATGCCTGTTTATTTGTTTCGAAATAAAGTAGAGCTAAACTGAAATATAATTAAATTAAATAGGTCCGGAGATCCATATGGATGAGGTAATTTTTTTAAAATGTATTTATTCATTTCTAAGATGTGGGTGTCACTGGCAATATTTATTGCCCATCCCTAATTGCCTCCAAATTAATTGATATGCCAGTCTTTGTTGTATTATACTGCAGGCTTGCACTTGTTCCTGGGAAAGGTAAGCTGTTTTGCCAGCTTGACTTTTTGTTAGTTGCAATATGAGAACATTTGACAATCTGTTAGTAAGATACTTCAAACTGTTTCCATTAATTTCAGTGGGCGAGTATGTTATGAATGTGTTAGGAATGTAGGAAAGGGGAGTGCCATCTCTCAAGGCAAGCACTGACTCCTGTTGCATTCACACACACCCCGGCTATGCAGTGCCTCACTAATTCACGTTCAATATTAATTATCACTTGGTTATAATATGAAGCTATTGGTATTTTAGTTCTTGAAAAACAGTAATCTATTGTTTTAACAGTGTTCTTTGGCCCAGGGTATTAGAGTTGAGTAAATGAATGCAAACAGTAGTAGAGTAGACTAAATAGAGTTGAGGATGTTTCTGTTGCCAATGGAAATGGGTTCTGCTGGCTCCCACTGCAAGATAAAGTTTATCCGTAATATTTACACTGTGCAGATGCTTTAAGTAATGTATTCAGATTAGATGTAACTCTCTTGGTCAGTCATGAGTTATCCTTCACCTTTTCCTTTGTGCTAAACTTCCATACACTTTGCAGTAGTGTATATATTGTTCAAGGGTTTGAAGGAAAGTCTTCCTGCTACATAAACTATGTTCACTTTTGACAACATAATGACAAAGTCTTAATTGTACTGGTTTAACAATCCAGGATTGAAGAGATCTTGCTGTTACCTAAAACAGGGATGAAGCATTTTATCAGGTTTGTTTAGTAAATATATCTTTCTAGATGGGCTTCACACCTCCAGGAAATGCTGATGCCATCTCTTCTCCCCTATAAAGAATGGCCTTTTGTGTGAAGTTTTGGGTTTGACTTCCTGTATCTTCCTTCCCCATCCTTGTAGACAATATGACTGAAGCAAGCAACTATGCAATGGGGAGAGATGTACCAAGCTGTGTAATGGAATTGGATTCTTTAAGTGCAGAAGGGATATTTATATTGCAAACCCATCTTTTAAAAAGTGGTAGTTTGAGCTCCAGAAAGCTGATTGTACTGTTGCAGCCTTCTATTAATTAAAAATGCACACTGATCTTAAAATTTGGCTTTGCTAAATCATAGAATTTAGGATCTAACAGATTGTCATCAGTAAGGGTAACTGCAGAACTCATCTCAATTAGTAGAAGGGTGTAACTTAGAACAGACAACAGAGAGTTGTATCTGAAATATTTTACTTTACATTTTTGTGACTTTGGAAAAGGGAACAAGAGTTCAGCAGTCCCGTTCTTTCCCTCCTATCTTTACCCGTGCTTTCTTTTAAGTCTGTGCCTTTGTGACTCTGAAGCTTTTTGCTACCCCTTCATAAAGTTCCGAGGTTGTGATTTTAAAAATTTTTATTATTGTATTCCTTCTTGGGATTCTTTTACATTTTCATTAACATTTTTTAGCTATTTTTAAGCACTCTTAAGAGCTCCTACCCAGCAGGTGATGAGCAAGTTTACAGAGCTTACTGGCACTGACAGGTGGACCTATTGTACCCAGAAAACAGGGAACTAATCCAAGTTGGCTTAAGCTGTAATACTGTACAAACTTTTCTTCAAAGCAATTCACTATCAGAAGCAATAATGATATTAATGTGGATTGATTGACTGGCCAGACAACACTTAATCCCTGACAGGATTTTCCATTCTCAGGACATGGATTGAAGTTGAATTTAAAAGTGATATGATGAAAGATCCATGTACCAGTAATGGCTGTAATCCAGTCTCCAACAAGCTCTGGCTGGAATAGAGAATTTAGGGCTGATTGCCACACAAGCTGTGCTCGCCTAGTAGGTCAGCTGATTAATGCAGTGAGCAGCAGAGCTGCACTAAAACCCTGGTCCGTACTGAGTTAGCTGGGCTGGATCAAATCTGGGGCAACAATAGGGGCACCAAGGTTGACCTCCATGAGCATTGGTTAGGGAAGGGACAGTCTTCCCTTTGACCACCGTTCAGTGATCCATACTGGAATGTGTAAGTTGTGTCTACGTACACTTGTGTTGCACGTTTATGTCTTACTGGACACCGGCATAGAGGTTGTTGGGCAAAAACAGGATCAACTCAACTGTGATGTCCCCTTTGGTTGGATAGACTGCCAAAAAATAGTCACTTGGGCAAAGGGGAGCCATGAGATGGTGTCTCAGCGAGAGTCAGCAGAAGAGTGTAACCAGTAACAATCAAACAATAAAAGTCCTGTGTACTGGGCTTAGTTTGGGGCATTATCTTCTTCAGTTTTTGTGTTAGCCGTGATCTGGTCACCAAAAAATAACTCCTGGTGCACGTCGTAGTCCGATTGTCTTCTACATTTTTTTTATTGCATTATCCCGCACATATCGCCCACAGTTCTACTCTTGGCAACTTAACATTTGGTACTATCATTCCAGTCATGGGGGGAAAGTGTGCAATTTATCAGTTGTGCCCCCTTCCTTATTCTTATTTCAATCTCCAGTAATTGAGAAATGTTAGCACTAAATGATTAGTTGTTTCAGAAGATGCTTCAAGGAATCTTAAGTTACCATGAAGATTAGATTTACATTGGGACCTTTCCTTTGACAGCATGGGAAAAGCCAGTGGTGCCTATTTCTGCTGACTCAGTGCCAGATATAGGCAACCCAAGCTGCCTTCCTATAATGCGCCTGATCTTTTGGACAACAAATGAATGTAATGCTATTATTACAGAAATGCTGCCAGCACCTTAATGACAATATAGGAATGGTGAGACAGGAGAGCTCCACTACTCACCGCCCCCATGGAGTGACAGATCTCTGCACGTGTGGCTCAGATGCATGCAGTGAAGCTATGCAAGTGAGACATTTATTTATTTAATGGAAAGTAAATGGACAGCCCGTAACAGTATGGTGGGCTAGGAGGGCCATCTTAATTTCACTTTGTTTCCTTAAAGGCAGACTTTGTACTGGCACCGTTTGTACTTCTCCTGGAGCAAAACCATCACCTAGAGATATTCCAGTTTTGTCGATACCAAGCTAGATTGTGTTATGTGCTTGTGTATCAAAAATAGAACTGCGACATGAGTATTAAAGGTATAGAAGGTCTGACTATTCCTAACGCTGTTAACTTGCTGATACCAGGCACCACTAAGGAAACCTGACTCTTCAAATATGACGTGGGAATTATGCTGTTCAAGGTGCCTACTTTATTCTTTTGAGTCTCTAAGTTTGTTCGCATTTGAATTCCCCAGTCTTGGGCATATGACTTTCAGTACTCAAACCAGCTTTTATGTCCATTGCTCTAAAAGAAGAGGATTGTGTTAGATCATGGTGAGAACGGTTGGTTGGATGGGTATAGAAAAAGATGCATTGCCAACCCTTATGCATGCTAAACAATGCCCCTAATAATGATAGTTAAGCTCAGGGGCAGTGCAATCCATGCAAGGCATCCCAGTCTTCTCCCCTATCAACACAATCAAAAGGGGAGAATATTGAAGCAAGAGGCCCCAATGAGAGAGGATTGGGGCTGCATTTTTCTTCTAAGGAGTCATCACCCGCTCATGTAATGTGGGAAGTTCTCTGTTAAAACTGCAGTGTTAGTTTTAACTTCAGTCCTTTTTGTTTCCTCAGAAATGTTATCTATGCCAGCCGTTAAAAGATTTTCTGTCTCGTTTGCAAAGCATCCGACTAATGGTATGTTTGCTTCTTTTCAATTATCCTTTACAATCTAAACTTTTTGACTTTTTTTTTGCATGGTTCTTAAATGCACTTGTGCTTTTTTAAATCTTTTAAATGTCCACTTCAATCTTTTCTTTTCTCAATTTTTGTTTTTCCCCTTCTTATTTTTTCATTACTTCAGCATTACCACACCAAAATCTTTAACATGATTCCACTTTAATATGGAAAAAAAATCCACACATTCTTAACCCTTTTTTTAAGTTGATGACTTTTCTTTTCTATAAAACTTTCATCAGTTTAGAATAGCAATTGCACCTGTCAATCACTCCATTTCACCAGCTGTGAAGCTCTGACTGGCAACCATTTACACCTCCTTGATTTCACTTCACTGTCCAGTTAACCATCGGAAAAACTTGACTATCTTTTGCAGGTTTCGAGATGCATGGCCAGGTTTTCTATCAAATGGGCCCTTGGTAGTAAAGGTTACCAATGAGGGTCACCTCCTGCTCAAAGAGGCCATTCTGCTAACTTACAATTGGTATCAGTGACATCGTCCTAGGAAGGGGGTGAGGCAGTAATCAATTGAGTCTCTAATTCTGCATCACATTTCCAGTGACACCTGATAGAAAATACATCTCTGTGACAGGGGCAGGCTCTCAATGTGTCCACTTGAGGGGAGTGATGTAGGGGTGGTAGAGCCTAGGTCGCTATATCCCAACAAAATGGTGCCTTTGGGAGAGGAGGGATTTAAAAAAAATTTGAACTTCAAACACAGCTTTTGCATTCAGGCAGAAGGTAAAATCAAGCTAACAATTCTCCAAGGGTGGAAATGAAAACTCTGCAATTCGTTTAAGTGTATTGTTGGCCATTTTCTATTGCATATATCCAACACTGGAGGCAGTAAGTATGTGTTACACACCAACAGTTGGCTCACCGTCGAATTGTTTGAGAAAACTAGGTCAGGATATTTATTATATGATGGTTTATTAGATCTCAGAATGGTGTTCCATTTAATAGATAACACCGGCCAAGCCAACAGGAACCCATGTCATTCTTATTCAATCATGCAATGTTTTTTCACAGTCTGCATCTGTCGTCTTTTCATTTTCATATGTATGCATGATACACTTTAAAAAAAAAAAGTGGAACTTGGAAGTGTGAATTGCATCCTTTTCAATTGTTCGGACAAATTGTCTCACTCACACTTCTTGTTGGTGTTTGTACCTGGAATTTTGTTCAAAAACTCTGTTCTACTCATGAGCCCCAGTGTCCCAGATAACTGCATAAGTCAAGCATGGATTTTACTGCATGAATTATCACACTCCCTCTCAGCCAAATTTCTCCCCTTCTGAATGTAGTACGAGGGTATGGTTGCACAGATTGTAACTAATCATATCTTCATTTAACTTCTTTACACAACAGCATTTGTTTTTGCTCATTTGAGACACGGTGGAAGTTTGACAGACATAAGTAAGCACCCTGTTTATTTTGGAGCTAAGATTGCCTTACTGAAAGAAATCTCAGCGAATGGGGAGTGCAACTGTATCAACACCCAGAAATATACCTGTGATTTTGGATAGTGAGAGAGCAATATATATCTCATGCATGATCCTTCTTTTTGGGGGTTTCATTTACAATGGAGGATAATTAATACATCATAAACTCCTACATGAATGAAGTTTTCACCAGTCTTAGACACATTGTCCTAGCCCCCAGGGCTTGGGTCCCCATCCCATTCGCCTACAATCGAGGGCATATTACTTCACCCAATTCATGACAGTCCATCTTCTTTGGATTTTAATTAATTGAGAAAAGTTATCAAGTAAAGTAGGATCTTCCCATTAGACCCTAAATGAATTTCTATTTCAATTCATTATTGAGGTCATCGCCCACAGCTTTTGTCTAATTGCAATTGGTTTCCTTTCTCTGGAAAGATCACCTCCTATGGAGATTAACTGCGCTAGATAGCATGATGTGTCACTGTTACAGGGCCTGTGTGTGCAGTTAACCCAAAAGAAAAGAGAATCTGTTCCCTTGAATGAAACTTAATATCTGTGCTTGAAGATGGTAGAGTGATTGTTGTATTCATTGGAAGTGTTCTCCATTTGGTAGGTAGGTGAAATATTTTCAAGCTGCAGGATTGAGATGCACTTCAAGCCCACATGGAGTGCCACGTCAGCATATCAATCTCTGCCCAAAGGTCACTGCAGAGTCCTCTAGATCTCAGTTGAATATCAGTCTGAGTTAATGCATGCACGGCTAAGCTTGGGGTAATATTCTCGATGTCTTTATTTTCATCATAGAAAACTAGTTTGTATTTTCAGAATATAATTGTGACATTCACCAATTAAATTTATTAGTATTAGCCATGGTTTAGTTGGTAGTTGGCACATTCACCTGAACCAGAAGACTTATGGGTTCAAATTCCGCCCCAAAGACTTGAACACAAATATCCAGGCTGACACTCTAGTGCAGAATTGAGTGAGTGCTGCACCATCAGAAATATTAGACAGAGGCCCTGTCTGTTTCCAGATGGATGTAAAAGCCCCCGCAGCACTATTTTGAAGAAGAGTACACAAGTTCTCCTCGATGTGTTGGCCAATATTTATTCCTCAATCGGTATCACAAAAAGCAGACTGACACTCCAGTGCAGTGCCAAGGGAGCTCTGCAGTGCCATGGGTGCCGTCTTTCTGATGAGATGTTAAACTGAAGGCTCCATCTGTCTGTTCAGGTGAATGTGGAAAGATCCTAAGGCACTGGTAACAGAAAAGGATATTCGCCTGGTATCCAGACAATATTCCTTCATCTAGCAGCATTATTGATTTTTGGATCTTAATGACAATGTAATTGCCATCTTTGTTTAAATAAGTCTATGCATCAAAAACAATTCTCTTTGATGCAATTGAAATGTTTTAATAATATAATCAGGCTGTAAGTAAATGCAAGTATCTTTTTCTTTCTGATTTTTACTTTAAGAAATACTAACGCATATTCCTTTTGGTCCAGTTCGAGATCAGTAGCTCATTGTCTTTCTCTCTTCATCTGGTTCATTCTTTTCTTTGCTGTTTCAGATTCTTACAAATGCTTTTTCCTTACTTAATACAATAATAATGATGGTAATTGTGTCCTTTTTACGTTGCTGTTTTTATTTTGTTCTTTTCTCCCCACTGATGCCGTTCCCTAGACTTGCTGGACAATCATCACGTGGCGCAGTTGCTGAGGCGATTTTCAGCTGATAACAGTTTCGCACAGAACCTGGCCCTTGATGGTGCCTTGGCCCGGCACCTCCACCAGTGCTCGTATCACATTCGCCTCTTCAAGAACTGGCTGATCTCTGGGCAGGATGATATCAACTGCCTCTACGGTATCACCTGCACCTTACTGCTGCATGGTTGGCTTTGGATGAATCTTGTTTCAGGCCATTGCAGCTATGACGCAGCTTGCAGATTTGGACCTAAGTGAGCTTTGCGGAGGAGGGCGGTGGGGGAGAGTTGGGGGAAGTCATTTTTCCCCGCAGGTCTTTTCACAGCCTGCAAATAGTGGCACTCTTTAAAAATACTGAAAATGCTTGCTAGGTTTTGGATTGTGGATAGAAAAAACCTCACTACTAACACGGTGGTAGGGCATTTTTACAGGTTAAAAGTCAGACTGCACAACGACTGAAATTCCTTCTGTTTCACCACTGTACAATCATATGTAGATGATTGCAAGAGCCTAAGGATGCTGATTCTCAACAGGAAATGATGGAAGTACAAAAAAAAAAGACAAGCAAACATTTCAACGGTATACCCTGGCAGCCTGTCACAATTCTGACCAAAGGCGTGTACCAAGGATGTTAACTTGTCTATTTTGCAGGTATCCACAAACCTGTTGTGTTTTTCCATCATCTTCTGCATTTTTATTTTGGACTACTGGTACTTGCAGCTTTTTCACGAGAGCTAATTATTAGCATTTTAAAAAAATTGTGTTTTTATTCTTGAGTAATTGCGAGTCTGATTTTTAACTGGTGGAAACAATGTGCCGTTGCCTGTTGGAGATGGATGTTTAACCGCGACCATGTTCAGCCCCCTCCGACACTGCGCTGTGTGTAGGCTACTTGGGGTGTCTGTTGGCAGAGCCTTGCGGTTCACTTTGGCAGCGTTCGAGCGAAGGGAGCTGTCATGCTTTGTTTTATTTTGGTTGTGTGCCTGGCTATTTTATTCCAGCAGGCTTTGAGCTATTATGTTTGAAATTAAATGCTAACTGTTGGTGAGGATTTGTTATCATGCAATATGGAAACTTTGCCCCTTTCACCCCATCCATTATCCATCAGCCATTGAATTAAAATATATTTCTCTTTTCAAATAGAGAGAATGGAATAAAAACTGATGATAAATGACCAAAGAGGAAGAAAGTTGCATGGCTCTGCATTTTTAAAGATGAAATCAATAGTACTTAGCAAAGTGAATGCAAAATAATCAGAAAGAAACAATCTACACTAAATCTATTTCAGGCATGAGTTATTAAGTGGAAAGTTTGCTAAGTTTAATTCAAAGCAAATCACTTTTTATTTCTGCACTGGCTGTGATTCAGCCTGGTAACCATGACATTACAACCATATAGATGGGAGCATAAGAGCCCAGCATCTATGTAAAATTAAATCTCTGAATGCAGGCCACCTATTAAGGGCCTAAGGATTTTTACAAGGTCTCCAATGGCTCAGGTGTAATGTCACCATATGACTGATGATCCTTGCAGACCAAGAAGCTCCATGTTCAATCTCTAGTGTTTACTCTTTTTACGAAGTTAGCCAATTTCAGTCAAGGCCGTTGCTACTCTCCATTGCTCTATGATGGGAGAGGGCATGAGGGGGGTGGGAGGGTGAAGTGGAGATCAGGAGTGTCAGTCATAACGATGGTTATAACTGTCAGGAAAGGTTGAACAAGCTGGGGCTCTTGTCTCTTCAAAAATAAAAGAGGCCAAGTGGTGATCTGACAGATTTATTAAAATGGTGATGAGGTGTGATGGAGTAGATGTAGAAAATGTAGAGATACCTCCACTTGCGGGCAGATCAAAAATAGGGGCCATAAATATAAGATAGGCACTAATAAATCCAACAGGGAATCAGTAGGGCCGTTAAATATAGAGCTGGTTTCAACATGGAGTCATTGAGGCGAATAGCATAAATGTATTTAAGGGGCAGCTGGAAAAGCACAGAATAAAGGAGTAGAAGGATATGTTGATAGGATTAGATGAAGAAGAGTAGGAGGAGTCCCTTTTTGGAGCTTAAACACCAGCATAGACGGGTTAAGCTGAAAGGCCTCTTTCTATGCTGTACGTTCTATGCGATTCCATGGTCTAATTGTTGGACAGTGGCAGTGTAGATGTTCAGGGGAGGACAGCACGTGCACCCTGGCCAAAGAGCCCATCAACACATTCTGCCTGAGCTCACTCATAGAAAGTGGTCATTTGGTCATAGTAATAGAAGATACTTGTCACCTGCAGAGTTGTAGCTCAGTGGGAATCAGATGAGAGGAAGGGGAGGAAAAAGCCATTCATATTATCCCATTTAATAGACCAACCTCAGTCATTCATGTCTTGTCATATTTGTTAATCCCTGGATCTCTTTCCCATTTCTTTTGCACAGGACAAGGTAGAAACATCTGGTGAACAATAAAGTAACATTTAATACCCTTATTTGCCAAAAATGGCATGAAATAGTGTTCATAAAAATTCAGTTATTGTATGACCCACTTCCTCATTAGTTAACTGAAAACCATCATCAATCAGTGTTCCCAAAAAAGATTTAAAAACTAGTTTTCAGGACTTGCAAGCTCTTATTTCTCAATATGTATATCTAGCCAAATTTTCTTCCTGCCTGTTAACTCCAAATATAAGGTGCTGCTTTAATTAATTCAATGAAAATGGCAGAGTGCACTCATCTCACTGAGAAAAGAAAGCCACCATAGAAAATCACAAGTTCAGGAGGGCTAATATGTAATGGCCAGAAAATATGAATATAGTTAGCACCATAAGGTCCAAATAGAGGAAAATCATCTGATTTAAATATTTTCTCTCCCTATCTCTGACGAAATGGTTGTTGGACACTAAGTGTAAGCAGATTTCAGGATAGCTGAAGTAATAACATGTCTGGGAGAAAAGGAGCATGGTTTAAAATGGCGTGGTGTGCTGTGTAACAACAATTGCATTTTAGTGCAATTTACCTTTTCTCTGGTAAAATTACCTGTTGTCCTAGATTGCTTTCTGGTGAGGAAGATCTAGTGTTTCCCTCAATCACCATTATATTGCTTTCAATATCTTCCCCACAAACAAACCCCACATTGGAAGCCTAAATTATTTAATTGATGTTAAACCTAGTATTTCTTTGAAGCTTCTCTTGTCTCAATCATTCAATTTTGTAGCCTGCCACAAAATATACCTGTGCTGGATGTTTTCTTTAAAAAAATTGGAATAAGTGAGAAATGCTGGATCTCACAGCCAAGGACTGTCGCCTTGAAGGTCTCTCCCTTCCCCCACTCTCTCCCTCTCCCACTCTCTCTTGCTGTTCACCCAAATTTTGTTCCTGTGCAAATTCAAGCATTTGTTTCATTGCCTATTTTTAAAGTATCTAATTTATTACATCTGGCTTTCAGGCAGCCGTTGTTTCTACCAAAATAAAAACCACCTCCAGCTCCTCTAGTGGGCCTGAGGAGCATGAGCCTGCTCTAATAATTGTAAGGCAAAGTGAACTAAACATTTATAGTATTTATCTGTTGAAGGTAGCCCTACACCACAGCACAAAGCAGTTTACTTGACACTATGTTAGCGGTCTCACTCAAAGAGCGTACAGAATGACTGGTGTGTGGGGCTAAGGTGTGCTGTTTGGGTCAGTTAAATACAAACAGAAAAAAGCAGTGCAAACTTGGTTGAGTTACTGCTTGTGAATCTTACCAAGTATTATCAGTGAGTTTATTTCCTCAATGTGTCTCATTTCCTCCATCCTTTTACACCCATTCAGGTAGTGAGGATGAGTAAACATTCAGTGCCATTCATGCATCGTTTCCCACTTGATTGAATGGGCAAGTGAGTTATTGGTTTCCAGATGTTGCTGCTGTAGCGGAGTAGGCAGGTAAATCAGTGCTTGCTGCACAATGCAGCAACACCATAGCTAAATGTTTGCTAACTAGGGTGCCTAGTGGGAGAGGATTTATATTCATATCTTGAACTCCGAGTGACTGCATGATTCCAGCTTGCCTTCACTTCTTTTATTCTTTCATGGGATGTGGGCATCACTGGTAAGGCAGGCATTTGTTGCTCATTCCTAATTGCTCATAAACTGAACATTTCAGAGGGCAACTAAGAGTCAACGATATTCCTGTGGGTTTGGAGTCACGTATAGGCCAGACCAGGTAAGGGAGGTAGATTTCCTTCTCTAAAGGACATGAGTGAACCCGGTGGGTCTTTACAGCATCAGTGTTAGTTGCCATGGTCACCATTACTGAGACTTGCTTTACATTCCAGATTTATTAATTGCATTCATATTCCACCAGCTGCCATGGTGGGATTTGAACCCATGTCCCCCAGACCATTAGCCTGGGGCTCTGGATTGCTAGTCCAGTGACATTGCCACCACACTACCATCTCCTCCAAAATCTATTCCCAGCTTCTGTCCATGAGAATATATCTCCTCCGTTCTCGTGCCTCCTTGCCCCATCCGAGTCAGAACATTCAAGTGAAATCATCTCTTTAAGAACACAATTGCTGTAATGTGACGAGATGCATGCTTTGAGGAGGTAATTTGTAAATACAAACAGTTTTATGTTCACTAATCTACCAGGAACAATATCAAGATAATTGGTGTTT
Source organism: Carcharodon carcharias (assembly GCF_017639515.1). Lineage (NCBI taxonomy): Eukaryota > Metazoa > Chordata > Chondrichthyes > Lamniformes > Lamnidae > Carcharodon > Carcharodon carcharias. The sequence goes on from NC_054498.1 coordinate 6,025,171, forward strand.
TTGACATTCTTTTCATGTCGTCACTGGAAACAAATTGAGACTTCAAAAAAATAAGCATAGTTACAACCTTTATTCAGTGAGGCTTACTGATTATAAACTCTCAATAGGCCATGACCGGAACTAGCGTCTCCTGTGAACTGGGCCAATTGTAGTTCAAAATCATATTATTAATTTGCTTGTTTTACTTTGTTGTACTACAAAAGAGACAATGAAAGTCAATTTAAAATAGTTCTAGAACCTTTAGCAGTTGTATCCATAAAGAATAATTCCACAATGTAACTCATTAGAGCTCACTCCTGGCCAAATAAGCGATGTTGCATGTGGAATGAGTCCTGGTAATTGTGTGTTATGGATATATGGTTTATGATGTACATGAGTAGTTATTTTCTGTTGTGTGGTTTTGTTGCTGTTGCTCACTCGGATGTCTCCTTAACAGCAGCATAGGACTGCATGCATGACACAAATGCTGCTTTGGCAGACACATTTGCATCTGATATGAGCTAAGCCTAGCTTATCGGATTGTGGAGTGTAAATGCTTTAAATGGTTTGCACCATCATTGACGTGATCATTCTTTGGTTGACTTTTATGTTGGCATATTTTACTTGACACCTGTATTTATGATCTTGATCAGAGCACATTTTGTATTAATGTGCAATAGACTCCCAGTATGAACATTCATCCCCTTCCTGCCCTGTGGGTTGGCAGTTATTTGTTAATGAGCCTGTGACTAGTGATACCAGTACAAAACTTATATAGTGCAGTGTGTGTGTGTGTGTATTATTATACTGTAAGATTTTATTCATATGTGTTCAAGTATGGTAGATACCTTTTGCCTGATTCTTTGAATTAAAAAGCATTATTTAAATATCACAAGCAATTTTCCTTTTTTTTTCCCTCTGCGAAATTGTTCATCTATCTCGGTTAGGACGGTTGTAGGATGCTTTATTCAACACTCTTGACCCAGGGAGCAGAAAGATCAACTCAGCCCTGTTTCACCCTGCATCCCCGCTACTGAATATTGACCATTTTGAATGTTGGGGGAGAGCAGTGTGGCTTCGATTTCCCTCCGTAGATAAATAGTCTGCTTACTATTTGGGCTGATGCGCAAAGAATGATCACTTATGTGAGATACTGGAGTATTTTACTGATGGAACTCTACTTAGAAAGAGTCAAAGTCCCAGGAGAGGAGGAGGAAAAAATATTATGCAAGTCAATTACGAGGAAACCTAATTTAAAGCATCTTAGTTACCGAGATAGACTCAAAGAGCTGGGACTCTGTACTTCACAGAAGCTTATACTTGGGGATGATTTGATTGAGTTTTACAAGATGATGAAGGGATTAGATTGTGTTCATGAAGAGAATTTGTTCACCCAAATAATTTAGGGTGGATCGGGAGTCACAGTCTCCAGTTATATAAAGACAGAACTAGGTTAGCCATTAGGAGGTGGTTCCTTTTCCAAGGAATGGTGGACCTGAGGAAGAGGTGCTAGCTCGTGCAGCGAACACTGATTTGCCGATTTCCTTCAAGCGAGAACGGGACCAGTTTCTGACTTGGAAAGATATCACCCTGAGCAAGAGGTAGGTACCGTATAACATGAATCAGGGTCAGAGTGATCTGCTAGACTAGTTTCAATCACCTCACGGGAATGGAGAGCAATTTTCTATATTTTTTTTTTCCACTGCTAATTGGCTAGAGTTTTTAATCTCTCCTTCACCTTACCCAGGAGATGAAACGACTTGGTTTCTGGGTGTGGGGTTTCAGTATCGTGGTGCACAAGATGTTATAATTTTAATGGGACAGGCTGGATGGACCTGTTAGTCATTTCCTGTCCCTCATTTTTACTTTCACTTTTTAAAATTGTTTGAAGAAACTGTAAATAACTTCTTCCATTCGGAGGCATTAGGCCTGATTTTAACTCTTAGGGAATGGGTTTTGAGTGAGTTAAAATCTCACTCAACATTGTATCTGTAAGCTATCGAGAGCATTTATGTATATTTCAAAAGTATTGATTAATGAAGCCTTTTATCACTGTCGAGATACCACAATGTTGAGAGATATAGAGCCCAATTTGCGAGCCTCTGCCAGATCTCAGATCCACTTTCTCTACCAGCTATTTGTGATTGCGTTGTAGAGGATTTAAGGATCTTGTTCTGGCTGTTATTCACTGACTATTAGCCTTCTGCCACAGGTAAGTCATCGTCAGGAGTGCCTGTACCATGAAAGATTTGTGTCCCCTTTCTGGTGATGCTCTTCTTTTTTCCTACACATAGTATCTACTGCTATATACAAGTTTTTTCCCTTCTTGGTGTCAGTCACATTGTTGTTTCTCCAACAGTAAGAGATGCTTCTTCCATCAGCAAAGATGTATGAGTCCGTAGGTCAGCGATTTATTTTGTTTAGGTGCATTTTGAGTTCTGGCCCTAAAATCTAAGGAAGCCATTCTATTAAAAGGCATCATATTTTAATCAGAAGGCCGTGTCAGCTTCACCAGATGCATGAGAAGGATCCCAAGGTAATACTTGCAGAAGAACCTTGGCCAATACTCTTTCCACAATCAACAGGGCTTAAAAAAAAACCCCAGATTAATTGGTCATTCATCTCCTTGTTGTTTGTGGAACTTTAGTTCAGGATGGGAGCTGCATTATCCTGCATAAAAGTTGGAGTCCTTCAGAAGTAATTCATTGTGTGATGCACTTTGAGACATTTCAATTAATTTCACTATGTTGTGCAGCTCTGCTCAAGCTCTGCAAGAAAATCCAAGAAAAGACAGATCTTTTCTAAAAGATTGTAAGCCCAATCAAAAGGAATCAACTCAAATTACCTCTTCAGCTACCTGTATCCCTCATGCTTCACCTGGTTTTATGCAGCTAAAAATGCTCTGTCCCAGGGTCAACCCTAGTTTTCAATTCTACTCTCTTGCACACCCACAATTTTAATTGCTCCACGATTGGTGGCTGTGCCTTCAGCTGCCCAGGCCCTAAGCTCTGGAATTCCCTCTGTGTGTATCCATCTTTCTTCCTCCTTTATGACCCCTCTTAAATCTACTTCTTTGACCAAACTTTTAGTCCTCTGCCCTTTTATCCCTTTATGTGTTTCAGTGTCAAATATTGTTTGATAACATTCCTATGAAGCACCTTGTGAAAGTTTACTGTTATTGTTGGATGGATAACTCGTGCCATACACCATTGAGTGCCATTGAAACCCTAGTAACACAATTTATCTTCCACTACACCTCCAATTTATCTCTTGGGTTTGAATTAGCTAGGACGACAAATAATCTAAAGTAACACATTTGGTTCGCAAAGTCATAAAGTGAAAGCTTCCCTTACATTACCTAGTGTCCTTGGGCTGAGAATATCTAGGTGAGTGTGCTACATGGTGCAGAATAAAGATTAGTTGCCTTTTTGTTTTTTCTAACAAAGCCTGGCCTTTATCCATGATATGTGAAGGAGAAGACTAATTCAAGAAGCAAGGCACATTCTGCCTAGAGCGCATAGTCTGCCTTTCTGAACATGCCCTATAGACCTTAGTATAAGAAGAATTCCATTAATTTTGGACTGAAGAAAAAAGAATCTTTCATGTTTCTATTTTTATTGTTTAACCTACAATAGAAGGTTCTGAAACTGGGGGAAAATACATGGTTAAAGTGAGAAAGGGTGACACTCAGCAATAGCATTAAAACCAAAATCTCAATCAAGATAGCTGAACCTTGGCCTTGGTGCCTGGGTTCAGGAATGGGACAGTATCTTCTCCAATGGTCCATGCCTCATGTGAGCCTAAATACTGGTTCAGTGCACTGGTTCAGTTGATTATGGGGGCAAACCCAGCTAAACACAAATCCTGCCAACTTCAATGTCCACATACGTACACTTTCCAGCAGAGGTGATTATATAGTGATTGAAATAGGGGTCTTTTTTTTTTTGTTTTATAACAAAATGGTGCTGAGGTCAAACGTAACATCTCTACCCCATGGCTATAAGCCAAGGGCATCCAGAGAATAAATCTAGAACATTCCTGGTGTGTACAGCTCAACAATTGAGGAAATCTACTTTAATAAACCGTATGTACATTATTCTTCCCTTTGCTCACTCTGCCCTTCCAAGATTACATGCCATTATGCAAATAAGTGAGCAGGCATTTGATTTTCTGCTGACTTGTCTTCTAATGCTACTCTTGAATCAATTGCTAAGAAAAGCGAGTTTCCCTCCTCTGTTTGTGGTTAAATATTTTGCCTGTAACAGTTACCAAAGCAGTGATTAGCAGATCTTTGTTAGGAATTGTTCACGGAAGCCTTGCCTATCCTCTGTAGCCCATTGCATCCCTAACGAACTGCGCTGTTCAAAACTATATATTAGACAGATTGCTCAGTGTGTGTTCAAGCCTGTAATATATAATCATAACACCATCTGTTGTTTTCCATATAAACAATCCCAGTTATTACAGAGCTCCTGTAATATTTTACCTGGTGTAAGTTAAATGAAGCTTTGCTCAGAACCCAGAGCTAATAAAATTCACCTCAGAATAACATATGACCTCTATTCACAAACCAGCCAGACAACCTGAAATCAATTTGAGACATATTATAAAATAAACTGCCTCATCCTGTTTTATGTTATCCGTGCATGGATTGGGAATACATAGAAACACTTTTTTTAATCCGTGATTGTTTAATTTTATTGACAAACCAAAGTGTGGGAACCTGAACCTGCGATACCTAACTCCTCTTCCCTGACAGGTTGAAATCATGATTTGACCACACCCTCATGCCAACTCATTCTTTACCAAGAATTTGGAATTGTGGAACTCCACGCTTCCATTGGGCTTTCCCTTCCTCTTCTAGCCCACAACTTTTCAGCCCAAGCTTAGCATCGTCTGATCACAGTTTCTTGATTTGTCTGGCTTCTTTCCTACTCTTTTCAATTTTGAACGCTCACTACGTGTGTTGAACATTTGTATTGGTTTGTCCTTAAGAATGTGGTGCCCAAAAAAGTTCTGACATGTTCCCAATTTATATACATTTCTTAAAAATAGGATAAGAGCATAATATAAGTAGCAGCATGAGTAGACCAAATAGCTCCCTGAGCCTGCTACGCCCTCCAATGACTGATTTTCTGCCTCACCTCCTCTCTCCCACCCACTGGTTTCCCTGAGAAAATCTCAGCCTTAAATAATGGGCTAGATTTTTTTTTGTCAGTAGCACTCTGAGTATGAAGGTCAAGGGTTTGATTCCCATTCCTGAGACTTGAGCACAAAATTCAGGCTGACACTCCCAGTGCAGTACTGAGGGAGTGCTGTGCTGTCATAGATGCCACCTTTCAGATGAGAGGTCAAACCAAGTATGCTCCCTCAAGTGGACATAAAAGATCCCACAGCACTCTTCAAAGAAAAATAAGCAAGTTCTCCCCAGTGCCCTAGTCAATATGTATTCCTTCAACCTTAAATTACTCAAATAGATTATGTGGTCAAGATCACATTGCTGCATTGGGCCTTTGCTTTGCACCAATTGGCTACATCAAAAGTACTTCACTGGCTGGAACACCCTGTGGTTGTGAATGATACTGTTGTGTATATAAATGCAAGTCTTTCAAGCCTTTCTTTTAAGGGAAAGATTTGAGACTTGAATGGGATGAGCTGCCAAAGTTTATAATAATTTGCTTTGACTTAACTTGTAAACTCTTTACTCCAGAATCTATTTGGCATTTTATACAAATATTTTAATTACACATGGTTCTGAAGGATTTTCTTCCTCACTAACCCTGTAATGAGGCATTCCTACTTCCAGCTGTTCAGTGGAATAACAACTAATCAGTCACTGTTCTAAATCTATTTTTCCACCAAAGGTTTACATGACCAATTTTCCCCCTTGACCTCAGGAAAGAAATTCTCTCTAATTCCCACTCTCCTTCCCAAAGAATTAGCCAGTTGATCAAATTGGCCAAAGTTTTTTTATTGCTTAAAAATATTGTTTCTATACGGTGCCTTCTAATAGGCGTAATTTCCAATTTGTAAGAACATTATACTCATGACAATAGTAGCAAGTGCTCTCCATCAGTGATGGTTTATTGGATTCAGAATTTGGTGACATTTTTATTCATTCACAGGATGTAGCAGGGCAAGGATTTATTGCTCATCACTAATTGTCCTCGTAAAGGTGGTGGTGAGTGGACATCCTGAATGCAACTGAGTGGCTTGCTAGACCATTTCAGGGGGCAGTTAAGAGTCAGCCATGTTGATTTGGGTCTAGTGTCATTTGTAGGCCAGACCAGGTAAGGACGGCAGATTTCTTCCCCGTAAGGACATCAGTGAAACAGATGGATTTTTATGACCGGTCACCATAATGAATAAAAACAAAAAACTGCGGATGCTGGAAATCCAAAACAAAAACCAGAATTACCTGGAAAAACTCAGCAGGTCTGGCAGCATCGGCGGAGAAGAAAAGAGTTGACGTTTCGAGTCCTCATGACCCTTCAACAGAACGAATAGTAGCTTTATTTAATTAAATTTTTGGGGTCAGATTTATTAAATTAAATTTAAATTCCACAGCTGCTATGGTGAGATTTAAACTGGTATGCCTAGATCATTAACCCAGGTCTCTGGTTCATGACCCTCATCACTATGCTACCATCCCTATTAAAAGGCACTCACAGATTTTAAATGCATTACCACATTCATGTCTTCTGTTGTCTGAAAACATGCAGCACACCTTAAATGCTGTTTGCATTCTAGTTCCTGGCTCCCTTTAATTCTACAAAGATAAATTTTATTTTTAATTTTACTATTATTGTACTCCTTTGATGATTTAAGTGATTCAATCCCCAGTATGGCACTGAGCTGTGAAGCCGAGGAAGAAGTCCCAGGTTCAGTTAGGAGTATGTGCAGGGTTAGCTGATTGCACTGGGTGGGTGGCAATCGGGGGTGCTCCATTTGGCCACAGCACACCCGAGTCAGGGGGGAGAAAAATAAAGTCCTCATATTTATTCCTGATCACTAATCAGAAAACCCAGCTGGAAAGTGCACACACGTTTTGTGAGTGTTGCTTGAGGTCAAGATCAAAGTGGGCTGTGATGCACATAGTTGAATATCATGCTGATATTCCATTTTGATACTCACACGTGACCAATAGTCACTTGCACATTGTAGTGTAAGGATTATCCTTCATATATGAGTGCTTTAAGGATAAGCAGAGAATAAATTGGGAGGAGAAGAGATTAGCAGCATCACACTGTTGTGTTTTTGCTAAATGTTATATTTAGCAAATATTTGGCATTGTATTAAATGCTTTTGTCAGATTAACATGTGTTGGTTCCTGCACAAAAGAGAAAAAGAAAAAAATGTCATCTGTCAACATAAAGCACTTTTTTAAATCATCTATATTGTGTGGACCTGTTATATTCTCAATATTTTCCACCGCTTACTCCTGTGGGTGATATCCTCAAAGCAACAGAGCCCTTCAGAAATATTAATGAATCTGTCCTTGTGTACCATCTGATGTGTCAGAAACACAATCTCTAACATTGTTATGTTTTTAAAATTTGCTGACCCCAATGCATTGATAGTCTGAAGTTATTGATACATGGTTAATGTGAGTTATGAGCAGTGTCCCTTTATAGGCATGTATTTGCCAGCTGCACTCACTTCCCCATGGTGTTAAACTCAGTACCAATTAATAGATTAAAATCAAATAAAGGGATGTTTCCTTTCAGTGGGTGGCTTAAATTACATATTTCCGTTTGCAGTAAATCTCCATGTGTAATGTACAATAAACTCCATCATTCCTAGCTGTAAATGAATTCATATTTGAACCTGCATTATGGAATAATCTTTTGTCAGCCCCAATAAGGTCAATATGACCAGAGACACAGAGTAAGAAAGTGAATACTGGAAACCTAAACTCTAAAGGGGGCAGGCCCATCAGTCGATGGAAGAAAAAAGATAAGTTAACATTGAACTAACGTTGAACTTGGAATGATATCGCCATTCCTTCACTTACTGGGTCAAAATCCTGGAACTCCCTCACAAACAGCACTGTGGGTATACCTACACCATATGAACTGCAGCAGTTCCAGAAGGTAGCTCTCCACCACCTTCTCAAGGGCAGTTAGGGATGGGCAATAAAAATGCTGGCCCAGCCAGTGATGCCCACATTCCGTGAAAGAATAATTAAAAAAATGGGTGTAGCCCCTCTAGAGGGTCCTATGCATTGTCTTTAGTCAAAAGCTGACAGACCTGTATCATGTTCTATTTATTGCAGCCAAGTTTAACCTTGTTCCTATTAATTATTCCGGCAAACAGGTGATCTATTACCCATTGCTCAATAAGATATGGTGTGAGTTACCATGTGTACTGGCATTGTCATGTCTACATGCTCAACATTGGGATTCCTGCTCTATGGTAATAACATGCATCTTGTACGTAAAAGTACATCTTGGGGTGCTAATATATAATGCATATGTCTGAAGACTCCCTCCTTTCCACTGTTTTAAGAGGTGCATTAACCTATTTAGCATATGTAGTGGAGAGGGAAAGCCCAGCTGAATATGTTTGTACTTGTGGGCCTCAAAGTCCCACTCTGTGTCTGGTCTGTGGTCTGAACTAATGCAGAGAACAATGGGGATCTGAACCTTCCATCCTTTTCTCACCAAAGCCTTCAGTTTAGAGGTGTGCTACTCCCAATATATTAAGGTAGCTACATACCAGAAGTGTCCTTAGCCCTGCAGCATTTTGGTACTTGCAATTTGCATCCAGATTCTTGCTTTAAGTGTCCAGTGTTGTTGCGTTTGCCTGTCACGTGTTGGTTTGGCTCAGCAAATGCTTTTCATAACAAAATCAGTTCTCCCTAGGAGAATGCTAGTTTTGATATGAGCCGTTTCTTTGCCTTTAAGAGAATATTTAGGGTCTATTAGATCCTGTGAAATTAATTAATTGCAGATATCTTGTATTTTTCTTTCTCTTATTTTTATTTAGGTTTTGAAGGATGCTCTATGGTTCCTTCGATCTATCCTCTTGAAACGCTCCATAATTCTCTCTCTCTGAAGCAAGTGAATGAATTCCTTTCATCCATCTCCGAAATTTGTGGAAAATCTCATGATGGAGCGTCAAAAGGTAAAAGATGCACTTTTAGCCAAGACTGATACAATGAGAGCCCTCCCACGGGTGCATTATCTGTTAAGAGCCCCACTGCACTTGTGAAGTTTCAGCACTGTTCCACAATCCAACATGTCACGCCACACGCCTCAGCCCCGAAGTTCAGCAAAAAATCGACTAATTTTCCAGAGACACTGCAGCGTGGCTGGTGTGTGAGAATGGAAAAATATCACTCTGGTTCTGAGGATGGCCTAAGGCACACTTGGTAGCAGGCCCACTTCTGAATAAAAAGGTTATGGGTTCAAACCCCATTCCAGAGACTTGAGTACAAAAATCTAGGCTGACACTGCAGTGCAGTACGGAATAAGTGCTACACTGTCAAAGGTGTTGTGTTTTAGATGAAATGTTGAACTGAGACTCCGTCTGCTCTCTTGGTTGGATTTAAATGATGCATTTACATTATTTCAAAGTAGAGCAAGGGTGTTATCCCTAGTGTCCTGCTGAATATTTACCCCTCAATCAACATCACTAAATCAAGTTATTATTATCATATTGTTTGTTGAAGTTTGCTATGCACAAATTGGTTGCCACATTTCCTACACTACAACAGTCACTACATTTTAAAAAGTACTTTCACTGGTTTCATAGATGCTGGAATAGCTCTGCTTCCCAATAACGTGGCCTTGCTTGCTGTCATTGAATGATAAGTGAAGGAAAGGAGACAGCACTGAATCCAGCACTCCCATGACATCCTAGATTAGGCAAATCTTGAACTGAGACCCAAAGATGCACTGAGCAGCAGACCTATCAGTGATTGCTGGGCCATGTTAATAAACAAAAAATTTGCATTTTTATAGCATTATTCGCAGCATCAGGACCTCCCAAAGCACTACAGCCGTTTAAAGTATTTTTGATGTGTAGTTATGGATAGCAATGACCTCTGTTTGAATTTATTTATTATTTGTGTAATAATTATTGTTGTTACATGGCAGAGCTTACAGCAATGTTTGAGACCATGGGGAATAGCCAGCCTAGAGTGGATGAGTATATCCCTCAACAAGTTCTGCCCTCTGCAGTTGCCTCCCTCTCATCACGCTCTCGCTCAGAAAAACCCCCGTGGTGTAAGTAACCTTTACTTTAAAATATACACTTAAAAGCATTGCATTGTGCATGTCTTACATCAACCAGAACTTTAAAATGTTGAGGGATATCCAATTTTTAACTAAGAAACGTAGGTAAAGAGCCAAAAACCCATAAAATTTGAAAGTATAGAAGACAAAGTGAATCAACAGGAGCTTACATTTATTTGGGGCCTTTTAATGTAGTGGAGCATTTTGAGGAGCTTCACAAGCATTATCAAAAACCGAGCCACATGATAAGATGTTAGAAGAGACGACTAGAAACTTGGTGGAAGTAAAGATTTGGTTTGAAAAGGCTGAGGATTGGTTAGGGCAGAGAATTACTGGGTGATGGGAGGGTGTAGGTGCAAATTGGTTTTACATTTTCAGACTCTATCTAGTGTTAAACCGACATCTGTGTTCTTTAAGCTTCGGTTGTAGCAATGTCCTTTTTCTCACTGCAATCATTGGAGGATTGTCACATTCAGCCAGAAGTTAAAGACGATCAAGTAGCGAATCTTACTGGCACAGTTCACATGCAAAACACTTCTTCCGTGATTACTTTGTGCATTGATTATACAGACGTTAGGCCATGTAAATGAAATAAATGTGTAATACATAACTACATGCAGTGCACTGGGTTAAGTGTTTATTTCTGAATGCCAACCAGAAGTTCCACCCTGCCAAGTGTGAAGGAGAGTTGGTATGACATACTGCCTATTGGTGTTGAGATCTTACAGTGAGTCTTTCCAAAGCGAGAGCCTTTTACAGTTGTATAGTAAGCAGTAGTTTATCAGCCACAAATTTATCTGTGTTTCTATGTCCACTAGACATTGGGAAGGAAAGTTCATGTGGAGATTCAAAAATTAGTATCTGCCACTCAGTAAGGGCAATCATACATTTTGTTCAAAATGCTCCAACATTGCTTACTTAAGAAAACACAAGATACATGTTTGATAACAATTTACAGCACATAAGTGGGCTATTCAGCCCATCAAGTCTTTGCTGGCATTTATGCTTCACGTGAGCTTCCTCCTGCCCTTCTTCATATAACCTTGTCAGTATATCCTTCTATTCCTTTCTCCCTCGTTTATTTACCTAGCTTCCTCTTAAATGCACCAATGCTATTTATTTATAAGCTGAACTACGCCTAGTGATAGTGAGTTGCACTTTCTTATCCAAGTTCCCTATTGGATTTATTTATGACGGTCTTATAATTATAACCCATGGTTCTGGTCAACACCGCCCCCCACCCAGTGGAAACATCGTCTCTGTGTACCCTATCAAACTCTTTCATAATTTTAAAGACCCCTGTCAAGTCATTCCTCAGCTTTGTCTTCATCTGTTTTTATTTTCAAAAATCTCCAAAGAAAAAAATTCAAATCCTTTTGGGCAAATGCTTCAGGCGAGTGTCTTCCTTCTACATCAGTGTGACATGACGTCGGGGGTCTTGCCCTCCAGCTGGAGAGCTGGTGAGAGACACACACTGCATCTTTTCAGGAAGGCCTGCTGAACCACAAGCCAATCAGCCAGTGGCAACTCCACTGGTGGGCCTTCCTCTGGAATCAAGAACCTGGGGGTGGAAGTCACGTGTACTGAGAGCTGTCGGCCAGTCAGCAGTGCTGCTGGGGTGGTCATGGCTGCTGCTGGCAGGACAGGCACCGGAGTCCCACGATTGTGGCACAACCCAGGCCACAGGTGAGTCTTATGGGGGCGGTATGTGGTTTCACAGAATGGGGGTCGCGGGGCGAAGGGTCAGTGGGATCAGCAGCAAGGGCAGTGGGATGGCTCAGCAGGCCTCCCTCTTCCCGATGTTGAGTTGCTCGATCAGGCACTGAGCGCCTTTGGTCAGTGGACCCCCATCCCCAGCGGTGACAGGCCCATCTAGGTTTACCTGTCGTACATGCCCTATGGTGACAGGCCAGCCTGCAGCTGGGTTAATACCAGTGATGGTGGAATGAGCCCTTTAAGTGGCCATTAATTGTTAAGAATGACCAAGGGCTTTCCCGCCTAGAAGTTTATTCAGGCAGAAGGAGGAAGGTCTACGTGCATGCCCTTCCCACCTCCAAGCAAGTCACTAGCGAAAGCAGAAGATTCCACCCAACCAGGCTTTCTGGGACCTTTCTAACTGAGATCACCAATTCACTACTGGATGAGGAGTAGTTTGAGTGTAAATGCGGCATTAGAGCCTGCCCAAGCATATGTAGACCCTCACAGCCACCTGGGGTTTCATCACATCAGTCCAGGTTATTTGAACCCCCACACCAGGGATTGTTCAACTTTTATTGGCTCCCAGTTTGACAGTGCTTCCATTTTAAAATTCTCATCCTTGTATTCAATTCCCTCCATGGCCTTGGCCCCTCTCTACTTCTGTAACCTCCTCCAGCCCTACAACTCGCCCAGATTTCTGCGTTCCTCAAATTCTGGCGCCTTGTGCATCCCTGATTTTATTCGTTATATGATTGGTAGCTGTGCCTTCAGTTGCCTAGGCCCAAAACTCTGGAATCCCCTCCCTTAACCTTTCTTTCTCCACACCTCTCTCTCCTCTAAGATATTCCTTAAAACCTTTGGTCACCTGTTCTAATCTAATTTTACGTGGCCTGGTGTCAGATAATATTCCTTGAAGCACATTGTGACTTTTTATTTTGTAAAAGGTGCTATATAAATGCAAATTGTTGGTGTTGTCAACTGTTGGCACCACCCATCCCTCTGTTTAAACAGTTAGGTGCACCTTCCCTCAGTACATGTGCACAATCGTGCATCCTGTAATGCACAATCCCTTCAGTCTGTAGGGAGAAGTAATGGCATGGTTGAGGGTAGTTATCTGTTCCCTCAAACAGCTGCTTTTTTGAATATTTGCACATCCGCCAATGCTTAATTCCCTGTGACTAAGCTGATAATGAATTACTTTTGCTTTGGATTTTCTTTGACCTGGTTACTGTTAGTAGTTTGCAATTAAAAGGTTAAGACAGACTGACCCAGAAGGTGCTGTGTTCCATCGCTGATCTGTACTTAAGTGAGTTGATGCATGCAGGGGGATTGGGAGAATTAATTCTTTTTACAATGAACCAGCAATTCCTAGTACTTGGACCAGCATTGAGGCATGCCTGGAACTCAATGTAGACTGACACAACCACAACTATGTTGCAGTGAGCATTAAAATATCATTTGTCATTTGTCATTTTTAAAGATTTCTCCTAATTGAGGCAATACTGCAGCCAAGCTCAGTAAATGTGGATGAGGGGAATAGCATCATAATATATTAATTTATATATATATATATATATTAGTTTATTTACACTGATAAATTAAATTGGGTATATTATTTAAACTATAGGTATTGCTATTCTGATTTTTAAAACCTTCAGTTGGTATACACATTGTGCCTGTTTTAGCTGAACAAAATAAGTGACAGCCATCCACTGGTTCATTACACAGGGCAGTGCCTTGACCAATCAAAGCCAAGCTGTCTGGTTTAAATTTCAAACAATGCTTGGCAGTTAACTGTCAGTCACCATAAACTGGTGCACTCTCCATAGCAATGCCTGTACCAAACAGAGTCCACTTGCCAACCAATCAGCACTTCCTATTCATGCAGTATAAATTGTTGTTCCTTTTACATTTGGTATCCTTGCAAATTGTCCTGATGAGTACAGAATGAAAAGCTTTGACAAAAATGTCTCTTTTTCCAGCAATACTCAAGTTCTACCACCAAACAGCTATCTTCAGTTAGCCTATTATAAGCTTTTGTCTGTTTTTAAATAAATTTCCCAATATGAAATAATTATTTGCATGGAAAATTGAGATTGAAATAAAGATTGTTCACCAAATTGACAATCAAAAGTTGGCGTATTTTCCTAGAATGCTCTCTTTCCAAATGCTGTTGCATTTACTTAAATTAGCAGAGGTTTTTTTTGTGTGCGCGCATGTGTGATTTAGAAGTCCTCTATATTCAGTTCCAGGTCAGCCTCGATAAATTCGGTGCAGATTAGCAATGGAACACCACACTACTACTTTACCAAAGCTACTTTTAACTCCAAAATTTGCGTACAGAAATTAAATTTGCCTCACAAATTGCTTCACTGACAATGAATTAGTTTTGAAGTGCAGTTAGTGTCTTGTAGTTTACAGAAGAAAGCCCAGAGATGGAAATAAGTTGAATGTCCATGTAACAGTGCTGCTGTCTTAGAGAGGAATGTTGGGCAGGACACTGGAAGAAATAACCTTGATGCTTGTCACATAGTTCCACATGATCTTTAACATTCACCTGAAAACTGAAATTGACAGCTGGGGCCTCAGTTTAATTTCTCTTTTGAAGTTTGGAACCTCCATAAGTGCAGCACTCCTTAGTGGCAGTGTAATTATTGAAATAAAACTTAGGAATTAGAGAGGTAGAATTTGGAGAAAGTGAAGTACCTAGTATAATGTTGGCTTTGGGCCCATTACATTACAAGAATGTAGTACACTTAATCTAATATACTCTTAATCCCTTACCTCACATTGCTCTCACTACTGATGACAGATCTGTAACCACCAGTACTTCACCAGAATGTTATAAGCTGAAAATGCTCTCTCCAGACACAGCTCCAGTGCAGAAGGATAGAATCTATGATTGTATCAAGAAATAATATGGAGTAGGATTCACTGATGCATTTCTGAGAATTTCCATTGCGTAATAATTTTTTTTTTTTGATTTGTCTGCATCTTTAAATACAGATAGCAGTGGTCCATCAAGCACTGTGTCAAGTGCTGGCCCATCATCTCCCAACACCTCCGACAACTCCCCCCGGTTTAGTTTCAGCGAGAAGTCATCACTCACGCCTCAGAGCAGCGAAGAGCAGCAGCAATCCACCCACTCAGCAACTCCAAGCCAACATCCCAGCTACGGTCACAAGGACTTACAGCTGACACCAGCTTTTCAAACCGGCCAGGGGCAACAAGTCATTCAAGGTCAACAGCCGTACCAGAATCACAGTGACCTGCAGCTGTCTGGAAGTGTGACTGGGCAAGGGAAGCAGGTGGTGGAAGGTCTGGTGGAAACCTAGCAATGAAGATGGCGGATTGTTCCACAGTATTGTGCCACCAAATGTGATGTCCATTCTTGGGCTTCTGTTATTAAATAGGAACTGAGGCTGTATCTTTTATAACTCCAGTGGGATGGCTCTGGCGTCAGTACAATGAATTAATACAGCACTGTAATATGTGGGAGTTAGACACTTCTGGGCTGTGATGTTTTGATATCACCTTGTGCCTCTGACCCCTGTGTGGTTGGTGCAGATTAGGTGTCTGTATATCCGTTGTGATGGGTGGTGTATTTGTATCTGGTACATGTCAGTCTTACTCCAATAACCATGTACAGAAACCCAGCTATTTCTTCATCCATGTAGTTTGTAAATTGTAAAAGTTTATTTAATGATGCTATTTTGTAAATAAGGAACAATTTAATCCTCATGGGGACTGATGGTACTTTAGGCTCCAATCTGTTTTTCTTCCACCCAATTTCTTTCCATAAGTATAACTGAAGTGTTGTAGAGCCTAGTGAAGCAAGACAGACAGGAAGTGTGCATCTTCGATGGCTAGCTGAGTTACCATTCTGATAAAACACAAAGGCCCAGCCTGGCTTAAAAAGCAGCTGGGATGTCCTGTGAGCTATCAACCAGAGAGATTCAAGGCTCAGTCTCAGTCTGCAAAGCTGGCCAATCTCAACCAGAAGATAATTGGGGCACTGCCGTTAGCCTCTGCCCCTCCGCCAGTGAACAAGAAAATTCAGCCAAAGATTCCTGTTCCTGATCACTGAAACTTGCACACTTGTGGGCAACGATCCCTTTAAATTTTCTTTGTTTTGCGCAGACCTGTTTAGTTCAATGCGTGAACCTTTACTTTTTTCTTTGCACAGTTGTTCACAGGGACAGCTTGTGGGCAGTCTGCATGGTACCTTGTGATACCGTGCAGCCTTGCACCCAACCAAATTGGGTTGGGGAATAATACAGCAAAACCCACCATGTGCCCCAGCTAAATAATAAAACTTTAGAAAATCCAAAGTTAGCTTAACGCTCATAAGAATCCATATCAGTCATTTTTAATAGTTAAGCCGTAACATCACACAGTTTACTTATCTCTGATAGTCACCACCACCTTCCCAAGGCAATTAAGGATGAGCCACAAATGTTGGCCTTGCCAGTGAGGCTCACATTCTATGAAATAATTTTTAAAAATACTTATCAGTGATAAGTAACTGAAGTGATGTTATGCTTAACTGTTCCAGATGTGGGGCTGTAACTTTAAAATAAGGAAGAGAAGTGAATCTACTTTGTAAATTTAATGCACTAAGTTGTAGACTTTATCGCTTTGAGTTGTGCGTTATCGGTATGGGAGATGTCCATCTTTATATATGTCACATCCTCTAGTTTGTCTCAGTGTCCTGAGCTCAGGGAAAGAAAGGGCAGCCAGAGTTGCATTCCTGATTGCTGTCAAACAATGTATGTGAGTGAGTTTGTGTGCATTTGTGTATGAGACTTTCTGTGTAGGTATGTTGGGCACAGACAGGATTGGATACAGCTGCGACATTTACCATAGTTAAACAATCTGTCAAAGCTGCCTAGACTCACGCGTGAAGAATGGTCACGGGCGAGACAGCAATGGACAGCTGATTTCCATGGATCCATGACCCCTAATGTGAGCCAACACCTTCAGGGGAGGAAGAAACTTACCATTTGTGAGTGAGTTGTTGTCTTGTACTATAGTTGTAACCTTGTTAGGGCCATAATATGAACACAGTGCATATTACAGTCATATGCCACTGCTGACTTAATAACCGTCAATTCAGCAGTGGCATATGAAAAACAATCACCCTAGGATATGGATGTCACAGTGTAACAACTATAGTAATTGAAAAATTATCAGTTGAAAATGTTTTTTCTGTGTTCTACTGGCTAGAATAATCTACACTTCTCACTGTTTGTTTAGGATGGCTGTGATAGGAAATAAATAACTGGCATCAGTTAAGATGCTGTGATGCTTCTAATGAGTAATCGGGTCCATATCACAGGTCAGCTGGGAGTGTGGAATCAGCCTATATATTTCAAAATGAGACAGGGAAATCAATACTCTTGAGGGAATTTTTGAAGTCTGCTTTTAATTTTCTTTGATTTTGAGCTGGAGTCACTAAGACGCGATGGGGTTTATCCTGTACCGATTGTGGTAGTGCACTGAGTGTGGTGTCGGAGTAGGCGTTTAGAAATCGTGAGTTCAAATCCCCTTCCATGGGAAATTTTGAAATTGAATTCTGTAAATTTGATGCTTTGTGGGCTAGCATTGAAAAGATAAATATTTTATCTTTGTTAAAAACCCTTTAACGTCCTTCAACAAAGAGAACCTGCCCCACCTCCAGTCTAGCCTACATGTGAATCTAGTCTTACACTATGTCCTTTATCCTTAATGGCCTCATACACAATTTTTTGTCAGTGCCAAGACAAGTTGACAAACCCGTTAACAAAGCATACAGGACCCCAGACTTTATTAATAATGTACAAAAACAAGGGTGTTATGGTAAACCTTTAGAAAACACTGATAAGGCCTTGGCTGAAGGTTGTGGACAGTTCTGGGCACCACACTTTAGGAAGGATAGCAAGGCCTTGGAAAGGGTGCAGAGGCAATTTACAAGAAAGGTACCAGGGGTGAGGGATTTCAGTTCTGTGGAGAGACTGGAGAAGCTGGGGTTGCTGTTCTTAGAACAGAGAAGGTTAAGAGGAGATTTAATAGAGGTGGTCAAAGTTATTAGGGTTTTTATAAGGTAAATAAATAGAAAATGCTTCCATGGATAGGAGGATCTGTAACTCCAGGAGGCAGGTTTAAGATAATTAGCAAAAGAACTGGAGGGAGGTGAGAAGAAATTTATTTATGCAGAAAATTGTTCTAATCTGGAATGCACTGCCTGAAAGGGTGGTGGAGGCAGATTCAATAAAACTTTCAAAATGGAATTGGATAAATGCTTGAAATAGAAAACTTGCAGGGCAATGGGGGAAAAACAGGGGAGTGGGACTAATTGGATAGCTCTTTCATAGAGCCAGCACAGACATGATGGGCCAAATGACTTCCTGCCCTGTATGATTCTATGAAGTGGGCTGGCATGCACCTTCTCTGGGCAGCTAGGGATTGGCAACAAATGCCTTTCAAATCCTGAGACTAAATTAACAGTTTAGCATCGTCAGCCTCCATACCCAGTCCCAGGGTGAGGCATCTGCAACTGTTTAGTGTATTGGCAAACGTAGGGAAATTCGCATACCAGGTTTAATATTGTGTGATACACTTCTTATGTGATCATTCTTATGGTATGTATGCCTTTTGCTGGTACTTGACCTGTAATCTAAAGTGCACAGCCAAAGGTACTCGTTCCTATTCCTCGTCAACCTCGGTAGAAAGAACACATTTGTGAGGAAAGAAGCAGGCTTGGTTGCTGGCTCCTAGCTTAGTTGTAAGCGACACACTGTCTGGGATTGCACAGGAAGAGTCTCTGGGAGCTGAGAGTTCCACAGAACCTGTACCTTAGCCAGAGGAGATTTGAGATTTATTTTTAAATCTTATTCTGATATAAAACAGAATTATATTTTTGTGGCTAGGAAATATTTAGTCAAAGCTTGTGCTCTGCTTGGGGCATACATGAGGGACCCTGAAACTGTGTGTGTAAAATAAGTGTAATATTTCAGGGCATGGCAACGTGCAAGTGTGGTCACTGGACAAAACCCACTTTTGTTCTTTCACTAACGCACTTTGTTGTTTCCAGATGGTGTACTGAGCCGATGTGGGCAGGGGGCGTACTCACTAAATAATTGGATAGGTGGACTTAATAGGAACAAGAAACAGAGGTATATGCAAGTATATACTGGGATGGTTACAAGTGGAACCCAAGGCTGAGGAGTTTAGAAGATACAGACAGGCAACCTGCACCTTTTGTTTTGCTTTTACTGAATCTGGAATTTTACCAAGACTTTTATGTGTCTTTCATTTTTAATTTATTGAATAGTTAAAATTCTAGTAAGAACAGCAAACCAGAGAAAGTGTGAAAATGAAAACCCTTCTCCTCTGGTTCTAATGATATAAGAACATAAGAAATAGGAGCAGGAGTAGGCCATTCGGCCCCTCAAGCCTGTCCCACCATTCAATAAGATCATGGCTGATCTGTCCCAGACCTCAACTCCTCTTTCGTGCCAGCTCCTCATAGCCCTCAGCTCCCTGATATTTCAAAAATCTATCTACCTCCTCTTTAAATACTTGTGATTTAGCCTCCACAACTCTCTGGGATAGAGAATTCCAGACTTCCACTACCCTCTGAGAGAAGAAATTCCTTCACATCTCAGTCTTAAATGAGTGTCCCCTTATCTTGTACCTATGTCCCCTGGTTCGAGATTCCCCCACTAGTAGAAACATCTTCTCAACATCTACCCTGTAAAGCCCCCCCAGAATCTTGTACGTTTCAATAAGATCACCCCTCATTCTTCTAAACTCTAATGAATAAAGGCCTAACCTGTTTAGCCATTCTTGATAAGTCAACACCTTAGTCCCAGGAATCAGCCTAGTGAATCTCTTTTGAACTGCCTCCAATGTCACTATATCCTTTCTTAAATACGGGGACCAAAACTGTACAGAGCACTCCAGGTGCGGCCTCAGCAACACCCTGTACAGTTGTAACAAGACTTCCCTATTTTTAAACTCCAACCCCCTAGAGATACTGGCCAAAATCCCATTTGCCTCAATTAGTTGCTGCACCTGCAAGCTAACTTTTTGTGTTTCATGCACAGGAACACCCAGATCCCTCTGTGCTGTACTTTTTGGAGTGTTTCTCCATTTAAATAATAGTCTGCCTTTTGATTCTTCCTACCAAAGCACATGACCTCACACTTTCCTAAATTAAACTCCATCTGCCAAGTTTTTTGCCCACTCACTCAACCTGTCTATATCCCCTTGCAAATTCCTTATGTCCTCATCACAACTTGCCCTCCCACCTATTTTCATACCGTCAGCAAACCTGGATACATTACACTCTGCCCCCTCCTCCAAGCTATTCCTCCGAGTCTTTAATATAGATAGTAAATAATTGAGATCCTAGGACTGATCCTTGTGGCACTCCACTAGTTGCGTCTTTCCAACCTGAAAAAGACCCATTAATCCCGACTGTCTTCCGTCTGTTAACCAATCCTCAGTCCATGTTAAAACCTGAGCTCCTATCTTGAGCACTAACCTTATATGTGGCACCTTATTGAATGCCTTCTGGAAATTCAAATACACTATATCTGCCGCTTCCCCTTTATCAACTCTGCTTGGTGCACTCTCAAAGAACTCTAGCAAATTTGTCAACCACGATTTCCCTTTCACAAAACCGCATCAACTCTGATTGCGTTAAGTTTTTCTAAATGTCCTACTATTTCTTCCTTAATAATGGGCCCTAGGATTTTCCCGACGACAGATGTTAGGCTGATGGGTCTATAGTTTCCTGCTCTTTGCCTCCCTCCCTTCTTGAACAGTGGAGTCACATCAGTCGTTTTCCAATCCGCTGGGACCCTCCTGGACTCCAGTGAATTCTGGAATATTTTGACCTATGCTTCCACTATCTCTGCAGCCACTTCCTTTAAAATCCTTGGATACAGGCCATCAGGTCCTGGCGACTTGTCTGCCTTTATCCCCATTAGTTTGTTAAATACTTTGTCCCTCATGATAGAGACTGTTACAAGATCTTTCCTCCCATTAACACCTTGCTTATCTAATATCTTTGGGATGTTTATAGCGTCCTCCACTGTGAAGACCGATGCAAAATATTGGTTTAAATTATCTGCCATTTCCCTGTTTCCCGCTATCAATTCTCCAGTCATCCTCCAAGAGCCCCATGCTCACTTTAACCACTCTATTTGTATACCTGTAGAAGCTCTTGCTGTTTGTTTTTATATTTCTTGCCAATTTACTTTCATAATCAATTTTCTCCCTCTTCATTAGCTTTTTAGTCATCCGCTGCTGGTTCCTAACAAAATTCCCAATCCTCTGGCCTACTACTAGTTTTCGCCACTTTGTATGCCATAGTTTTTGATTGGATACTCTCCTTGACCACCTTAGTTAACCACAGGGGGTTCATCCTTCTCATTGAGTCCTTCTTTTTGACCAGGATAAATTTTTTGCTTTTATAAGTCGTAGCAGTTGACCATGCAGAAGGAAGCCATTTGGCCCCATCTTGCTCTTTGCTAGAGGAATCCCAGAACTAATACTAATTATACAGATTCCTTATGTCCTCATCCAGGGATGAGGAACTAAAACCAATCCCCCACTCTCTGCTTGGAGCCCTGTATCTTCCTCTGCTTAAGCTGCCTAGACTGTAAGGCCTGGAATTCCCTCCCTAAACCTTTACACCTCTCTCTGCTCCTAAAAACCTAACTCTTTGACCAAGCTTTTGGTTGACTGTCGTAGCATCTCCTTATGTGTCAGACTTTGTTTGCTGATGCTACTGTGAAGCATGTTGGAATGTTTGACTACATTAAAGGCACTAAGTAAATGCAAATCCTGCTTCAAATACTTATCTATCTCTCCCTCAAAAGATGTATTGGCCTCTGTCTCAATCACTCCCTATGACAAGGCATCCCATGCTCCAATAAATCGCTACACAAAGACATTTCTCCTAATCCCTCATTGGGGTTAAACGTTTTTTTTAAATTGAAGTATTTTTATTTGAAAAGAAATTGCATTGATAGAACTGATTGGATGTCACTAAATAAACCCAACAAGGCAGGCAGATCAACATTGCAATGAAGAATAGTAAACAAATGAAAGCTAGACATAAGGCCAGACCTTTTCCCATTTATTAAATTACTGCTTTGCACTATCTCTTACTTGTTTTGCCTTGGGCTACTTTTCACTTTAAATTTTGTATTAGTTTTTAAAAATAAATAATCTAAAACTGATGTGTATGCATGGTAGTTGGTGAGGGTTTTAACTGACCATTGTGCCATTCTAGAAGCAGTTGAGGAAAAATTGCTATGAAATATGCATTCTCATTACATCTCAAGCCCTTGTTTCCCGTGGGTGTGGAGGGATTTGTTGTAAATGAGATATTCATAATATTATGTATGCCGTATTTTGAAATTATTAATGGGGTCACTTCTAAAGAGGCACTTACTGATACAGACCAGGATCACAGGGTGAGGTGTCTGCACTTTTCACACTGAGTGCACTGGGTCATATTGTGGTTTTAAGCACATGCATTATTGAAGAAATCAAAGGGAAAGTCCCACTAAAACTAAAAATACTGTGGATGCTGGAAATTTGAAATGAGAACAGAAAATGCTGGCAATCACTCAAGTCGACAACCTCTGAGTTTGAAATTCAGCCCTGATAAAAGCTCATCAGATTGTTTCTCTCCCCATAGAGGCTGCCTAACTTGCTGGGTATTTGTCAGCATTTTCTGTTTCTTCCTTATTCTTAGAGGGGATGTGGATGTCGCAGGCAAGGCCAGCTCATCCTGCAGTGCCCTTGAACTGAGCGGCTTGGTGGGCCATTTCACAGGACAGCTAAGGGTCATCCAAAGGGCAGGTCCGGCACTCTTTCGGACATGCGCGCGAAAGAGAGCTTCAACCTCCCTGAGATACGGAGCCACCTGGGAGATTGGAGCGCTTTTTAAAGGCATTATTAAAAACATTAAAAATTTAATGAAACGTGTCCCCTCTGTCACATGAGATGGGACATGTTTTTTATTTTCAAAATAAAGTTTTACATAATCAGTGTTAGCTTTAGGAAACCTCATCCCGCTCATGGATGACATTTCCTAAAAAAACGTAAAGGCCGCTTGGCCTTTTCACCTGCCTGCCCACTGTTAGGGTGGACGGGTGGCGTAAATTTGGAGTTAATTAGTATGTCAATGGCCTTAATAGGCCTTTTAATTATCGGCAGGCATGCAGCTGACTCCAGCGCCCACCTGCCAAAGGAAATATCGCAAGACAGAGCGATGATGTCGGGATGCACGCCCGATATCAACGCCTGTCTTTTTACATTCCGGCTTGTCGGACCCACCCCCACACACCGAATGTAAAACTCTGCCCATTGTATATTGGAAAAGTCCAACTGGTCTGCACCTGGAATAATATAGGAAGGGTATGCAAGCTGCCTTGAATGGATGTGAGCCTGGATTCTGTAGTTTGGGAGTCTGGATAACACTGATATTTGCTTAGTCATAAAATGCTTGCAGCTTGCCCACAGACAATGCCGTAACACACAGATGGTCAGTCAGGATCAGGGAGGGAAAAGGCTGGCTAACATTTCAAATGGAGGTCTTACATCAGAATCTCTAGTGAAATCACTTCTGAAATGCCAACCACTCTCATTTCTTTTCAGATCCTTAATGTAGACACTGCAGTCATTGTGCACCAGTGGTGAAGGGAAGGAACGTTTAAGGTGGTGAATTGGGTGGGGATAAAACAGACTGCTTTGTCCTGGATGGTGTTGAACCTCGTGAGTATTGTTGCAGCTGCGCTCATCCAGGGAAGTGTAGAGTATTCCTGACTTGTGCCTTGTGGATGGTAGACAAGCTTTGGGGAGTCGGGAGGTGAGTTACTCGCCACAGGATTCTTAGCCTCTGACCTTCTCTTGTAGACACAATATTTATATGGCTAATTATATCTACAAGGCACAGGTCAGGAGTGTGTTGGAATATTCTCTACATGCCTGGATGAGTGCAGCTCCAACAATACTCAAGAAGCTTGACACCATGCAGCACAAAGCAATCCGCTTGATTGGCACCCTTTCCACAAACATTCACTCCCTCCACCACTAACGCACAGTAGCAGCAGTGTGTACCATCTACAAGATGTACTGCAGGGACTTAACAACCCTCCTTAGGCAGCACCTTCCAAACCCACGACCACTACCATCAAGAAGGACAAGGGCAGCAGACACATGGGAACACCTCCACCTGGAAGTTCCCCTCCAAGCCACTCACCATCCTGACTTGGAAATATATCACCATTCCTGGAACTCCCTTCCTAACAGCACTGTGGGTGTACCTACACCACATGGACTGCAGCGGTTCAAGAAGGCAGCTCACCACCACCTTCTAGAGGACAATTAGGGGTGGGAAATAAATGCTGGCCAGTGAAGTCCACATCCCATGAAGGAGTAAAGAAAGATGGTGAACAGGTGTGTTTCCAGTATTTACTTCCAAATTCGAGTATTTCCTTGATGAGTCAGAATTACCAGAGCAAGGAATACTTCCTTGGTTTCATAACCCTCAATACCTTTATCTATAAAATCTATCAATTTGAGCTTTGAAATTTTCAATTGACCTCCAGACGCAACAGCTCTTTGAGGTTGAATTACAGATTTCCACTGCTCTTTGTATGGAGATGTGCTTCCTGACATCATCCTTGTTAAAAGGATGTTAAAATGTTTAAAATGCTTGTAAATGGAAGGGCTAATTTTCTACTCTAAACAACAACTTGCATTTATATAGCACCTTTAAGATAGTAAAGCATCCCAAAACACTTAGCACAGTTATCAGACACAGTCCGACAGAAGGAGAAATTAGGGCAGATGACCAAAAGCTTGTACAAAGAGGTAGGTTTGAAGGAGTGTCTTAGGAATAGGAGGAAGAGAGTTGGTAGGGAGGGTATTCCAGAGCTTGAGGCCTAGGCAGCTGAAGGCATGGCTGCTAATGGTGGAATGATTAAAATTGGGAATGCACAAGAGAACAGAAGTAGAGGAGCGCAGATATTTCCCAAGGTTGTAGGGCTGGAGGAGGAGGTTACAGAGATCAGGATGGATGAAGTCATGGAGAGATTATAGAACAAGGATGAGAATTTTAAAATTGAGGCATAGTTCAACTGGGAGCCATTATGTGTCATTGAACACAGAATAATGGGTGAATTTAGGCTATGGGCAGCAGAATTTTGACTGAGCTTCGGTTTATGGAGGGTGGAAGATGAGAGGATGGCCAGGAGTGTGTTGGTATAGTCAAGTCTAGAGATGATAAAGGCATGAATGAGGGGTTTGCGGTAAAAAGATTAAAGAATAAGAAGCAGCCATTAGTACAAGCAAGCTGGTCCTTTTTTTTTTGGTTGATCTCAATCCTACCTAAACACCTCCACAGCACACATTTCCATCCTCAGATTTCTGAAGAGACGTCCAGTTGTTCCCTGAATACTCAATTACTGCCCATTTCGATGGAAACTCATTCTACAACTCTGATCTTTGATTCCACTTCTCAATTTCTAACCCAGTTTGATCTAGTATTTAATCCTAGGCCATCAAATTGCCTTTTTTTTACCATCTGTTACCTCTCATCTACCTGCCTCAATACAAGTGAGAAATGTGAAATGACTTTCCCTAAATTGGGTTGACACATACTGCCAGTAGTAAATAACAAGTTAGTGAGATGCATTTATTATTTGTGACATCTGTGCAGAAATTGCACTGTTTTTATCAATCCTTTACCTATTTTAAACAAAAAAAATCCTTTGCACTTTCTGTTCATTTTCTGAAGAAAATGCCAGAACAATATATTTTACTTTGATAACTTTGACTTTCAGATTACTCTACATTATTTGTATGACTGAATCAGTTTTCAGTGTTTTTTTTTTGAAGGTAAGGGTCAAAACAAGGAAATGTATTGCAAAATTATGAGCAGAGAAACTAATCAAGTGACAGCAGCCATTGAGCTTCTGCGTATTGAGTGTCTCATCTGTCTTTGATTAAGCGTTACTTGAAGTGAGCCTGCTCATGTTACTTAAATGCGATATTACTATATTGTTGAGAGAGCTTTTGAGTAATTACAATTGGCAGCTGAAGGCTCTCAGATGGTATCAAAGCAGCAGGGGGAAAGGGGATTGCCCTATGTTAGGTTAAGCAAGCTTCTGCAATCAGCCCTGGGATCCACCTTGTTGGTGCTCAACTCGGCCTGTTTTTTTTAAATTACTCAGATTTTTCTAAAACATATAAACTGGATATGAAAAATCCTTTTCTTTTAAATTTTGTGTGACTGTAGTGAGGTGGAGGGATTTGTTATTAAGCTTTTCAAGCTATTTTCATAAACAGTAGAGCATGCTGTTGATCTTGAGCCTTCTGCAGCTGTGGAGTTAAAATAAGATGGTGACCCTACTTAAGCTAAGTTTTGGGGGAAGGCTAGAGGGCACATTCAACCTCTCTGCTTATTTAGCTGTCCCATGTACTCAACTGTTGGCAATAGATAGCCTGTTAATGGGAAATCACCACCTCATTAATCTGTCTCAGTCTCATGCTTGTATATTTTGTACGGCAAAAAAGGTTTGAAAAGTTCATGTAACTAAAACCTTAGTGGTAACACATCCTATGCTTACATCATAGGGTAGAGTGATTTTTTAAAAATGCTTTCTATTTCTGATTTGAGGGTGGGGAAGCCTGGGAAAGATGTGTAATATTCATGAAATCTTAACTTATTGAACTATTTCCCATTGTGCAGTTTTTAAATTATTTCATTAATAAAGCTTAACAAATGCATTAAAGCACTTTGCTATGTGTGATACATGAATAAGAGCATCACCCTCTTATATCCTATGGATTGCAGCTATAATGTATAAGATGTATTATAGAACCGTCCCGAACTATACTAACAGCAGCAAGTACTACTACCTTCTCTGTTAAAACTTTAATCTGTAAATCATTTTTTTAAAATCCTATGTAAGGTGAAATATGCACTTCCTGTCCACAAACCTTACTTCCTGTTGTCATGTTTTTCTGTCAATATTTCCCATTGTAAACTCCTATGTCAATGTTTTTTGTTTTAAATTTGTCACATCAATTGTTATGACATACTTACAATCTATGACTAGTTTCTGAAGTCTGTCTCTGAAACCTGTCGCAATTTTATGTATAAAAGAAACTTATATATCCATCAAACAGGTAATTTAATAATGAATATTAAATAATCCTGCTAAAGTAACTCAATGCTGGGAATACAACCAGTAAGTAATTAATGCAAAGTTCTGTAATTCAAATGATCTGTTAATTTCTTTGGACCAAGTTACCACTTTTTAATTAATTACATTGCTCAATTCAAATTAACATAGTAAACAATTTGGGAATTAGTGTAGAGTGTACCCAGAAGATCCATCGGCATTTGAAATAAATAGAATCAGAGAACTTTGCAACACAGAAAGAGACTATTTGGCCCATCATGACTGTGTGAACTCATTGAAAAAATATACAGTTGATTCAACTTCCCTGCCTTTCCACAATAGCCCTGCAAAATTCTCACCTCCATTTCCTCTTTGAAAGCTACCACTGACTCTGCTTCCACTACCCTTTCAGGCAGCACATTCCAGATCACAACAGCTTGCTTGGAAATAAAAGAACACCTCTGGTTCTTTTCTCAATCATCTCCCCTTTTTTAAAAAAATGTATTTTTACTAGTCGCTTTCCTGTGCACTGAGACAGTGTAATCTTAAATTGAACTGCAGTTAGACGATGGTCTATGACATCAAGGTGTACTTAAATTCCCTTTCTAAAATCATGCATTCTGTCCTTTTGTATTTCCATTATAGTTATTTATATTGGAAATTGGTTATGTAAATTTTTTGCACTGTAATAACACCCCCCCTGCATTGCAGCAACTCTACAAGAGGGCACGCAATTACTGTGTGACAGGTTTACATATAAATGAATACATGGGAATTTATAATGAAAGAAGTTGACAGGAAGTGCAGCAGACGTGAGATTTTCTTAAGTTACAAGTTTACATAGGCAAAACTTGTCATAAATTATGGAGATTTACAAAGGGAAAAGCTGAAGTATAAATTTAAGAGCAGAGAGCTAAATGGTACAGAAATTTTAAAACTAATTTTAGACACTCCAACCAGCAGAAGTCTCTCTACCCTGTCTATTCCCCTTAATATCTTGAAAACTTCAATCAAATTACCTCTTAACCTTCCAAGTTACAGGGAACTCAGCCCTAGTTTGTGTCATCTCACCTCACAAGTTAGCCCTTGGAGTCCAGGAACCATTCTCATAAATTTATACTATGCTTCCTCCAAGGCCAATGTATCCTTCCTAAATTGTGCTGCCCAGAACTGCTGGCAGTACTCCAGGTTTGGTCTAGCCAGGGCTTTATATCACTGAAGCATGACCTTTCTACCCCTTTGCATTCTAATGCTTTACATATAAAGACCAACATTAGCCTTTTTGATTACTTTCTGTACCTGTTCATGATATATTAATCCATGTACCCTTTACAATCTATGTAAGATGTCCATATATTACAGCTGACAGCTGATTGTTGAGTTTGGCTTTTGGTATGTACAGCTTATAGGGCTGTGTGCAATGTATTTGAAATGTGCTTTCACTGAGCAAAATTACTTTTGTCAGAAGAACCATTGACTGGGGCAGGTTCTAAACAGAAGATACACGAGGTTCACTTGAAGTGGTAGAAGATTCCTAGAAATGGAAATCTAGAGACACAGCGTGAGACAGCTCAGACTGAACAGTGCCCCATGCTGTCTGTGTGTACATCAGATAAATAAGCTGCCACTCTCCTGACACATGCTGTCCTAGGACAATTGTTTTCATTTTCCTTCCAGACACAAACAAATCATGAAGCAATCAAACGAGCTAAAGCCGCCATGCAGTCATCATCTTAGTGCCTTCGTAAAACACAAGACAAATGTCTGATTCATAGCGGCCACACTGAGAGAACAAGAGGTTTAATTCAAGGTCGGGTCAGGTGTTGTGAATAGCTTTCTCTGTATATCTGCTCCTCTCTGTTCTCCGTTGCCCTTGTCCCTATTATCTTTTCTGTGGGAGAAGTGCATCTTTGTCTGCAGTCTGGGTGCGTGTATGTGTGTGTGTCTGTCTCCCTACCTGTCCTGTGTGTTTTCCCTTTTCTCTGATTCTGCTCTGTCCCTTTTTACCTCTGTCTGTCTACCTTCCCTCTTTGTCTGTCATTCGCACATACACAAAAAAAGCCTTGTATGGGATGTGAATCACTTCCACAGCATATTAATCAGATCAGTAAAGAGACCCAAAGATCAAATACAACAAAACCAAGTGAAATATTTATTGATGGAATGCTAAATAAAACTCCCTTCAACAAGACAGCTTGCATCATTAACTCGTTCTGAACCCTTATTTTGCTCAGACAGATTGTGCTAAATATTCAGTCTGAGTATTCAGAATAGCTTTAATGCCAATTTATCATTTGAAAGATTGTCAAGTGTAATATTTATTACAGACATAATTAGCTGTGTTCATTCTTTAAAGTACTACTTGCTTGCTGTTAAGTGGGTCAGGTGCGATCTCATAAATAGCTACCTACATGCCCATTAAGATGTTGAATCACCTGTTATGTTGCAGTTTTTCTCAACAAAAGATTTGTTTGACCTGTTTAATTCAGCTCCTGTAAACTCATGGTTTTCTCCTCTCACTAATTCTACTGCAGAATCATTGTTGCTTGACTGAATCCTTCAAAGTGCCAGGGCTTCTTGTTGCTGGGCGTGACAGGAGGCTGATACCCAGGTATGCCTTTTAGAAGCTGGGATCATGCTTTTAATGTTCTGCCTCTGAACGTTTCCTGATGTTGGGAAGAATTATTCTTAGGCCAACGAATCCAACTCTGGAATAAACACTGGAAGCACTCTGCAGGTCAGTAGAGAAGATTAAGAGGTGATCTAATTGAGGTGCTTAAGATGATTTAAGGATTTTTGTAAGGTAGGTAAGAAAGGAACTATTTTCTTGGGCAGAGAAGCCCAGAACAAGGGGGAATAACCTTGAAAGTAGAGCTATGTAGTTTAGGAGTGATGTCAGGAAGCATTTCTTTGCACAAAAATTGGTGGAAATCCAAAATACTCTCCCTGAAAAGGTTGTAGAGGCTGGGGATCAATTGAAAGTTTCATAACCGGGATAGATAGATTTCTGTTTGGGTAAGGATATGTATAGTTATGGAACCAGGGCAGGTAGATGAGTTAAGATACAGATCAGCCTTTACCTAATTAAATCACAGAACGGACTTGAAGGACTGAGCGTGGCCTCTTCCTATTCCTATGTCAAGCAGCAGCCGTGGAGAGAGAAACAGAGTTAATATTTCGGGTCAGTAACCTTTCATCAAAACAAAAAAAAAACTGCCTTGCCAGCAAGAAAAACTGGCAGCACATCCCATTCTGTACCAATGCCAGCACCTTCATATCTAACTATGCAAACGAGGGAGCGCCTACACTGACGGGGCTGCCAATGCTCTGGAGTTGTCTTGGACGCTCTAGGAATTTAAGATTAATTTCCTGCGCGCTGCTAAGAGGAACACAGAAGCAAAGTCAAAGGAATAGTAACATTTCAACTGAAAATGCACATCAACGCAGTCATGTATTAAATATCAGTTCCCTGGCCTGTAGGGATGGTGTTCAGATATTGAGGCTTTTTCAGCCTTTTTTGTAAGATCCAAACTCACTTAATCGGCCGAGGGAAACCAACCAACGACAAAACCTCCCAGTAAATTCAAGCTTAAATTCAGGATAATTCTCTCCATGTCAAAATCAAAATCATTGCATCTTCTACTCTAACTCACTCTTTCTCAAGATAGCCGATCTCCTTGCCTCCTTCTGGGTTCCACCATTTCCACAACCTTTAGGCTCTTAAAACCCAAGATTGGACCCTCCTGCAGGCAGAGAGTTTTAACCAGCTACCTATGGAACCCTCGGAGCACCCAGATTCAGTTCTTGCTCTACACAGAGTTATTGACCTCAGCTGGGATGGTTCTGCATTTGCCCTCCGTGTCTCGGACTGATGCAGTGGAAAAACCAGCTTGTACTGAGTGACCCTGCCCGAGTCTCTTTCTGGCCAAGACCATGGAGGTAATTGGGCAAGGATGCAATAAACTCAACTGTGATGACCTCACGGTTGAATAAACTGTCAATACTGTCTCGACTTGGAAAAAATGGTCACTTGGACGAACGGCAGCCCAGGGTGTGTAACTCTTTCGAGTACAAACCCGTTTCCATCTGTTTCAGATGAAGTTACATTGTTTCATAGTTTGCCACTGTGAGATTTGAACTCTTGATAATCTTTTAAATGAAAACCAAATCAACAAAATTGGGATAAATCAGGCACAGCCCCTAATTCAGGTCAGCTGTAAAACCAAGGACAAAGTTTAAAGGAAACTTACAAACTTTAAATCAAAATGTGATTAAAGGGGTCAACAAAACACCCCAGTCCCCGCGGTGCCCACCGAGCACGGAAGGCCTCGAGAGTGTCAGCAGACACCGCGTGCTCCCTCTCCAGGGACATCCGGCAGCGAACGTAGCCGCGGAAGAGGGACAAACAATCGGGCGGGACTCCCCAGTCGATCGCCCGCTGCCTGGACCTGTTAATGGCCAACTTGGCCAGGCCCAGGAGCAGGTTCACGAGGAGGTCCTCCTCCTTCCCGACCCCCTTCCGCACCGGGTGCCCATAGATCAGGAGCGTGGGGCTGAAGTGCAAACAAAACATCAATAAAAGGTTTTTCAAGTAACTAAAAAGGGAGTGCAGCCTACAACACCCTATGTATACATGGTCAAAATCTATGTCAATGACTTGGAGGAAGGGACTGAATGTAACTCGAGTACAAACACGTTTCCATCTGTTTCAGATGAAGTTACATTGTTTCATAGTTTATCATTGTGAGATTTGAACGCTTGATCTTGGGGTTACAAACCCAGTACCATAACCACTTGGCTATTTAGGCCAAGCTAGCCCAGGGTGTGTATGTATGGACATCACGTAATATCAGGATTAGGACTAGCTGTGATTCCTAACATGATCAAATAGCCTCCATACTCTGGGTTCACTCTTAAACAGTGAGTCAGCTATAAGGGAGCTTGAATTTGGAGAGGAGGAATGGAAACTGATGTCTGTAAAGAAGCACAAGACTTCTCATCACCAAATCCCAACATTCTTATTCTCTTCTATTCTAATCCAGCATGAAGCAGCCCCACAGTACGGAACTTGGCTTTTTATCCAGGTCCCCGCCTCCCCTCTAAGGTCTAACTTTGACAAATACATAGTCTATATTTTGGGTGACTCTGGAGTTACTATTCAAAGAGAATTAGGGGAGTGTGCTGGCCAATATTTAACCATTAATCAACATTGCTAAAAAGAGATTAACTGGCTATGTTTCTCATTGCTGTTCACTGGGAGCTTACAGCGTGCAAATTAGTTTCTGTGTTTCCTATATTACAACAATGACTACACTTCAAAAATAGTTAATTGACTGTAAAGTGCTGTAGGATGTCCTGAAAGGCACTATAAAAAATGCAAGTTGTTTTCTTTGAGTGATTTGAGCGTTTTAATTGTCCAGATAATACTAGCGGGGTTGGTGCTGTGGAGTGTTTGATGACCGGTTTCTGTATTCATCCCCATCTGTCGAGGGTGCCTTAACAATTAGCCATCAGGATGTTGCCAAATAGTGCGTTACAAAGGATCATGTGAACGTGGCTTAAACTTGCACTGCGTGTCATTTCTGTTTCCCTGGAATGCGGGTGAAAACTGTTCCAAGGGTGCAGCTGCAGAAATGTCCCCATCTCACTTAGTTTTAAATTATTTTTGAGTTGAGGGTCTTCTGGCTGAATTTGCTGAGAGTATGTAAAACCAAAAATACATTTTAAGCCGTTGCAAGCACATTGAAGCATTTGGAGAATAAAATAGGTTATCAAATTGTATAAGCTTAACAACCCCTTCATAAAAATAATTAAAATCAAATCAAAGAACGTTGGGAATGCAGAGCTTTTAACAACAACCGCTTGCATTTCTGTAAGCGCCTTTCAGAACCCCAGGATACCCCAAGGCACTTTATAGGCAGTTAATTATTTTTAAAGTATAGTCACTGTTGTAATGTAGCCTTATGGGCTTTCTGCTGTTGCTAAATTATTCTATGTTCTAAATAATCATGCGGTGTGGTTCATGATAAAACCAGAATACTGCTAGTCTATAAATTCTCTCTCTATCTCCAGCAGAAAGGAGGTTGAGACTTGGCTAATTAAACAAGGCAGTAGAATGTGCTGCTCCCTAGGTACTCATTCCATTCACCAGTTCAAGTGCTAAGGGGGAAGGCAATAAATCCTGCTTTTTTTTTTCAGACGTGAGTTACTCTCTTTTTGGTCCCAGCTGTTGATTGGGTCACTGGGTTCCTGCAGAGCGAGAGACTCTGTAAACATCTCGGGCAGTATCTCATTCAGCCCACCACCGCAAATTGTGCATGAGCAGGAATATAAAATTGCCAACCATGAGATTCTGGTTCCAGTTGTTTTATAAATCCTCCATAGACCCAGTATAATTCTGTCCCAATCCCCCCCCCCTCCCCCACTCCGAATGGGTAATCCCCCTTATGCATTAATCACCCTCTGTATAAAGAGATTTAGGGAAGGGTTTGGAGGCAGTGGGGACTGCTGTGTCACTGTGAATAACAGAATCTCTGGTATATACAGGGCTAGGGGGTGGCAGTGGACGTTAGCGGATGGCTGTGGGCTTCGAGGACCCAGGGAAGAGTGTCGGGTGCCAGGTGTCTCAGCCTAGACTGCCTCTCTGCAGCTGCCTTCAATCTACACCACTGAGCTGGCTCCGATCGCAGTTACCATTCCCCAGTAATGAGTAATGTGCTGTAATGATAGGGGTTCAACATATTCCTGATTGTAGGTTTGAATTGTTACAACAAACCCACGTTCAACTGAGCCTGACAGAACCTAACATTAAAAGGTGGAGCGAGGTGAAGATATGAGCAGATATGAGGCTTCAATCAGTGGGTGAATACGTCAACATTCACAGTGTCAGTGAGTGTACATCATCTCACGGCATCCGCGTATTAATGTGGAACCAGACTGGTAGCTTCTAATGTCTCAAAACTCTCCCGAGGGCCTCGAGGAGATAAAGAAGCAATTCCTTCCTCTGCTAACACACCAGATATTCCCAATACAGAACTGACCCTCACAGAGCAGCAGAGGTGCAGGTCCCACTCACTCGCTAAGTTAGGTCATTTCAACCAGAGGCGAAAGTTTTGGTGCTAGAATAGCCTCAGTATTTTTTTTTTGGGGGGAGGGGGGGGATGGCTGGGAATGATCATATTGGCCCAGCTTTCTGTGTTCCAGCTCCTGATGGAAAGCGTATGGATCAACTGTGCCTGCGGCAGCGCCCTCCTCTTGTTTGCTGACCCATTGGCCTGAATATTAGCAGGGGCAGCTCACATCGGTGGGGGGGAGGAGAAACAGAGTTTCAAACAGAAATTCCCAAGCCTGTGTTTTCCCCCACATATTGTGCGGATTTAACCCTGACAGGTTTCCTAGCCGGATATCAGCCTGGTTGCTGGAGTTGGCTTTCACTCAGGCAGGAGCATTCCAGAGCAGATTGCAGGACTCAGAAGGCCTGACCCCAGGGTGGGCTGCGGGGGTTCAATCCTGACCCCAGAGGCCTCTGTATGGGGGAAACATTCCTGCTCCTACTGGCTCTGACCTTCTCCCCTAAACTGTCTTCGCCTCCCCTCAGCTGACAGGTTTCCTGAGGCCTGGGAACCCGGATGCCCTCTGCAGAGCAGGTTATGTCAGAGGCTGCTATCCTCAATAACTCCTTTAAATGACCAACCCGCCCTCCCAATTTTGCCCACCTTCGTTAAACCTGGAGTCCGACGGATTGGAGCCAATTTCCTGACGGATTGGGGACCTGTCCCCATTGAAGCCCCAATCTCACCTACCCGCCACGTTAAATCTCCTCCCGTTACCTTGAACTCTCCCAGCAGGAATAGCCACTCCTTTGAGGTACAGGGCACACGAGCTCATCTGGAACCCCCACCCTTTAGAGAAGAGGAATGGGAACCCAGGGGAGGGGGGAAGAAATAATAACCCACAGAGAGAGGGATTCAGCGTGTAGAGGGGGTTAAATATCATCACGTTTGATCCAGAATCTGGAAAGTATCCGTGTTGTAGAACTATTTGTGGGTGGCTCTGAAGTGTGTCGAGCGTTGCTTTAAGATACTCCACAACAAACTGGCCACGAAGGTGGGATCCAGGGGAAGCGGACGAGTGACGGCCGAGCCGCCGCGTGAATACCTTCTAAATTACCTGGTATCGTTAGAGCTAAACCTCCCGCGATCTGCCGCCCTGGGACTAACCGGGGTTTTCGGGTCTGAATCAAACTTCAATCAGTCGGTCAGGGTCCGGGTGAAACGTGTTCAGTTGCAAGTGAGGCGCAGGACTGACAATTAACCCCCAACCAGCAATGGCTGTGGAAAGCAAGTTAGAACTGGAGGGATGGTTACCTAGATACCTAGGAGAAAAGAATCGGAAACTCGTAGCAGAAAATGAGTGAGAAGGGGTAGAATCCAGATGAGCCGATGGGGAAACAGCAGGCACGGCGGTGGGAGAGAGCAAAAGACAGAGACAGAAGAAAAGGCCACTTTTGTTAATAGCCAGAGCTCACTGGGATCTGAACCAAAGGTGCGGAACTACAGCTGCTGGAGCTAACATTTCCCCAGCACTACCAACAGTCCCACCAAACGGGACCAAAAGGTCCAGATGATTGGGATATAAACAGTGAGATGTATAATTATGAAAAAGACAAAGAAGGATAATATCCGCCTCCGTCATGTGTCGGCGCCGTTGGAGTGGCTCCAGTGGACCCCCCCACCACCCCCCCAAGATGTCCAGGGCCAACAGAGAGAGACCCGCTCCGGTTAAGAACAACGTGTGTCCCGTTTTGGCCGAGCGACAAAATCAAATTGTTGAAAATGTTGTCAAAACTGACCACCCCCCCTCCCCCCCGACAGAGCGATGAACTCTTTTGGGACAAATGGAGAGAAATGCGAATAACCCACCGATTACATAGTTGGGACATGGCCGGTCCAGTACGAGCTAAGATGCCTGAGATAAACTGGCAGGAACTAGGCGATGACTTTAGGGACGGCACTTGGTGCGCGGCCGTCACCCGGACTGGCCAAGGGTCTCGGACAGCGATTGACAAATTTTCAAACAGCAGCGACTACCGCACCAGGAGTGAGTGGTGCCTGTGAATTGGGGTGTGATAATGGGAGTAACACACAGTAAAGGGGAACCAGCACACGACTATGGGGAGAGAAAGTGGACATCCTATATAATCTGCTCAGGCATTCAAGACCCAGCGAGGAACGATGCAGCATTCTTCAAAATGTTTAAAGGCGGACTGAACAAAACACATCAAGGACGGGGCTAGTCACGATGCAGGGTTACCACTCCTTAGATAGATGGACATTCAGCAGAAGGTTAAACTAGCTGCAGCAGAGTCAATGGTATCCAAAGCAAAAACAGGAGAAAAGGCTATAATTGCAACCGTCCAGGACATAGGCGCGATGAGTGCCATATCCCTAGAGAGGACAAAAGGAGAAGGTATAGGAACTCTAACAAGTCCGGCCAAGGACTGTTGGTCGGCTGGTGGAAGGGCAAAACAGGACAGGACCCCAAACAGCAACACGGTACAAACACCCCGCACCGAGGACATGAACACAAACCCTGAGTCAGAAACAATAGGGAAGCAGCGGCCCCTGGAGAGGACCAAGACCCCGAATATATT
The DNA here is from genome assembly GCF_017639515.1 of Carcharodon carcharias. Lineage (NCBI taxonomy): Eukaryota > Metazoa > Chordata > Chondrichthyes > Lamniformes > Lamnidae > Carcharodon > Carcharodon carcharias. The sequence continues at coordinate 6,061,929 of NC_054498.1, forward strand.
TAGTGGTGCTGTTAGGGGGCCGGAAGTGCGAGGTGCTAATAGATACAGGGGTCTCGGTGTCCATAACAAATGTGAAACTTCCTCTCACCAAACATTCAATATTAATACAGGGAGCGAGGGAAAAAAAACAGGTTAGGGCTTATAACAGTGAGAGACAATTATTGGAGATAGGGAGTATAATCTTCCCGCTACAATTGTAGGTATGTGAGAACCCTGAAGGGATAATTTCAGGAATAGATATGCTGAGTGAACTAAACTTACTAATAGATGTTAAAGACAAGAGAGTACTATGGAGGGACCTGGGGGGAAAAGACCCAAAGTCCAGGCGCCAATACATGGCACAAATATCCAGGGCAAACCCCTGAAGCCGGGATTGAAGCAAGGCCGGTTAGTGCGGACCACTGTGTTAGGCAATAGGAGGGGTTTGGGCAGAATCTAAACAGGACTGCGGACTGGTAAGGACAGAACCGATTAAGATACCGGGGCAGGAAGGCCGACCCCGTAGCCAATACCCAATAAAGCCAGAGGCCAGGGAAGCCGTGCAGAATATAGTGGCAGATCCAGTAGAACAAGGGGTGTTGAGAGAAACCATATCCACCACTAATTCCCCTATGTGGCCCGTAAACAAACCGGGTGGATCATATTGACTGACGGTCAACAGTGCTGCCATCACTAAAGTAACCCCACGAGAACACCCCATAGTGACGAACCCCTCCACGAGATGTAACAGATTAAAACCCCAGCACAGAGTGTTCACAACCTTGGACGTTGCCAATGGGTTTTGGTCCATACCGTTGGATGGCGAGTCGCAAAAACAATTTGCATTCACGATGGGAGAGAAACAATACACTTGGACCAGAGATCCACAGGGATTCCATAACAGCCCCTAATGTATTCCACCGTGTAATGGGTCAAGCCCTGGAAGGACCGGACTTGCCCAAAGTGCTTTACTACAATATGCAGATGATATACTGATAGCCTCGGAGGATGAAAAGGGGTCACACGCGCGCTCTAATATGCACTTTACAGGCCCTAAAGGAGGCAGGATTTAAAGTAAATCCAAAAAAAGGCACAATTGGGACCACCACAGGTTAAATACCTGGGATGTGAAATTATTCAGGTTTGTAAGATACTCCCCCAAGGGGAAAAAAAACCGCCATCAAAAATGTACCAGACCGGTAACTGTCAGAGGAGTGGGGAAGGTGTTAGGACTGATTCTTTACCGCAGAAACTTTATACCAGGCTTTGCAGCAACTGCAGAGCCAATACAGCGATTAATAAAGGGAGGAAGATCGGCAACAGGAAAGGTAGAGTGGGGCCCCGGATAAGGATAAGGATAAGGTCCAGGCAGAGTTGAAGGCCACCCTGACTCCAGCCCCTCAGGTTGTCCAATATGTCCCGACCCATTCCCCGTGCACTACCATGTGGATGGAACCTTCAACAATGCAGGTACTGTTAGAGGAATAGGGCGGGGACATGAGGCCAGTAGCTTATTATTCCATCCACCCAGCGGTCCCACCGGTCGCCCAGGGTTCGGCAAGATGCGTAGCCCACATGGGACTGTGCAGCATGGGCAGTGCCAGTCGGCGAGCCGATAACCATGTCAGAACAGATAGTGTTGCACACACGACATACACTGGGAAATTGAAAATCTGTCTCAGACATTAGAAGAGCTGTAAGGGGAGCTGTCCTAATGCCTAAAGACAGGTCAGTTCACATAGTGAGGGATACCAGAGTAGACTCCCGCTGAAGGCCACAAGAGACGAAGAAAAACAAGGGACAGTGTCAGACAAGCCCCTGGAAAACCCCGGCTACACCCGTCATGTGGACGAATCTCGATGATCTATATATACCGAGGCCGAGCAGTGATAACAGGAGATTGTGAAGTGGTAGCCAAAGGGGAGCTGGGGGGAAGTGTCTCAGTGCAGGTGGCCGAGCTGACTGCCCTTACAGAAGCCTTGAGACTGGTGAAAGGAGAAAGGGTTAACACCTATACAGACAGACCATGTCCTGGATGATAGCTTGGAGTAGATGAGGATACATCACCTCAGGAGGAGGACCCATAAGGCACGAGGATGTGGTGAGAGGGTTAGTGGGGGCAGCACAAGATGCAGGCAGAGGTGACTGTGATTCAGATAAGAGCCCCCCCCCACCCCAACCAAAGCTGGAAACTGAGGATTGGAGAGGAAATATGCTAATAGACGAGGCAGGCAGACCAGCGGCCGAGAAAGAAACACCAGTCCCGGTTGCCGCTGCAGCAATGGGACCATGTGGAATGATTATTACAAAGATACAGGACGGAGCTGGTGTGCAGGAGCAAGATAGGTGGGCTAAGAAAGGAGCAGTTAAAGGAGAAGATGGGGTACGGAGGAAAGATTCACGGGTTATTACCCAGGTTGTATCCAAACAAACCCACTAGAAATCCATCACAGCCCTGACCGCAGTGGGCACCAGCCTATGTGTGATAGACTGACAAAGGATTGGCGGTAGAATGGAATGGGGAGAGATGTGTCCAAACACTGTCAGCGATGCATAACATGCGGATGGTACAACCCCGGAAAGCAAATGGCCCACCAGCCATGGGGAAATCCGCAAACAGATTTTACCGGACCCCTGCCTAACAATAGGGGCAGGAAACACTGCTCAGTAGTAATCGATCAATTCATCAGGTAGGTAGCAGCCTTTCCCACCCGAGACTGTAGCGCCAGGACAGTAGCCCACATAATGGCATACAAAATAATTCCCCGCTGGGGAACTTCCTTACACATAGACTGAGGCCGAGGTACTCACTTTAACAGGAAGGTTATGAAGGAAGCCTGTAAATTGTTAGAAGACCGGCAGAGATTCCATGTCCCATATCACCCACAGTTCAGGTATGGTCGAGCGAATGGATCGAACTTTAAAAACCGCTCTGGCAAAAGCTATTACAGAAACAGGACAAGGATGGGTATATGTCCTCCTGTGTCTTCTCACACGCCTACGCGCAACACCCAACCAGACAACTGGACTGACCCCATATGAGCTAATGATGAGACGTGCTATGCGACTGCCAGAAGGAGTATCAACTGGTAGAGAGGAACTAGAACCAGGAATGGACTGTATTAGGAACGATGTACGACAATTAGATAACCAACTACGTAAGTTGAGACAGGAGGTGAGGCACAACGAGACATCCAAGATCAGGAGGGGAAGGATAAGAGCAGTAGTGAAGCGAGGTAGGGGAGAGGGTACACGTACAGGTAGGATTCGCCCCCTGGGTGGATAACCCTGTACCAGGTGGTGATGACCAGCGATCCATGCGCTTGTGGGGATATGAAAGGGAAAGGGAGACGGAAACATTGATTGCAACTAAAACTTCTCATTGACCCGCAGGACGAAAGAACCATGGAGCCGGCACAACCAGAGGTGAAACTGTGCAGCCTATCTTGTCTGCGCATTGGCTCTTTACCCAATACAGTTTTACAGAACTGACTGACTGACCGGTGACGGCCGGAGTTGGGCTTATCCCCAAACAGTGCGGCCAGCATGAACCTGCCACATGCTGCAGTTCCCCAACCGACAGCTGACAGGAACTCTAACACGACCAAGACATGGGGGATAATCCAGATCCAAGGCTGAGTTAATTTGGACGATTCTCACGACAAAAGCGCAAGAGACCGGGAAGAAATGGGACACAGATTGAGACCCCCAAGGGGACTCTAAAACGGGTTTCACCTTGTCAGCCAGTTGCGAGTGTGAAAACCAGGAGAAAGGGTGTTATATGGGGAACGGTATGTGGGTAAACTCGAGTCCAGCGCCATGTGGGGGCCCGTGTAAAATGACTAATGCTACCAATTTGACGAGATGCACACAAAAGCAGCACATGCGGGGCCAAGTACAGGGAGGATATGTCTCGGGAGCAAGGACGGGGTTGTAAGGTGGACTATTGAGTACAACACCACCGCCCCCAATAACAACGAGGGCACCCACATGGTCAACCATGACTATGCCAACCATTACATCAACAATGAGGAAGGCACAGGTACAGTGCCCAGAATTGACTCCTGGCCCACTAAACGGGCTGGTATTACTTACGGACAATGAGCAACTGTACGACAATGTAAACCATGAAATTGTACCTGTATTGCTGAACCTAACAATGTTACAATGGCCTAGGTATTGTGGCGAATTTGATAGTATTAAGAAATTGCATGAAAGACTAACAAAGGTTGAGTGTGGCTATAACAGGATAGAGGGATGTATGTTGGAAGTATCCAGCTCATCATCACTATATCTGCTCGGAGAACAGAGGCCGAGAGGGACCCAAAGTCGGATATCAATTCGCAGACCTTATGTGTAATATTATGATGCCAAATTTCTGCTTTAAACCCCGGGTCCCTGTTACTATTGGACAAACTAGACTGGTGTATATAAAATCGAGGGAGCTGGTTACTATTAGTGTTACAAATCAAGTAAGCAAGGACCTGGAACAATATGAAGACCCCATGGGGGTGTCTATTCCCCACTTACCTGAACACTTACAAGAGATTAAGGAGAGTTTAGGCAGGGTGGTGCAACAATACCACATTTTGAAACAGGGCCTAACGATTTTGAAGAAAGATATAGAAAAGGACCTAGGGGCCAGAAATTGGTGGGAGTGACTGTGAAATTGGGATTAAATGTTGAAACTCAACCTTGGATCTGGATTATCCCCCATGTCTTGGTCGTGTTACAGTTCCTGTCAGCTGTCAGTTGGGGAACTGCAGCATGTGCAGTAAGTAGGAAGAAACAGGCATTGCTTAAGGAACAGCGAAACCTGCTGTTCGAGAACCAGTATCCAGGAGGACTATAAGATATAAGGTACATCCCGAATCCTCCAAGCTGCATCCCTGATCACCACAATGGGCAGAGGACCCCGGGACATCAAAGGATTAGGTTGGTTCACTTGAGCAAGGAGGCCAAGTACCAAGAGAGGGGCCAGAATTCGGCCTTTTGAACTCTACAGCAATGATGGGGTTAAAATGGTTTCCAGATGCTAATCTTGTAGAGTATCACAAACACATCTCCTGAGGACATCTTGCTGGATGATTGGTGCTTAGCGCCCATTTTGATCCAGCAAAGCCTGTTCCGGACAGACCTGCTCAGAGCTGATGTTATTTCCACAACTGAAAACAATGGATCTTACACAGATGAGCTGTCCCTGGCTCCAAGGCTGATCTTTGTGTGGAGGATTTCTCTCCTTCCGTGACAGGGGTGAACGGACATTGTCTGGGCCTGTTTAGTCATGACAATGGCCTCCTTCATTTCTTAACTAGATTACATGATGTTGGTTATCCCGTGTCATTGTTCTGATGTCCTGAATTCCAGTCCTTTTAATGGTATCAGTTCTGTTGTAGGTGGCACTGTGATTGTAATGCAATTGAATAGTTTATAAACTGCTGGAAACTCTGTATTGTTGGAGAAATCTGCTGGTTTACCAATAGAGATTGTCTCCCCACTGGTGTAAAAAATAAAGGCTGCCTGACGTTTGAATGAAAGACCTTCTGTTGAGGGTTGGTTTAAAACACTCCACAACAGCTCCATAGTCCCAAATGTTTTTAGATGGTGAAATGGCTTTGCTGCTGTCTCCATTTTCCATGAGGGTGGGTTGACATGCAACCAGGGAAGCGTAAAGTAAGGGATGATGCCAAGGGTGCCTTTGTCAGCGCCTACCTGCCCACCTCTGACCCTGCCACAATTTACGTAATCTGGGAAGCCCACCCCACCCACCCTGGGGCCAATTGTGACCTTTAAGTGACCAATTAATGGATGCAGTCCCAGCAGTGGCCACTGGTCCCGGTGGCGCTGCTCGAACTGGTGAGCTACCAACTCGAAGGCGGGACTTCCTGTCCAGATGGCAGCAGAAGTCCCACCCTTATCTACTTCACATCACTCTGAGCGTTAAGTGACTGTGGCACAGCTCACTGGAGGAGGGTTCACTGTGGGGGGTGGGGGTGGTGGCTGGAGATGCAGCATTATGTAAAATCCTGCTCCAAAACCATACGGTTGCAAAATATTTGGGATGGTTTTTTGTTGTTGAGCTTTATAGAATGTCCCCAACACAACAAAGTGGCAACTGAGCCTTAAATTTCCAACAAGCCTGTCAATAACCCAGAGCCTTGTTCTCTGCCCCCTTCTCCTCCACATCTTATTCCCTTCCCCACCCCAGCAAAGCTACCAAAGCACAGTGCTCAGGTGCCAGCTTCCATATGACACCTTATCAAAGCACCTGTTTACATGAGAGTAATTGGAATAGGCCTTAAGCAGCACAGCAGAGCCTGATTTTGCCCAAGGTTCATACATGCACAGTTTGCCTAGAAAATTGAGCATAAAACCTAGGCTGGCACTGCCAGTGCAGTACTGAGGGAGTGCAGTCCTGTTGGAGATGCTGTCTTTCAGGTGAGGCGCCGTCTGCCCTCTCAAGTAGACGTGAAAGATCCCATAGTCATAACTGGAAGAAGAGCAGGGGAGTTCTCCTGGTGTCCTGGCTAATATTTATCCCTCATCCAACATCACTAAAACTGGCCATTATCACATTGAGAGTGATTGCTGTGTGCAAATTGGCTGCCACATTTCCTACCTTACAACAGTGACCACACTTCACAGGTACATCATTGGCCGTAAAGCGCGTTGGAATGTCCTGAGGTCAAATGGCTCAGGACCACACTGAGGGATGCATTCTCCAAAAATCCCCTCCTTTAACAGACTTTTAGAGTTTTGACAGTGACAGCGTTTCAGCAGAGACTAGAAAACGAGAGCAAAGTTAACAGAGGGACCCATTTCATTGGCCTAGATTTAACTGTATTTCAACTAACCAAGTTTCCAATTCTACTGGGAATAGATAGAAACTGTGTCAAACCTGACCGGCTGATTGTGAACAGTTGGTGCAATTGGGATTGATCATTCTATCTCCAAATACTTAATTTAATAGGCGAGAGTGTGTTGGGGAAATAAACTGAATTAATGTGAGGTATAGACCAACTCTCTCTTTATTCTTTCCCTGATGTTCCAAATTTGATTTAATCAGTTTTTTGAAAATTAATGCGTTTGGGTTTTGGGGGAAAGAATAAATTGGAGATAATGAAAATGTGACAAATTAAACACTCTCCAGCCCCTGGTTTTCTCTATGGATATTTATGTCCTAAATGCCACACCTCCTCACATTGGGGACTCAGAAGAGTAGCTCTGGTCCTATATTTACCCTTCTCTCCTCATGTTTGAATGGTTAACACTCAGTGTGACTGTAAGTTCCATAAGGGAGTATGGGCCACAGATTTGATAAACCTCTTGTCCAAGTCTAATGAGTAGAGGTCCCACCTCCAGTGTGTTACTGAGTTATTCAGACTATAAGGTCCCATGTTAGATCCCAGCTGGGGCAGAAGTTAGCTCCGGCCCTCATAAACAGACAGGGGCTGGTAAGCAAAGTGTCTCCTCCTGATTGATATGCAGTGCTTGCGTGAGAAAGGTCAAGGGTTGAAGGGAGGATTGGGTGATGCTTCCCACAGTTGGTCAGTCTGCTGATAGTCAGTGTAAAGGCTTTTGCATACAGAATCATACCAGAACTGAGAGGTTATATTTATCAGAAAAGATTGAACAGGCTGGGGCTCTTTTCTCTGGTAAAGAGAAGGCTGAGGCGTAACCTGAAGGAGTCCTTCAAGACCATTAAAGGATTTGACGTAGAGAAGATGTTTCCACTTCTGGGGAAGACCAGCTGGGGAGAGGCATAAATATAAGATAATCACCAATAAATCCAATAGGGAATTCAGGAGAAACTTCTTTACCCAGAGAGTGGTGAGAATGTGGAACTCGCTCCCACAGGAAGCGTTTGAGGCAAATGGCATCGATGTATTTAAGGTGAAGCTGGATAAACACATGGCCGGGAAAGGAATAGAAGGACAGGTTGATGGGGTGAGATGAAGAGGGGTGGGAGGAGGCCCAGGTGGGGAATAAACACTGGCGTGGACCAGTTGGGCTGAATGGTCTGTTTCTGTGCTGGAAATACTAGGTAAGGCCCACATGGGGAAGGTACAAGGGCTTTCAGTGCTGCAGCACCAGTCGCTCAGCAGGAGTTGGGCCTTTCAGGAGAACAGGTGAAGGAATTGCAGGAACAGAAGGACCTAACAGGTAAAAAAAAAAATGGAGCCAATTACATTACAGTATTAGAATCTTTAGTTGCCATGGAAACGTCCTAATTACCTGTCTGATTTATATTTCAGCTGAAAATTCTTTGGACAGTGCCATCGTGGATCATTTAACTGTTAAGGCACAAAAACCCTTTGATTGTTCCCCTAACCACTCCCTCCAGTCAGGGTTGTTCTGGCCAATTGTAGCTTCTTAACAGCTGCCCCTTTTTTGCCTCAGTACCACAACCACTTGGCAATTTGATCCAATAAAACCATTCAGTGAACCTCTGGACTTCTAATGTTTGCTTGCTGCTTAAGCAGGGTTACAGGATTGACAGACACAGCAGGACACTAGCGAATTTCTGTGCTTAAGATATTGACAAAACAGGAAACTCCCAATAGCTGAGGTACTATTATATCAGCCAAAGGAAAAAAAAAGGGAACATCAAATAGTTTGGAATTTTAGACCTGTCAGCTTTAGGCCTACCACCCAGGGAAGCCTCACTACCCCAGTGGATGCTGAAAGACATGCAGTTGCCATGGAAACCCACTTAGCTGGTGAAGCCCAAATGCCCCACAACAGCCTCGGATTTAAAAAATATAAAACAGCACATGGATTGCAGTCAGATTCACAAATCAGCCAGAATTACAGAGACGACTGCTCAAGAGGGAGAAAGAAGGAGCAGGAACAGACCAATTTCCATAAATTTCACGTAGACGGTCTTTGTTCAACAAATTAAGATCGAGCGAAATATTTTGGCAGAGATGTGGCAATATTGATCACGAGGAATCTCAGAAACAATCCTCCCTCGTCCTCCCTCCTCAATGATTCCCAGGGTGCTAGCACACAATCTCTCCTTTAGCCCCACCGACGGCTACCTCATCTGTCTGTAAATCGATTATTTATCATAGACCCATTTCTGTAGACTCCTGTGGGTTTCCTCACTTGCTTTTGCAGTCGGTTAGAAAAGGTTTCCTCCCTATTTTGCAAAAACACTCAGGGTTTGAAACTCATTATGGGTAGCAGCAAAATAGGCGAGTAGCACATTGGCACTTTAATTAACGCCCTCCTCCCACCCCCATGATTTACTGCCCCCAATTAACAACCCCAATGATTAACAGCCCCAAATTTAAACCCCCCAATTACAACCGATTAACAGCACCTGACTTGCATCCCTCAATTAAATATCTGATTTATGTCCTCTCAATTTACACCCCACCAATTTACACCCCCTCAAGTTACACCCCCTCAAGTTACACCCCACCAGTTTACACATCCTCGATTTACACCCTGCTCATTTTAGGCCACCCTTCGAGATGAATTTCACCCCCACTGCTTGCCACTGACTAGTGACACCAGCAGCTGTTAGATGCCCGAATGCTTCCTGTGCAAGGTTAGGGTGAAAAGCTTTGCTCAATTATCCCAGCAGGATGTGGGGACAGAGTGTGGCAAAGTGGGAAGCCTGGACCTCGTCCCATTGAAGCAACATATATTCCCCCTGCTGCAGGAATCTTTGAATCCGTCAAGGGCAAAATTCTGTTCCCAAGCCCAGCTCAGAGGTTGCTGAGGCCATTGGAATCAAACCCACTGTCACTGGATAAAAACAAAAAACTGCGGATGCTGGAAATCCAAAACAAAAACAGAATTACCTGGAAAAACTCAGCAGGTCTGGCAGCATCGGTGGAGAAGAAAAGAGTTGACCTTTCGAGTCCTCATGACCCTTCAGCAGAACTGAGTGAATCTAAGGAGAGGGATGAAATATAAGCTGGTTTAAGATGGGGGGGTGGGGGGGGGTGTTGGGGTGGGGGGAGAGAGAAGTGGGTGGGGGGGCTTCTCTCCCCCCACCCCGCCTTAAACCAGCTTATATTTCATCCCTCTCCTTAGATTCACTCAGTTCTGTTGAAGGGTCATGAGGACTCGAAACGTCAACTCTTTTCTTCTCCGCCGATGCTGCCAGACCTGCTGAGTTTTTCCAGGTAATTCTGCCACTGTGACTGGAGTTGAGTCTGTATTGTCTGAGTATGGACTCACGGCCTTGCTCAGTCTACAAGCTCAGTGGTGCCCTAGCTGTGCTTTTACACACATGCCCTCAGTTGAGCTAGCTGCAATTTAAGTTTAGGCTAAGGGTGAGAAGTCTGTATATAGGGTGCACAACAGCAGAAATTTATAAAATTAAAATGTAGGCATCTTTAATGAGATCCATTTTACCACATTAATGATAAGCAAGAAAGCTTCTCCTCAGTCTCCCCTTTAATTGCCCAACTCCATTCAGTGAGACAGTCGAATCAACAATGAATTGGACTTTCTTTCTGTTAGTTAATTAGCCAGCTCACCCTCCCCACAGTCTAATAACTGTGTCTCCACACAACCCTTGCCCCTTCAATAGTCTTAACTGCTTCTGTTCAAAGCCTGGATGACAGGCAAGTTCTTTCATGGCTTAGATGGAAATTGTGAGCAGCTTTCTCTAATAATTGTGCTTTACTGTGTTGTAAAAATTCAAGTTTGTTTTTGCAAAGCTTTCTCAAATGAAATATTCTCCCCATCTCACCCTTTTGCAATTGTCTCTCCATAATACAGACAGGAATTTTGACTCGGGGTATAACTTCACTCACTTTTCCCAGAACCACTCCATCCAATTCAGGGTGGCAGAGCCTAGGGGCACCAGGCTGGGTACATCCAGGACAAGACAGGACACCAAGTCCATCACAGGGCACACACTCACAATGGTGGACAATTTACCATAGCCAATCCACCTGTCTTTGAACAGTGGGAGGAAACCAGAGCACCTGGTAGAAACCCACACAGACACAGGGAGAACATGCAAACTCCACACAGACAGGTGCTGAGGTGAGGAGTGAACCTGGGTCCCTGGGCACTAACCACTCTGCCATTCCACTCCACTCTCACTGGGTATGAAACAAAAAAAATTGATTCAGTGGCTGGTCACAACCGCTCATGAGTTTCATTTGCATTTAAAGAAAGATGAGGAGCTCTTGGAACACAGTAGTAATTACAATGCGCACAGCAAGATCCCATAAACAGCAGTGTGATCAATAGCAGACCATCTCTTTTAGTGATGTTGGTTGAGGGATAAATATTGGTCTGCAATCCCCTTCCGCAAAATAGTGCCACGGGGTCTTACACAGGCTGAGTATCCATTATCCGAAATCCTTGGAGCATTCTGAATCTCAGATCATTTCGGTTTTCGGATACTGGTTATAAGTCTAGGCCTAATTACTCTACAATGGCCAAAGCCTAGGCTAGCTATAGTCTAAAGTTAATAAAATGGCTAGAAAAGTAAGATGTACCACTGAATAACAAATACAGGGTGCAACTGGTGAGGTTCGAGTTGGCTAGGGTCACACATTCCTCATACTAAAGGTGAGGTTCAAAAAGGTGGCTTTTGGATCTACAGATAAAGGATGCTTGGCCTGAACATCCACCTGAGGGCAGGCAAGGCCTCAGCCTAATGTCCCATCTAAAAGCCTTGAAGTGCAGCACTGGGAGGGTCAGCCTAGATTTATGTGCTCAAAGGTTTTAAAACAGGAGCGGTACTCTGAGTGCAGCTGACATGTGAAGATAAATAGTGAACTTATAAGTTTAGGCTAAGAGATGAGAAGACTGTATATGGGGTGTACAGGCACCTGAATCAGCGTCACTTGTTTATCATCATCTTGAAGTTATTAATGTATATAATATTATTGGAAAATATTTTTCTTTTAAAAATAGAGATTTAGTCTGTGGGTGTGTCTTAATTGGATTAAAGCCAGCTAGCCTAGATGCTTTGTGTACTAGTTTTGATATGTAAGCAGAGAGATAGAGTGCATTAGCATTTTTTGAATAGAGCATTCAAGAAGTGGGGTGAAACCTACAACCTAGCTAGCAGAGACCAAGCAATGTGTTTATATTACTAATAAAATTGGCACTATGAAAGGGGCTTTATTGTTATTTGGAGTTCAAAGAGGGCTGGTGATACAATGAGAATTTACATTCAGTAGGCCATGCTAGGTATAACTTCAGCAGTTTTGTGTGTGTGTAGCAGAGGCAATGTAACATCAAAGCAGTTATGAGCCTAACACTGTCTCCACAGGAACAAAAGTGAAAAGCACCTCATTTTGAGTTCATAAGGTGAAAATGCTTTGTCTAGTGTTTGGTTAAATCTATGGGTTGCTGTTGCCTTAATGGAGATTAGTTTGGGAATTTGTTAAAAGTTAAGAATGTAGTAATTTGTAGCCAAGAGTACATATATTTTAACCTCCGTAAATGAACAAAATGTTTCATTTAGCTTAATACAAAACCTCTTGAGAACTGGTGGTATGATTCCTGAATTTTGAGTTGCATCTCAAACATATCACTTAAAATTATAGGTTATGACAGTTGTTTAAAGTTTCCCTCTGGCATTTTTTAAAATAACTCTGCTTTACCAACTGCATTGGTCATAACAATCATCCTATCTCCCCCAACACCCTCATCGATTCTTGCCCCTTTATTGCAAAGGGATTGGAGTATAAGAATAAGGAAGTGTTGCTACAGTTTGTACAGGTGAGACCATACCTGGAATACTAGTGTGTGCAGTTTTGCTCTTCATACCCAAAGAAGGATATACTCGTGATGTTGGGGGACGTACAGTGAATGTTCACTAGATTGCTTCCTGGGATGAGAGAGTTGTCCCAAATTGAGCCTATGCTATCTGGAGTTTAGAAGATTGAGAGGTGATTTCATTGATTCTGAAGGGGCCTGACAGGATTGACACTGGCTGGGGGATCTAAACCGCGGGGGCACTGTCCACTGTCTCAGGATAAGGGGTCGATCACTTAGGACTGAGCTGAGGAGAAATTACTTCACTCAAAGGGTCCTGTGTCTTTGAAAGTCTCCATGCTGGAGGGCTGTGTCTTCTCCATCGTTGAATACATTTAAGGATGGGATAGACAGATTTTTGGTCTCTCAGGGAATCGAGGGAGATGGGGAGTGGGGAAGGAAAGTGGAGCAGAAGCCTAAGATCAGCCATGATCATATTGAATGCCGGAGCAGGCTCGATGGGCCAAATGGTCTACTGCTGCTCCTATTTGTTATACCTTTAAGTGCTTCTAGCAGATGCTTGCTCTGTGCCCTCATTCTTCAGGTGCCAGCCCAGCATGTCAAAGGGAGCTGACTGACTGTGGGTGGCTTCACACCCCCTTCGCCTGAGAGTGCCACACCATCCAAAAAGCTACACGTTCACACTGTCAGGTCGCTCTTGTAGTTGCCTTGTCTGTAATACCGTCTCCAAAGGAATGTTGCCACACAAACTCCACATTAGTTGCCGTTACTAAGGAGAAAGAGTGTGTTGCTAGGCATGACAACCTGATTAAAATTCTGGGCCTAAGAGGTTTTTTTTCTACCGTGAACTAACAGTTTGAATTTGAACAGCACAAAGCGCCTCATTTTCTTTCCAAGACATGTCCCAACCTGCATCTTAAAAATGGTTGCCATAGTAACCTCTCAACTTTAATAGAAAGCACTTCAATAGGCCTTAGTTTTCCAGCGTCTAAAGCCGGCCTTTGGCCTAACTCTCTGAAGATGAGATAAGCCTCAAAAAATTACTTTGCTAAGCAACATCTGTGGACATAAATTTCAATATATGGAAGTTAATGGGATCCCCACAACAGATATTTCAGAAAAGAAGACAGAGTGGCTACTAAAGGTCTTTAAAATGATGAAATGTTTTGATCAAGTGGATACGGAGAGGACGTCTCCTCTTGTGGGGAAGGGCAGAACTAGAGGCCGTCAATTTAAGATAGTCACCAAGAAATCCAACAGGGAATTCAGGAGAAACTTCTTTACCCAGAGAGTGGTGAGAATGTGGAACTCACTACCACAGGGAAGTGGACGGCATAAATACATTTAAATGGAAACTGTATAAATATATGATGGAGAAGGGAATGGAGGGTTATGATGATAGATTTAGACAAGGAAAGATGGGAGGAGGCTCAAGTGGAGCAGAAACACCAGCATGCACCGGATGGGCTGAATGGCCTGTTTCTGTGCAGTTTATCCTCTGTAATCCTAAGTAACTATCTGCATGTAGATATTTGAGGTTAGCAGGAAAGTAAGAAACTTGAGTTAATGTAGGTTTGTGTTTAACTGGGCCTTTGTATTTTTGAGCGCAACTATCCATTTTTGTTTTATTTTTGGACAAAGAGATGGGTTTCCTATCTTTCTGAGATTTAGTTGGAAGCTCCCTTTCTACATGCGCCAAGGTTCGGAGTGAAACCAGACCCCAGCAATGGGCACAGCTGTAAAATGAATAGAGCCTCAAATTGGAGTTGATTGCCAACAGCGAGGAGGGAAATGAAAAATGGAGGGAGACGGTGAGAGAGTCCGGCACCCATCCACCTACACACAGCAAACAAACCCATTTCAGATGTGGTGTCTTGACTTTTGCTGGAATGTTTAGCAAATTCTGGTAACTTGGGTCCACAGTGACAGACAATCTGTCCCTTGCTGCAGAACTTGATACATTCATGAGAAAAGCAGTTACCTCCTTTGGCCAATTCACAAAACGCGTGCGGGATAACATCCAGCTGACTCTCAGGACCAAATTGCCGGTTCGCTAGTTGCAGCCGGCTGGCCTGTTGTTCCCAGTACCTTGCTGTACGGCTGTGAAACACAAACACAGCTTACAGCTATCATACCCAGAAAAGAAACTCGACAATCTCCATCTCCAGCACCTGCAGCGCATTCCGAAAGATTCCAAATAACAAAATAAGAAACTACCAACGCCAGAGAACCCAGGGAAACCCGCAACTGAGAGAAATAGAGGAGAGAGAATCCGAGGGAAAGAGAGAGAGAGATAATCTGATGAAGGGGAGGAGAGAGAGACAATTGGAGAACAAGAAACTGATGGAGGGAGGTAATCAAATCAGAGAGAGAATCTGGGAGACAGAATGTGATGGAGGGAGAGAGAGAGAGAGAAAAACATACAAGGTAAAAGCCTTGGAATAAATGCCCTCTCGATTGTATGAATGTTGAAGGAGTTGGAGGAGTTTGCCAGAATATGAATTTTAATAGTAGTCCCCCTTGGGTCCTGCTGTCTCTCCCTGGTTAGAGCACAGATGGAGGCCATTCGGCCCATCATTTCCATTCCGGCTCTCTACAAAAACAATCGGCCTAGTCCCACTCCCCTGCCTTTACCTTCTAGTCCTGCAATTTTTTTTTCTTCAGGTACAAATATTATCCGACTTTTTTGGAATGCTTCGATCGTCCTGCCATCACCACACTCTCAGACAAGTGCAATCCAGATCCTAACCATTCACTGCATGAAAAAGCTTTTCCTTGTGCTGCCTTTGGCTGTTCCACCATTTGCCTAAATCTGCATCCTCTGGTTCTCGATCCTTTCACCAATGGGAACAATTTCTCCCTGTCAACTCTGTCCAGAGCCCTCGTGATTTGAATACCTCTATCAAATCTCCCCTTAATCCTCGCCAAGGAAAACAGCCCTAGCTTCTCCAATCTATCCATGTAGCTGAAGTTCCTCATCCCTGGAACCATTCGTGAATCTTATCTGCACTCCATCTAATGCCTTCACATCCTTCAATCCAGCGAAGTGCTTTAGGATATTTCAATGTGAAAATTACAACATAAATGCAAGTTGTTGTTGTTGTGTGGAGTGCTGATTGAAATCTGCACTGACCTGAACCAGAGGCTGTGAATATAAGGCAGTCATTAATAAATTCAGAACGTAGGACTTAATACCACAGTTGATGTGAATTATTTGAGATAAGTACATATTTGAGGGAGAAAGGAATAGAAGATTGTTCTGATAGAGTGAGCTGCATTTAAGGCAGGAGGAGCCTCATGTGAAGTATAAACACTGGGACAGTCCACTTGGGCCAAATGGACTGATTCAATGCTGTAAATAAGTAATTCTAGAAATTAGACATCCAGGTGAAGGGCTGCATGAATACCCAGTGCTGTCTAATTAATATGCAAATTACCAGCCTCTCCTGTAAGTGGTTTCCAATATTGAGAGATAATGAACACTTCAAGTCTTTCCCATGTCAAACACTGGCACCTGCACGTGTTTACCTAACCATTCATTAAAGCGTTAGACCAAAAATATATTATATTTAGGATGACTGGCATCAGCTGAATGTTGAAAAGCTACCTTGCTAACATCTAATTTTCTCCCACCAGATGCACGAGTCCCAGTAAGAGCTCAGGCTGTTTCCAGCCTTACTATTATTTGAAAATTGTCGGCGTTTATTAAGTTACATCAGTTCCTTTACAGAATGTCACCACCGGAGAACACTTTTGGTCTCTGCAGCTGCTACTAAACCAAACTAGCTGTCAAAATCCATCGCAGAACGTTTCAGCTTTCCGCTGACATTGATTTGGAATAAAACAATTGCTTTTCAGCTGCCCAGTGACACACTGAAGGAGTAACGGATCCACTCGCCACCTGCCCATTCATTGCTGAGCAGGTTACAAGTTAAATACAACAACACGATAAAGAAAGTTTTGCATTTCTCTAGCGCCGTTCACAACCTCAGGACACCCCAAACCACAGCAAGTGAAGCACTTTGAAGTGTAGTCACTGTTGGAGTGTGCAAAACACAGCAGCAATTTTTACACAGCAAGATCCCACAAACAGCAATGTGATAATGGCCAGACAATCAGTTTTAGTGAAGTTGATGAATAAAATCACCATGGGAGTGATAACAGTGTAGTGGTAATGTCACTGGGCGAGTAATCCAGAGACCCAGGCTAATACTCTGGGAGCATGGCGTCAAATCCTGTAGAAATCAAATTCAATTAATAAAATCTAGAATTTAAAGCTAACTCTTGGTAATGGTAACCATGAAACTACTATCATTAAAAACCCATCTGGCTCACTAATGTCCTTTAGGGAAGGAAATCTGCAGTCCTTACCCGGTCTGGCCTACATGTGACTCCAGACCCACAGCAATGTGGTTGACTCTTAACTGCCCTCTGAATCAGCCTAACCACTCAGTTCAAGGGCATTTAGGGATGGGCAACAAATGCTGGCCTTGCCAATGTTGCACACATCCCATGAAAGAATAATTTTTTTAAAAATCGCCCATTATTTCCTCGTTGGGGTTTGGTTCCAGGCTTGGTCTTGCCATTGGCATCTCACTCAAGCAGCTATTGTCCATGAGATGAGGAGGGAGGATTCAGCTCATCTTCATTCATCCATCCAGTAAAACATTTCCCCCAATACATCACCCCCACTCCCCCGCCCCGCCCCCCCCCACCCCCCCTTCAGCCATTGCAATATCCAATTGATTCTTAAATGGTTTCCATCTCCACTACTTTATCAAGGAGCCTCTTCCATGTGTTACTCACGGTTTCTTATGGACAGAAACCTACTGGTTTCATTTTATTTTATTTTGGACCTGTGTCCCTTGTGTTTTGTTTAAAGTATTTTTCCAGAACTAGCTTTCCCCTACCATTCGCTAATGCAGCCTCCTCAAAAAGTTCATCTCTCTGTCATTTCTTTTCAAGGCTAAAAGAAACCCACATTTCTCCCCCTTTCTTTCTCACTAACAACAGCTTTGTGGCTGAAATGCATTTAGACTTGAGTGACCCTTTAGCGTTGAGGACTGGATGCAGTTCCCAAGGGCTGGACTGAGCAGAGCTCTTTTGGCTTTGCTAATTGTTACTCCCCAGTGGTTAGTCTGGTTGAACAGTGAGATTCACTGACCTCTTCCGACCTTATCCCTTGCTAATTCAATGCCATTCATGAAGTGATCCTGTTGTCTATTTCCTTTCCCTGTTATTTACAGTGCCAAACATTTATTCAATGTTAAACAAAAACAGAAACAGAAATACCTGGAAAAACTCAGCAGGTCTGGCAGCATCGGTGTAGAAGAGCAAAATTGACGTTTCGAGTCCTCATGACCCTTCAACAGAACTCTGTTGACCTCATGACCCTTCAACAGAACTCTGTTGAAGGGTCATGAGGACTCGAAACGTCAATTTTGCTCTTCTACACCGATGCTGCCAGACCTGCTGAGTTTTTCCAGGTATTTCTGTTTCTGTTTTTGCTTTGGATTTCCAGCATTCGCAGTTCTTTGCTTTTATGTATTCATTGATGTCGATCATTGTTCCACTCAGTTGCATAGCTCTCGAGCTAACTCCTCAGAATCGACTGTCCCTCTGGTTTGGCGTTGGACAGGAAACTGAAACGTTTGCATCTGTCGCTAAAGTGTGTGTTTGTCTGTAGTACATATCAGCAGTGTCACTCAAACACTAACAGCTTTGTATCTCTTTCGAGTACAAACCCATTTCCATCTGTTTCAGATGAAGTTACATAGTTCACCATTGTGAGATTTGAACTCTTGATCTTGGGGTTACAAACCCAGTACCATAACCACTTGGCTATTTAAGCCAAGCCCCCTAACAGCTTTGTAGCTGTACTGCTTCCTAACCTAACTCCATCTCCACACGTGGATTAAAACTGTCATCTTCCCCCTCCCATTACCGCTCTGGGCAGCATATGTAAACATTGAGCAGCCGGGTAGCTCTGCTGCGTTACCTTAACATCGCAAAACATCCCTCAATCCATGAATTACTTTGATGCCTAGTCAATGTGGTTATGTAGGTAACATCCCAGCAAAGGGAATAACTAGTATGTCTGTTTTTTGGTGGTGTTGGTTGAATGGACAACATTGTCCGTGACCCAGAGAGCTGCTACTGCAGAGACCTGTCACGCTATGTCACACTCGTCTGTCTTGCACCCTCCTCACACATCCGCTGTAGCTCGTCTGCAACCGCTCTGTGACATCCGACATCCAACTACATCGAGGTTGACCCCACTCTCCTGCTGCACCCCCCCCGCCCCCCCCGGCTCTGCCTTCTGGAAGAAATCTCCACAGCTTTTCAGCTCTGATCAAATTGGCCGAAACACTGACATTTTCTTTTCTGGATGTTACTTCTGGAGTACGTTTTGTTCTTGCAGTTTGAAGCACCTCTTCCTTTGTTTTATGGTCTGTGTGTGGAAGTTTTAGTAAACATCTTAGCACCTACATTTCAAAGGCCTCTGTTTCCTTACACTGATCTTTACCTACTACCTAGCGCTTCCTGCCGGAGCAAAGCTCCTGGACGGGGTGTCGACCGTCCGCTGTAAGTTTGGGGTAAGATCAGGAAAATCCTGGGAGAAACCATCGGAAGTGGCCATTTATTGGAGGAGGTTCCACGTGAGCATCTTTAACGCCCACCTGAATAGGTAGAATGTGTTTAACCCGTGAGTCTCCTCCTGCCTCATGTTCCATCTGCCTCATCTCAGCCTTTCAGCCTATCTTTCTAGTGCCTCATCTCTCAAGTAATCGTCTAGTTTCCTTTTTAAAGCATCGCTGACAATGCAGCACTCTCTCAGTGTTACACTGAAGTCTAGATTATTTGCTGAATTATGTAGAATTGTACAAAAATAGACCATTCAGCCTAAATAGTTATGTTGGTATTTATGATTCACACAAATTAGCTCCCTGCCCGTTTACTTCATAGAGTCCTTGCAATGCAGGAGGCCATTCAGCCCATTGAGTCCATGCTAGCTCTCTGGAGCAATCCAGTCAGTCCCATTCTATCGCTCTGTTCCCATAACCTTGCAAGTTTAACTCCCCCAAGTGCGTCTCCAATTTCCATTTGAAATCATTGATCGTCTCTGCTTCCACCACCCTCATGAGCAGTGAGATCCAGGTCATTACCATTCACTACATATAAAAAGCTTCTTCTCACATCCCCCCACCCACCACATCACTTGCCCAAAATCTTAAATCTGTGTCCCCTAGCCCTTGTACCATCAGCGAATGGGAACAGTTCTTCTTTGTCTACCTTATCCAAACCTGTCATCATCTTGTCCGCCTCTATCAAATCTCCCCTCAATCTCCTTTGCTCCAAGGAGAACAACCCCAGCTTCTCCAACTCAACCTTGTAGCTAAAACCCCTCATCCCTGGAACCATTCTGGCAAAATCTCCTCCGCATCCTCTCAAGGACCCTCACAACCTTCCTAAAGTGTGGTGACCAGAACTGGAGAGAATTCTCTCCTTGTGGCCTAATCATAGCTTTACTAACGTTCATTTCTCCCTTGTTACCAATAAGGGGCTTTAAAGCTGGCATTGACCTGTAGGGCTGAATAACCGGTTCTGCACAGTACATTCTATATAATTCCATGCTGACTTTAGCTCTTGTCCATGTGATTATTCTGTCTGTTTATAATGGAGGAAATTGAGACACTGGCGACACTTCACACAAAGCCACCAACCCTTTAATTAAAGTCATTTTATCAAAGAGTGCAGCAATTTTTTTTTAATTTCAAGACGAATATGCATTTTAAATCCCTAATTATATGATGCTGAAGCTTCAATGTTCAACCTGATTGGGGTTTTTAGATGCCAAACAACAGGCTGTCTATAATGAAACGGTATATTTATTCTGTGACTATAATTGCAAATTCGCACCTTACTACACTTCACTCAGAGATGTTCAAAGGCCAAATATCTCAGGCTTCATTATATTTGACATTGAGTCTGAGCACACAGGCAACATTCAAACATGAGTGCAAGCTTTCCATCTTTTGTCAGAGAGACTGTTTGTTGGGAGGAAGCTATACTCTTTATCTAACTCGGGAATGGGAGTGTTTGATGGGGACAGTGTAGAGGGAGCTTTACTCTGTATCTAACCCTGTGCTGTACCTGTCCTGGGAGTGTTTGATGGGGACAGTGTAGAGAGAGCTTTACTCTGTATCTAACCCCGTGCTGTACCTGTCCTGGGAGTGTTTGATGGGGACAGTGTAGAGGAAGCTTTACTCTGTATCTAACCCCGTGCTGTACCTGTCCTGGGAGTGTTTGATGGGGACAGTGTAGAGAGAGTTTTGCTCTGTATCTAACCCTGTGCTGTACCTGTCCTGGGAGTGTTTGATGGGGACAGTGTAGAGGGAGCTTTACTCTGTATCTAACCCCGTGCTGTACCTGCCCTGGGAGTGTTTGATGGGGACAGTGTAGAGGGAGCTTTACTCTGTATCTAACCCTGTGCCGTACCTGCCCTGGGAGTGTTTGATGGGGACAGTGTAGAGGGAGATTTATTAGGCATATATTAGGTTTAATTTACATGCCACACCACTTGGGAATTAACCAAAATGTGCTTTTACAAAGAAAAAAAGGCCCTTGTGTGCCTTTGAGAATTTATCCATGTGCATAAATGTACCACCTATTATAGACATCCCAAGAGAGGGGCAGGATGTGAATTGGAAACTCCGGTCTGTGAACTGCACATACCTGATCACGTGCAGACTCAGTGCTCAGCAGCACAGCTTCTGATTGAACTCAGAAAATGAGATCCAGCAGAGTCTGTGTCTAGACAGCAACCTCGCTCATGACAGCTCCTATTAATGTTTGTGCGCACACACCATAGAGAGGCAGCTCTGAAGATGCTGTTGCTAAGAGAGATTAAAGAGATCTGAGATACTTTGGAGGATTACCAACAACTTCTCCTGGGACTCAATAAAACAAAAGCCCTCCCTACTGAGGCAGACACATGCACATACATATATAGACACGTTCATAGAAGCTTATATATATAGACATGCTCATAAACGTATAGATATGCTCATATGTATATAAACACACAAACACTCTTATAAACACACTCATACATATATAAATATGTACACACACATACATATATAACCATGCTCATACCTATGAAAATATGCACAAACATGCTCATACATATATCGGCATGCTCATACATATATAAACAAATACACATTCCTATAGACACGTATGCATTTAGGTTGCCAGGGGCCAGGATGGTGGGGTTGGGAAATGGGGTAACAGATTGTTTGGGTGCAGATGTTGGGTTGCGGAGGGTGAAGGCATGGGTGTCAGGGTGGGGGCTGGGGGTGGGATTGGAAAGGTGGGGGAGGCGAGTTGTCAATGCAAAAGCCTAGCGATCAAAGGAGAGTAGAATTGGAGGGGTTTAAAACCAATGTTTCACCCAATCCTGTCAGCTTCCCCACTGAGTTAGGATGAAATTGTCCCCAGAGTTTGCTTTTGAGAAAAAATGTTAGCACTGGGATGAGAGCAGGAAGTGACCTCATTAGAACATGCACTCCTTCTCAATGGATTCTGGGCTGACCTATGCCAATCAAAGCGAATCTTTTTCTCAGTCACATATCAAGCAGCAGACCACAAATTAGAGCCTTAGCAGAATACAGTAATTTCAGGGATCTCCTCCAGATTGTATCTTTGTTAGACACAGAGTGTGGTTTTCAATAAATGCAACTTTCCTTACTGTGTGTGTTCCACAGACAGAGTGAAATCATTCACACTTGAAAGGAATCATTGCTCCTTCCTAGGCGCAGGTTTGGCATCGTTAGTGTGGGAGATGTTAGTCCTATGGGGAGGTCCATGCCATTCCAGTTCTGAGGGAGAGCTGCATTGTTGGAGGCCCTGTCTGCCGGCGCTGCTGTGTTAAACATGCAACAACATTATGAAAGGGCAGATCTCTTGTGGTCCTCTCCAGCATTCCTCTCTCAACCAAATTAACATGTAATTGGGCTCATTGCTCATGGTGAGATCATGCTGTGTGCAATCTACTCATTTAATGACAGTGAATACACTTCAGGAGTAATTTTTAGATTGTGTAGCTCCTTCAAACACTCATGTGAGAGATGATGAGGTGGTACAAAACCACCAGTTATCCATGGTTATTTTCTTGTTTTGCCATCAAACACTCCCAGGGCAGGTACAGAACAGGGTTGGATACAGAGTAAAGCTCCTTCTACACTGTCCCCAGTTACACTCCCAGGACAGGTACAGCACAGGGTTAGATACAGAGTAAAGCTCCTGCTACACTGTCCTAATCAAACACTCCCAGGGCAGGTACAGCACGGGGTTAGATACAGAGTAAAGCTCCCACTACACTGTCCCCATCAAACACTCCCAGGGCAGGTACAGTATGGGGTTAGATACAGCGTAAAGCTCCCTCTACCCTGTCCCATCAAACACTCCCAGGGCAGGTACAGCACAGAGTTAGATACAGAGTAAAGCTCCCTCTACACTGTCCCATCAAACATCTCTCAGGGCAGGTACAGCACAAGATTAGATACCGATGCATCCCATGCATCTGCTCCCTCTAAATTATAACAAGCCGTTCATATTCAGGGCAACAGGATGTCAGAAATGAATCCAGGCCTTACGAGCAATACATACTTCCCGAGAATGATGACTCCGTGTTATAACAGAAACCTTGTGTTAATTGAATCAAGGAATGTTAATCAGGACAACACTACAGCTGGAATGAGTAGGAGGGATGTGGTGAGTTCATGGTTAGGTTATGGCAATGGTTAAAAGCCTGAGTTTTGTGGGTATAAATGGGGGAAAGGAAGAGAGTAATCAAAGAACCTGGGATTCACCTCCAGACCCAAGACCATTCCTGTCGGATTGAACTGTGTCACGAAGGTGTTAACCCAAGAGATCAGAGAGCTAGTGCCAGTTAGAAGTATTGATGTTCACCCTAGATGTAGCCCCAATAGTGGAACCTATCCCTGTTCTCCAGCTTGCTCCACTTAAATGATTGCCTGATGCCCGTGTTATACTCAGTTTAAAGAACATCCTTTTCCCAATCCAGTCCTCAAAAGAGAATAAACCTTCCACTTCTATGTTTTGAAGTCTCCCAATCTCAACATTTCGCCTGTGGTGTTATTCAGTCATTTTAACTTTAGACTTCTCTTGCCTGAAAGAACACTGAATTGTGTAGATTCTATTTATTCTCTGCAGGTGTCACTGGTGCCAGAGTTACTTCTATTCTACATGACATTTTTATAAATAAACTTCAATCCAGTAGCACATTCAGAGGTCTCAAAGACCTTTGTACGAGGGTAGATAGTGAGTGTGAGGGGTGTGGGCATTACTGGCTGGGCCAGCATTTATTGTCCATCCCTAATTGCCCTCGAGAAGGTGGTAGTGAGCTATTGTCTTGAGCCGCTGCAGTCCATGTGGTGTAGGTACACCCACAGCGCTGTTAGGGAGGGAGTTCCAGGATTTTGACCCAGCGACACTGAAGGAATGGCCGATATATTTCCAAGTCAGGATGGTGAGTGACTTAGAGGGAACTTTACAAATGATGGTGTTCCCATGCATCTGCTGCCCTTGTCCTTCTAGGTGGTAGAGGCCACGGGCTTGGCAGATGCTTTCTAAGGAGCCTTGGTGAGTTGCTGCAGTGCATCTTGTAAATGTTACACACTGCTGCTACTGTGCATTGGTGGTGGAGGGAGTGAATGTTTAAGATGGTGGATGGGGTGTGAAAGATCAGAAAGATATTGGAAGAGGGGCATACTAAAAATAAGTTTTGAAGGCAGGAAAGTGCATAGTAGAGATGCTAAGGCAGGGCCATTCATGGTGGGAAGGAACAGTGATATAGAGTGGAGCAGAGGGAATGTGAAAGGAGAAACCAGCTGGGTTTGGAGAACTGGTGGGTATTACCAAAGGCTGGGAGATTCCTCGGAACAAGGCAAGCTCCACAGAAGTATTTTCACTGGAAATTGGATAGAAACCTTGTTAACTGCACTTCAGAAATAACTCACTGTATGAAAGAGTTTGATCAGCACCAACGTTGAAAGTACTGAAGAGGATCCACAATTATCTCTCATCATGAAGGGAACCTGCTGACTGATAACCAGCTCCCTTCTGTAATTGGCCTAATGCACTGAAGGTTTCATTTCAGAAAGTTTCCAACTTGTGCATTATTATTGTCAGAATGAGGAGAAGCTGGGGGAACTCAGCTGAATTGCTACTTGTTAAAAATGGTGCAGAATCAGGAAATCTGATAATGAAATAAGTTTCAGATAACTTAGTTGCACCTCAAGACACAGGGACCCAGGAATTGGAAGAGGCCAATCAGCCCTTTGAGCCTCTCCCAACATTCAGTGAGACCATGGCTGCTTTGTGACCTAACCCTTCATATCTGCCTTTGCCCTTTTTCCTTAATACCTTTGGTTAACAAAAAAAAACTATCAATCTCAGATTTAAAGTGAACAATTGATCTAACATCAATTGCCGTTTGCAGAAGAGAGTTTCAAACCACAATGGCCTATTGTGTGTAAAAGCAAGTCCTAATTTCCCTCCTAAGAATCCTGGCTTTAATTTTTAGAGTATGTCCACTAGACGTCAACCAGTGGAAATCATTTCTCTCTATTTTTTTTACCCTATCAGGGCCCTTTAATGACTTGAAAACTTGGATAAAATCACTCATTAATCACTGAAACTCCTGGGAATACAACCTTAGTTTGTATAATCTCTCCTCATAATTTAACTCCTGGAATCCAGCAATTATTCTGGTGCATCGCTTCCAAGGCTATTATATCGTTCCTAAGGTGCAGTGCCCAGAGCTGCTCACAGTAACTCCAGGTATGCTCTGACTAGACCTTTGTATCACTGAAGCATGACTTCTACCCCTTGAGATATAAGGGCTAGCTTTCCATTAACCTTTTTGAAATTGTTCATGATATTTCAATGATCTATGGATTTGGCATCCACTGTTTCAAGCTTTTCATCATTTGGAACATATCCTATTTTTAGTTCACAAGTGGATGACCTCACATTTGCCTACATTGAAATCCATTTTTTAATATTCACTCACACAACATGGGTGTCAGTGTCACTGGCCAGGCCAGCATTTATTGCTACTATCCTTAGAGCAACATTTCAGAGTCAACCACATTGCTGTGTATCTGGAATCACATGTAGGCCAGACCAGGTAAGGATAGCAGATTTCTTTCACTAGTGTGCTGTGGTGAGACTTGAACCCAGATCCCCAGAGCATTACCCTGGGTCTCTGAATTACCAGTCCAGCAACAATACCACTAAGCCACCACCTCCCTACACCGTAGTTTTGCCCATTCACTTAATCTATCAATATCCATTGGTAGTTTTAATTTTATTTCGACAGTAGATACACTATTCATTTTCTCTGTAACATCAACCTCTTTATCTCACCGGGAAATAAAACTGTTTTTCCAGTTGCCAGAAATAGGAAATCCATTTAATCAAATGTATTTTCCAAAGCCAATATTTTAAGCCTGTTTCATTTCTGAGGACTTTACCAGAAGGAACTGAGCTCTCCCCCATGCAGTAACATAGCTCACACTGAAGTGGTTGCTACAGCAACAGCCTGATGAAGATTAGAAGTTGGCCAGGGATCAGCAATGGGATGCATGATGCTGACTGATTTGAAATGTATTCTTCAGGT
This sequence comes from Carcharodon carcharias, assembly GCF_017639515.1. NCBI lineage: Eukaryota > Metazoa > Chordata > Chondrichthyes > Lamniformes > Lamnidae > Carcharodon > Carcharodon carcharias. The sequence continues at coordinate 6,088,321 of NC_054498.1, forward strand.
TATTGAAGCACAGAAACCTGGGTTAAGAAACCTGTTTGTGTGTGGTGTGTTGTTTGCACGAGTCTGTGTTGTGGGTGTGTATGTGTGTTTGATGTGGTTTGTGTAAGTGTGTGTGGTGTGTGGTGTGCATATGCATGGGCTCTCTCCTCTCGCGCTAAAAACACAGACAATGGCTTGTTGAGTAAATGCACTGCTCACATAGCCCAAACAGGCCTCAGATTTGACTCTGGGCTAGCTGATGGGGGCTGGAGGCTTTACTGAGACACATACACCAAATGTTACTCAGAATTTTTATTAGGAGTACTGACCATCTCTTCCTGTGTTAGCCTTGATTTTCAATTTATGCTCCCTTATTCTTGAATCACCTGACAGAGTGACAGCCGCGGCATTTCTCATTAAATTGTGCTAATCCAGCCCCCTTCTCCTAGTCTTACACCTACATCTGAAAGCCACTGATTTTGTGACTGCAAAACCCAAAGCCAGACAAGGTAAAATAAGGACCAAGAGCCAGCCAGTTTCTGTGGGTGTGATCTTTTGAAAAACCGTAATTATTAATAAATAATAATGAGTGCCCCTACAGCATGAGATAGATGCATGCAGCAAGACATTTCCCATCCAGTTTACAGTTTACAAGACACAAGAACTGTCCAGTCAATGCATAAGGGTGGGAACCTGTACTGCTTCCATTAATTAAATAAGACTGAGATGATGTAGTAGACCAAGTAGAGCGGGGAGAGATAGATGTGGAGTACAAACACCAGCGTTGGGCTGAATGGCTTGTCACTGTGCTGTAAAATTCCACGTAACAAGTTGCATCACATGGCCTCTCAATTGGCTTTTTATTTCAGAAACTTCTTTAATATCACATTCACTTTAAAGTTGCTTCTTTATTCTTTTCAACAGTTCTGTAAATCCTTTTGACAAACAGCCAGGAACAACGCTCCAAGCGGTGGTCGCAGTAGCTCTTTAACCAGTGCTCTCGCCCACAACGTTGCAAGTTCCTGCTTTCCAAACATGCCCACTCTTTCTGGGAGCCGCTTTCATGGTCCCAGCCACCCAGCACCTCGCCCCTAGTGGTCAAGCATGAAGCTAGTTGGCAACATGTCTTGACAGCTATTCGGTTTTGTGGGATGGGTAGGGGGGGGGTGCAGGGAGGGCCTGCCTAATCCCAAACACATCATCAGACAATAAAATGGAGGCATAGAGCGCAAAAGCCAGAAACTTTATAAAACACTAGTTCATCCTCATCTTGAAGTTTTGTTCCTGGGTCTCTAGCCCCTTTTGGAGTATTTTGCTCTGGGCACAGCACTTAAGAAAGGATCCCATGGCAATCAGTTAGCTCAGTTGGCTGGATGACTAGAGTGTGATGCAGAATGATGCCAATGACCCGTGTTTAACCTCTGTAACGGCTGTGGTAGCTCATGGAGAGCTGCCTCCTTGCCTTGCCCATGCTTACAGAGTGGTGCCCCTCAAGCCAAATGTCTCTCCCTCCAATGCAAAGAGATGTCTGCAGTCCCTCCTGTTACCTTACTTTAATTTAGAAAGGACATGAAGATTTGGAAGAGGGTGCAGAAAGAGGTGAGGGATTCCAGTTACATGAGTAGACCAGGGGAACTGAGACCGTTCTGCTTAGAGCTAAGAAGAGATTTGATGGAAGTTTTTAAAATCACGAAGGGCTCAGATAGAGTAAATAAAGAGCTGCTGTTTCCAATGGTGAAGGAGCGATAATCAGGGGGCACAGATTTAAGGTGATTGGCAAAAGAGCCAGCAGCAACATAAGGAAAAATATTTTTATGTAACAAATGGTTAGGATTGGAATGTGCTGCCTGACAGGCTGGTGGAAGCAGATTTAATAGTAGCTTTCACAAAGGAATTAGATAAATACTTGAAGGAAAAAGAACTGCAGGGATTTGGGGAAAGAACAGGGGACAGGAATTAACTGGACTGTTTTTTGTAGGAGATGATGCAGACTCAGTCTGCCAATGGTCTTATTCTGTGCTGTACCAGTCCATAATTCTCAACATCCATTCAGGTGCATTTGCAGCACTGGATACAGTGGCTGGGAGCTTTCTCCTGCTCTGTAGCTTAGGGGGTACTGAGGCCAATTCAAACACCCTTCCCCTTATGAATGAGCTAACTTGGCATTTCAGGTCTGCATCCCATTACCCTGCATTGTTCAACGTGGTGTCATCACTCATTAGGCCAAAGTGGGAGTTAGCGAGAAACTTTGTGTGTTCAGTCATCTTCACTATAGGACTTTGAGGCTGAATTTTATGAATTATATAAGTGAAGCCTGGTTGACCCAAATATTCGGCCCTTGTTTGGATTACTGAGCATTTTCTGTACCTCAGCTAACCTATGATGCTTCTGGCTGAACTGTCAGTACAGAGCAAGCCAATGCATGTTGATGACTGGAAACACAGACAGATTACATAACACAGGCTATAAATATTGAAACAGTTAGACAGATCGTTTTTTTGTCCAATTAAGTGTCATGTTTGGGAGCTGGGACTTGGAGGCCCTAAGGCAAAACACATACGAGCTTGAAATTGTTGATTCCACTAAACCTTTCCCTGTAAGCCTCCCTACAATCCAAAATAGCATTAATAGAAAGGGGTTGTGCAGTTCATATTTTTTGAATATTTAGTTAGCAGTTTGAGTTATTATCATTTTATGAATACAAGTTTTATACAAACATTGAGTTTCCAAAGAGCCATTCATTAGGAATTGACAGCTTTCAAGGGTTCTTTAGGCTAATATTATCAAGAGTTTGGAATGTGTAGTTGTTAGAGCATCATCTTGAAACTGAAGTCTTTTTTTATACCAAAAGTCATAGAGTATAAAAATAAATTGGATTTGTTGAAATGAAAACAGCAACTGCTGGAAATACTCAGCAGGTCTGGCAGCATCTGTGGAGAGAGAAACAGAGTTAAGGTTTCAGGTTGGTGATCTTTCATCAGAAGTGGAAAGAGATAGAAATGTGGTAGGTTCCAAGCAAATACAGAAGGAGGGAAAAAGGGAGGAGGGTATGAAAAGAATGGGCAGCGGTTATGATCTGAATTTGTTGAACTCAATGTTGAGCCTGGAAGCCTCTGAAGTGCCTCATTGAAGGATGAGGTGTTGTTTCTCGAGCTTAACATTGAGCTTCATTGGAAGAAGTGTAGGTGGCTGAGAACAGCGGTCAGAGTGGGAGTGAGGTGAAGAATTAAAATAATAGGCTTTTGCTTTTCTATTATATGTTGAATGTATATGTTGATTTATATCACAGGATATGTTGAACTGTATAGGTTCTTAGCTAAGTCACTGTGCACAGTTTTGGACATCTCATTAAAGGGAGGATGTAAAAGCAATAGAAGAGGTGCAGAGTCACCAAGAATTAGGATTTATGGTTATGACAGGAGACTAGAAGAGTCAGAGCATTTCACAACAAATCAGGTAGGGTTAAGGGTGCCATAAGATTGTGGAAGGTTATCATAAGGTAAAGTGAGAGACTATTTTCACTGGTCATTCAGACAGTGACTAGAGGTAACAAATTCAGGATAGAAAAAAACTAAAAATACTTCATTTTCAAAATTTCTTAATGCAACTGTTGGCTAGAATGTGAAAGCAGATTCCATACATTATTTTATAAAGGATTTAGGCACTTGGTTGAAAAAGTGGGATATTTAAGGACATAGGGAGTGAGTTAGGGAGTGGGATTAGACTGGGTGGGATATTAAAGGATATAGGAAGTGAACAAGAGAGTGGGATTAGTCTGGGTGGGATATTATAGGATTTAGAAAGTGAACAAGAGAATGGGATTAGACTGGGCAGGATATTAAAAGATATAGGAAGTGAACAAGAGAGTGGGATTAGACTGGGTGGGATATTAAAGGATATAGGAAGTGAACAAGAGAGTGGGATTAGACTGGGTGGGATATTAAAGGATAAAGGAAGTGAACAAGAGAGTGGAATTAGTCTGGGTGGGATATTATAGGATTTAGGAAGTGAACAAGAGAGTGGGATTAGACTGGGTGGGATATTAAAGGCTGCAAGGTGTGAGTTGGAGAGTGAGGTTACACTGAGTGGGACATTAATAGGTACAGGGAATGAGTGGGAGTGTGGGATATTAGAGGATATGGGGAGTGAGCTAAGGGGGAGAGCGGGGATAGACTGGGTGGGATGTTAGAGGGTATGGGGAATGAGCTGGAGAGTGGGATTAGATTTCCCCTAGAGAGTGGTGAGAATGTAGAGTGGTTGAGGCAAATAGCATAGGCACATATAAGGATCAGCTAAATAAAGAGAGCAAGAAAGAAATAAAAGGATGTGATAAAAGGGAGATGATGAAGAGGGGTGGAGCAAAGAGCAGTTGGACCAAATGGCATATTATTGAGCTGGAGCATCCTATGATTCTATGGTTACCTAGACTAATGGGATGGAAGTTCCGGCTCTCAATTGGCTGGAGGTGTCCTGTGTGAAATGGGTTCGGTAATAGTCTCAATCCAGTTCTTAGCAATCTGGGGCAAATAGATCAGAACTGAATATCCAGAATATCAAAGTGTCTGACGCATCATCTCACCTGGGTTAACTGATTGATCCAGAGGGATTTCTGTGCGAATAAACCGTGTCAGAATAGCCTCTCTTTTTAACATTCCTTTGTCTGTTTTGTTAAAAATTTGACAGCTGAGATTCCCGTGTTAGCTTTTCAGTGTACAGGTTAAAATGCATTGATGTCAAATCCCTGTGTCCATGATTTTAATGATGGTTACTAATCTGTCAGATGAGATGTTAAGCAAGTACCTTGCCTGCCTGTTTTGATGGAATGTTAAAAATTCCACAGCACTGTTGGAAGAAGTGGAGGGGAGTGCCTGGTGTCCTGGTCAACATTCGCTGCCCCACTTCCCCACTCAACCATTATCACCAGGGAAACAATTAACTAGTCATAAATCTCATTCCTGTTTCTGGGGCTTTTCTGTGCAAAAAACAGCTTCCATGTCAACCACTGCATTTGAGAGGCAGTTCATTGTGTGTGAAGTGTTTTTTTGAGTCCCATCACTGTGTGAAGACTCAGTATAAATTTAGGTGTTTGAACAGAGTGTCTACCTCTTTCAGCCTGCAGGAACATTTATCACTGTCACACACTGACATACGGAGAATGGGATTATATTCCTTGAGTGTGAGTCGTTATGCAGATTTATTATCCCTGATGATGACACAAAGCCTGATACATAATGGGATTTTACTTGTTGATTTTTTAGAAATTCGAATTCAGCTTTCATTGTTTGATGCACTTGATTTAAAAGGGAAATTATAACATTAACAATAATTTGATATTTGTATTGGTTTAAGGATAATTGGAATTGGGGAAGTTGCTTTTTCACATATTTATTTTGTGAATTGTGAGATAACAGACACAATACCCCAGAATGACATTACATAGAATTTACAGAAATGGGCCATTGGTCTGTGCTGGTGTTTATGCACCACAAGAGCCTCATCTCAACCCTACATCACCTCACCTTATCAGCATATCCTTCTAATCCTTTCTCCCTCATGTGTTTATCCAACTTCCCCTTAAATACATTTACACTATTCACCTGAACAGCCCCTGTCATAGCGAGTTCCACATTCTCACCGCTCCCTGGGTGCAAGTTGGCAGCTGTATTTCCAGCATTTCTACACTGAGTACACTTCAAAAATACTCCACTGGTTGTGCACAGCAAGCTCCCACCAACAACAAGATGATAATGACCAGGTAATCCGTGATGTTGATTGAGGAATAAATATTGGTCAGGACATGGGGTAGATCTCCCCTACTCTTCTTTAAACTAGTGCCATGGAACCTTCTATGTCCACCTGACAGGGAAGGTGGGGTCTTGGTTTAATGTCTCATCCAAAAGATGGCACTTCCCACAGATGAACACTTGTGTATTTCTAGGAACATCCACTGGACAAAGATCAGGAGTGGGATTCTTGGCTGATTCCCCCCTCAATGATGTTGGAACAGGTTATATTGTCCCTCCCACCCACACCAACCCTGCTGAGATTGATTAACTGAACACAGACCAGTCACTGATGCTGGCAGATCTGTCATCTGCAAGGCTGAATCCCATATTAAATGGTACGTTTCCCAGTGCGTCAATCGTCCCTGGTGTTTAACCGTCTTACTAAAGCCGTCTGTGCGTTATAACTGGAAGCCTTCAGAGAGTTAGAAGCTGAGGCTAGGGAACTGTGTCATAAACCCTCAGCAGTAACCAGTCCTAATATGACTATGGGATGTGAATTAAGACTGATGGAGAATGAAGAGATGAATGTGGGTGTTCATTTCTGAAGCGAGAGTTAAGGGAAAATATAGCTCCAAGTGACCTGTACTTTATTCTCCAAACTTTAATAATTTATCACTTACATTGTTATTTTCACTCCCATCCCTGGCTTCATCCATCTCTCATCCACCCCTCTTAACATCCTCCAGTCCCTACAACTCTCCCCATCTCTGTAACCTCCTCCAGATCTACAATCCTCCGCGTTCTAAAAACTCCTCTAATTCTGGCCTCTTGGCCATCCCTGCTCCACCATTGGTGGCCGTGCCTTCAGTTGCCTGGGCCCTAACTCTGGAATTCCTTTCCTAAACCTCTCCACCTTTCCCTTTACTCCTTTAAACCCACCTCTTTTGACCAAGCTTTTGCTCACCCTGTCCTAGTATCTCCTTATGTGGCTTAGTGTCAAATATTGTTTGGTCATACTCCTGTCATGTGCCTTCAGATGCCATATAAATGTAAGTTGTTGTTGTTATCCTTTTGGCAGATTTAAGTTTACTCAACAATGAACTGGATCTGAATAGGAAACAAAAAAAATAAGCCAAGCCACTCAGATTTCAATCAGCTCTGTCAAGCTGGATCATTGTCTATAGATTTTATGCTAATCACCACCCATCATATTAGCATTTATCAATGTCATTATCCATCTCCATGGTGGTTTTGTCTCCCTTACTTTCCCTTTTCCTGTGGGTGTTAGCCCCTCGCTGGACCTCCGGCGCCATACACCAGCTGTTCTCCACCATTTCACTGAGACACCGTTCCTCAGGCTTGAGCCAAGGCTGAGAGTGCGGCAGCTTATTCAACTACGGAGGGAATTAAAACACTCCCCTCCCAGGTCACTTACTAGCGACCAACTGGGAATGAGGCCTGACTTGATTTGCTCCCCTCCTGGATACAGAGACTGCATCCCCCTGCCCTCACTCCCATCACGTGCACAGCACGTCATGAGGCCATTCATCCCACAGCCCCAGCTCCAATGCTAGCTCATTCGATCCAACTGGACCAAATCTACTCTAATCCCATCTCTGCCACAGGGCCGGATTTGCCCCTGACCCCTAGGGCATATTCACTAGTCTTGTGAATCAGTTGGTTGTTATATAAACTGCCCCATTTCCAATCCCATTAAAACGGGCAGAAATATTAAGCGGTCAATTTATTCACAGCCCCTTCCCAGGGATAAATCATTGTGTATCAGAGACTGTTAGATTCCTATAAACCAGCACACATCACCCAGCTAGCCTGAATCATTCTGCCTCTAAACTGAACATCTCCTTTCCTCCTTCAGTTTACAGGTTTCTAAAACCTGAGCATGATGTGTTGCTTTAATATTTTTTTATTTTTACTTCAGTGTCACATGGTATGGAGGCGTGAAATGTTCCCAACAATCTCATTAGCAAAGCAATCAGACCTGATGACCTCAGCCTTCATCCCATTGCACACTAATCCCACCCCTCACTCTTCCTGCCTCCCTCTCTCTCCTCTTGTTCTCTCTCTTCCTGCCTCCTTCTCTCTCCCCTTCCTCTTTCTCTTCCTGCCTCCCTCTCTCTCCCCTTGCTCTCTCTCTTCCTCCCTCCCTCTCTCTCCCCTTCCTCTCTCTCTTCCTGCCTCCCTCTCTCTCTCCCTTTGCTCTCTCTTTTCCTTCCTCCCTCTCTCTCTCCCCTTGTTCTCTCTCTTCCTGCCTCCTTCTCTTTCCCATTGCTCTCTCTCTTCCTGCCCTCTTCTCTCTCCCCTTGCTCTCTCTCTTCCTCCCTCCCTCTCTCTCTCCCCTTGTTCTCTTTCTTTCTGCCTCCCTCTCTCTCCCTTTGCTCTCTCTTCCTGCCTCCTTCTCTTTCCCGTTGTTCTCTCTCTTCCTACCTCCCTCTCTCTCCCCTTGCTCTCTCTGTCTCTCTCTCTCTTTCTTCCTCTCCCCCTCTCCCTCCCTCCCTCTTTGTCATCTTCTCTATCCTCCCTTTTTCTCCCCCTCTCTTTTCCCCTTCCCCTCTCCCTCCCTCTCTCGCTCTCTCCCCTTTCTCTCCTTCTATTTCTCCCTCACCTTTCCACCTGTGCTCTCCCTCCTTGGTCTTCCCTCTCTCTACCTATTACTCCATCTCTCTCTTTCTCCCATCCTTCTCCATTTCCCTCTCTAACCCCTCTTTTTCCCACCCCCTCTCTCTCCCTCTCCCTGTCCTTCTCCTTCTCCATGGGGAGCAGGAATTTTTTGCTCAAGTTGCTGAGTTGTCAGAAAACATTCCTGTTAAACCCATCGTTGCCATTTTAATTGTTAACAGTTGGAAGAGTTTTTACTGGTGTTGCTTTCTCCCCCTTGCTGTATTTCTGACGGTGAGCTGAGTAATTTATCGGTAAGTAGGGTCCTGATCATAGCCTCTAATCTGATTGTCTTTCCACAATTATATGCTTAATAACATGCCTCTATTTTATTCATTAAATCCAGCCAATTCCACCAATTAACCTTACGCAAACAATCAGGCACAGAGTCTCAATGACTGACTCATGAAGATTAGTGCCGCGGTAAATTGTCACCTACAGGCATTTCACATCTGAATGTTCTCCAGGAAAATACCACCACGCGCCAATGCTGCTGTTGATGGAGTGAGTTTGATCTCTTTACTCAGGGCTGTGCCAGAGACAGAACGTGGCCTTTAGTGTTCTTGAGCTGTTAACGGGAAAGATCAGTTGTGTTCCCTCTTCATTTTAAAGAAATTATTTTAAAAGAACTAGCATTTGTAAACCATCTTTTGCAACCTCAGGACATCCCAAAGTGTTTTTTAGTTAATGAAGTGCTTTTTGAAGCATAGTCACTGTTGTAATGTAGGAAATGCAGCAGCCAATTCATGCACAGCAAGATCCCACAAACAGCAATGTGGCAATGACCAGATAATTTGTTTTTGTGATGTTGATTGAAGGATTGGCCAGGACACTGGGGGACAACTCCCATGCACTTCTTCAAAATAGTGCTATGGGATCTTTTGCATCCAACTAAAAGGGCAGACAAGATTAGGATTTAACCTTTTATCTAAAAGTCATCTCCTCTGACAGTGCAGCACTCCCTCAGTACCGCATTGGATTGTCAGCTGAGAGTTTGAGCTCAAGTCCATGAAACTTATTACTGTTAATGGGTAGGAAGATTACATTTTCCTGGAGAGCTGGTTTGTACCTTAATGCCTCCACTCTCTATGGACCGTACCCTGTCTGAGTGAGTGCTCGGTGATGGAGTGCCATTCAGTGTATAATACCAAGGAGACATTATTAGCAACATGCTTCTGTTTGATGACATCTTGTACCAGATTTAACAAGATCCCATCAAAATCCAAGAGCTGGGACATAGCTGAGCTCCTGGAGTGATTTGCATATAGAAGAAAAGGGGAGGGGCTGAGGTTCATTGTGCTTGTCCAGCAGAGCTGATTATTGGATTAAAGCCTCACTGGACGAGCCTTCACAATGTCCTGATGCTGCTGAAACTCTGAATGCATCACCAGTTGACTTTGCTGGAGATCTTGCTTACTTGCCCCAAGATCCCAAACAGTGGCTTTGGCAGTCATAGGAGAAGGGTTTTCCATGCACAAACTCTGGGGCGATTGCACATGCTGAACCCATCCTGCCCTCACCCCAGAGCTACACACAGTAGGGCTGACAGCTGGGGATGTGGAGCTGGAATCCTGAATCCCTCCCCAACTCCACAGTCCAGCCTCTTTGAGGCCAGGCTCCAGTTGGATTGAACTTCTCAAGGCTCGGGCCAGCTAACCTGGATTTCTTCACCATAGTCCCTGCCACAACAAAGGGCTCTTGGTACTTCAACAAGAACCTCCGCATGATTCAGGCCCGAGAGAATATTCAACAAGCTTTAAGATATGTTGACTCACAACCATGTTTTCGTACAACTATCTTCAGATTACTTTTAAATGGCAAGGAAGTAAAACAACTCAGTTCCTAAACCTCAAGGTGATCAATCCCAGCTCCACTGACTGCCTTCAGGACTGTAGATTTTCACTTTCCTGAGGGTCTGAACATTTGGAGGGAGCAGATTTAACCTTTATACCGACCGACTGCCTTGTCCCAATCACCCCCCACCTCCCTGCGACTTCAGGTGAACCATGTCCTTGCACTGTGACAACCTCATCCTGTATCCCAGCTCTGCAAATGGATGTGTCAGATCCCTTCACCTGAGCACCAACACATTTACGGCCTTTAGGTAAATGGGTCTCTTTGCAACCACCTCGCATATCAAGGCTGGCTTACTTTAGGTGTTATTATAATCCTGAAACCTCAGCTTTCTCTTTTCTTTATCCTGACAACTGTCTTTGTTCATACAAAGAAAGAGACAAGACTCTGCACCTCCACCATCAACCCTCTGTCTAAGAACACTACAAGCTATGTGAGGTGGGATACTTGACTGTTGCTGATTTAACTCATATTTTTAAAATATTCTAACAGCAACATGGGCTGGGGATGAAAACTGGGATCATCCTCTTCCCTTTCACTCAGTTTCAGTTCAGGAGGTAATGTCTCTTCTGGGAAGCAGAATCAATGTGGCATTAACTTTGTGTGACACAATGTCTAGATTATATGTATACAACTGGCCGTGTGAGTGGGGGTCAGTTAGCTCATTTGGCTTGTTGGTTAGAATGTGGTGCAGAATGATGCAAATGGTGTGGGCTCCATCACCGCCTTGGCTGTGGTAGCTCATGGAGGTCCGCCTCTTTGCTTTTCCCCATGCTTATGGAGTGGTACCTCTCAAGTTATATAATCACTTGTCTCTCTCTCTAACAGAGAGAGATGCTTATTGTCCCTCATGGACTATGGACAATTATCAGACCACATGCATGGAATACCTTGGCAAGAGGAGAACTAGGGAGAAAATTCGAGGGAGAAGGAGAATAAATCAAAGTCAACGGATTCTGGAACTTTCTGTGGTACAGTAATATCTCAGAGTGTCTATTGACATTGCTATGGGAGCCAATAAGTTAGAGGTGGAGTGGGGCTTACAGCTGGACTCACAGCTAACAGTTTATTTTAAAGCAAACAGTCCGCAGAATGTATTTAAAACGAAGCTCTACGCACTACAGCAAACAGAACTCATGAGCAAAACTACAGCAATGTTTCAAGGTAAAGTAATGATTTTTTCAGCAAAATCCAACAAGTGGATGATAGCTACACAAAAAAACTGTGCAAAAAATCAAATATGGAATTCAGGAGAAACTTCCTTACCCAGCGCATGGTGAAGATGGGGAACTCACTTCCAGAGCAACACTTGCCTTTTGAGAGTTGCAAGAAGAAAAACAGTAACTAAGGGGTTAAATGAAGGCAGCTCACTCCCTCCGTTCAATCTAATCTCCTCCTCCTTCCTCGCAGAAGGACAGATTGACTAAGGTTTCAGCTAAAACTAATTTCCTTCCTGCAGATTTAAGTGAATCCAATTCCCAGGACAATTCCACACTGCAGGGTGAGAGCTGTCTTTTCAGGACCCCTGTCTTTAATGCTTCTATATTCCAGGTAATAGCTTGATGCTGGTACCTGCTATAAAACTATGAGGGACCTGAGTTTTACTGCTTCATTCTCAAGCCCCATACTCATAGTACAGAGACCAGCATGTAACTACTTAAAACATTCATACAAAGCTCCACTCACTGGAGTTGGACTGCAATAAAACTTTATCTGAGCTGTAGGTTGTCTAGTCATTATCTCACCGCTGTATGTGGGAGTTTGCTGTGTATTAATTGGCTGCTATGCTTCCTCCAGCCCAATAGGGACAGCGCTCGGAAAGCATTTAGTTGGATGTGAAGAATTTTGCGATGTCCTCAAGTTGTGAGAGGGGATTTGGAATACAAGTCATTTCTTAACTGCCAGCAAAGACCCAGTTTCTTAACCATAAATGCGTAGGCATGCGATCTACCACAGGCATGAAGCTGGGCAGTTTGAGACTCTCTCCCCAATGTGGTCTGACACAGGTCATCAAATTTGTCGCTGTTTTCAGATCAAGGCGCTAAATTCAGGAATAGTCAGCCAGGTACAGCAGCAAAGGAAAGTAGCGAAGTTTGAGTTTCAGAGAAACAAACTTTATTGGGCCTTCCCATTTCCTTGGTGTTTCTGATCCCAGCTCTCTGAACCTGCCCTCATGTTACACTGTGTTTTGTGAACAGCACCAAGCCAAATAACTCAGTTGCGTGACTACCAGCACTGCAGGATAACTGCCCCATTGCAGATTAATTGTTCTGTTTTATGGGTACTATCCAAACCATAATATTGTAACATAAACCTTTTGTTTAATACACCACAAAATAAGAGGCCTGCAGATATCATGGGTCTGTGCTGGTTTCTTGACAGATACAAAAAATAATCAAAATGGCTAATGCAAGATTAACCTTTCCAAAGCAGCTGGAATACAAGGACGAAGATATGCTTCAGTTGTATAGGGTATTAGCAGGCCAGCTGGAGTAACTGTGTTCAGTTCTTGTCATCATACTGGCCTTGGAGAGGGTTCAGCACAGCTTCACCAGAATGAAACCAGGGCTAAAAAGGTTAAATTATGAGGACAGTTTGCATAAATTTGGTTTGCATTCCCTTAAATGTAGAAAATTGAAGGATGATCTGATCAAGGTGTTTAAAATGTTCAAAGACTTGATAAAGCGGATAGAGAAACTATTTACTCTAGTTGGGGGTATCGAGAACAAGAGGGTGCGGTGTTCAAATTAGACCTGGACCGTGCGGGGGTGAAATCAGGAAGCATTTGTTCTCACAAAGGATAGCGGAAATCACCCCTAAAAGGAATGTAGACGCTGGGAGACTCAACTGGATCTTTCAGGGTTGAGATTGATCGATTTTTATTGCTAAGTTTATCAAGCAAAAGTGGGCAAATGGAGTTAAGGAACAGATCAGCCACGATTTGCAATGAGTGGCAGAGTAGGTTTGACAGCTGAATGGCCTCCTTGTTGCTATGAGCGAGGTGATCTGCTGTGATTGGCTGCATCAGCATGGGCTTGGAAGGAGACCTATGGTACTTTTTTTTCATTCATTCACGGGATGTGGGCTTCGCTGGTTAGGCCGGCAGTTATTGCCCATCCCTAGTTGCCCTTGAGAAGCTGGTGGTGCGCTGCCTTCTTGAACCGCTGCAGTCCATGTGGTGTAGGTACATCCACAGAGCTGTTAGGGAGGGGGGGTTCCAGGCTTTTGACCCAGTGACAGTGAAGCGATATATTTCCAAGTCAGGACAGTGAATGACTTGAAGGGAAACTTGTAGGGAGTGGTGTTCCCATGTGTCTGCTGCCCTTGTCCTTCTAGCTGGTAGTGGTGGTGGGTTTGGAAGGTGCTGCCTAAGGAGCTTTGGTGAGTTTCTGCAGTGAATCTTGTAGATGGTACACACCGCAGGCACTGTGCATCGGTTGTGGAGGGAGTGAATGTTTGTGGATGAGGTGCCAATCAAGCGGCTGCTTTGCCCTGGATGGTGTCGAGCTTCTTGAGTGTTGTGGGAGCTGCACTCATCCAGGCAAGTGGGGAGTATTCCATCACACTCCTGACTTGTGCTTTGTAGATGGTGGACAGGCTTTGGGAAATCAGGAGGTGAGTTACACGCCACAGGATTCCTAGCCTCTGACCTGCTCTCGTAGCCACAGTATTTATATGGCTAGCCCAGTTCAGTTTCTGGTCAATGGTAACCCCCAGGATGTTGATAGTGGGGGATTCAATAATGGTAATGCCATTGAATGTCAAGGAAGGATAGTTAGATTCTCTCTTGTTGGAGAGGGTCATTGCCTGGCACTTCTGTGGCACAAATGTTACTTGGCACCTGTCAGCCCAAGCCTGGATATTGTACAGTTCTTGCAGCATTTGGACATGGACTACTTCAGTATGAGTCACGAATGATGCTGAACAATGTGCAATCATCAGTGGACATCCCCACTTCTGACCTTATGATGGGAGGAAGGCCATCGATGAAGCAGCCGATGAAGCACACTACCCCGAGGAACTCTTACAATGATGCCCTGGAGCTGAGATAACTGACCTCCAACAACCACAACCATCTTCCTTTGTGCTGGGTATGATTTCAACCAGTGGAGAGTTTTCTCCCTGATTCCCATTGATTCCAGTTTTGCTAGGGCTCCTTGATGCCACACTCGGTCAAGTGCGGCCTTGATGTCAAGGGCAGTCACCCTCACCTCACCTCTGGAGTTCAGCTCTTTTGTCCATGTTTGAACCAACTTGGTGAGATTCTAGAATCCAGCTGGTCTTGGTGGAAAACTCCATTCAATTAATAAGGTGACAAAATTGAGGAGGGGGAGGGGGGGAATGTTGGTAGACTGAGGACCTGAGTTTCTTAATGATGGCAACCATTGATGAATTATATTTGCTGTAGCCCTGCTTGAGAAATCTGGGCAAAGTGTATGAGCTCTGTTAACGTTAAGATAAGTACTTTGTTAAATAGCAATAAGGGAAAGATCAGGGTCCATCAGATTCACCTTCTACCATCCTGCCAGTCACATGATTCAGTGGAGTTGTCGACTAATCACAGGGATCAATCTCAGTCAGTGAGTCTACAACAGACCCAGACATGAGGTGAGGAAACCCCCCCCCAGCGCTGGAGAGATTTGGGAACCAGAGGTCCAAAACCACCTGTTCCTTCTGAGCATGTTACACTCCCCACAGATCATGTCTCAGATTATTCTGGATCCCAAAATGTTACTTTCTGTTCTTCATGTAGAAAACAACCAGTGAAACTCATCCAACATGAGCAGAAGTATTGAGTGACAGGCAGTCAGCTCTTGAACTATAACCTCCCCATTGAGAGAGGGAGAGACCAGCCCCCATCACTGTTGTAATGTGACACTCTGGCTCCAAGTTGCTGCTGTCTTTGACATGGTTGAAACCTTTCATAAGCACAAAAGAAAATGATTTGTCACCCCAAAGAGCTGGTGAGTCAGTGTAAAAACCCTGCAATAAGCTAGTTATTGGAACTGCAGCCTCTTGCAACCCTTGTGCAATGGCATATGTCTCATTGAGCCCTGTGTTATTAAAGTTCTCCAGTGGCAATTCATCAATCTTTCATTAGAATGTGAATGTGTGGCACCTCCCCCCCCCCACCTCTCCCAGTGCAATCATTATTCCAGACTGAAGTAATCTGTTCTGCTCGACTGAGGGAGATTGTTAGCATCATTCCCTCTTTGCCCTGAGAGAGGCTTTCCTTTCTCTAAGTTCTCTCTGTCGCTGCAGCACAATGCCTGTTTTCTTCAGCAGCTCCATTGTTAAGATGAATAACAATTCCATCCCCTCTCCCTCTCCCTGCTCCACACAAAAAAAACCATGAGTCAATGCATGATGTCATTGGGTAGACCATTCAGTGATGGCCAGCACTGTCCCCGATTAAAACCTCTCAAAAAACTCTTTCCCCAGCACAGAGTCAGGCCAGACACACATTCCTTTTCAGAGAGGGAGATTATGCCATTGTGATCTGGAAGTGGAGCCTGTGAACAAGCAAACATTTAGGGGATTTTTTTTCTGATTGTAACATTAAGTCATTTGTACAGAAAAGAGGTGGAATAAATAAGCCTTGTCTGACGCGGTATAAGAAGACAGTATTCCTTTCGTAAGGCTAACCTTCTGAATGAACAAGCCTGTGATGTAGTTCTGTACATGTAATGTTGGAACTTTCCCATCAATATTACTTCTTCCTTTCCGATTTTAACCCCTCATCCCAATCGCGCTATTTGCCCTCCAGAAACTGGCTCAAGCAGAAGTTGAAAACAAAAACAAAAATACCTGGAAAAACTCAGCAGGTCTGACAGCATCTGCAGAGAGGAACACAGTTAACGTTTCGAGTCCGCATGACTCTTCAACAGAACTGAGGAAAACTAGAAAAGGGGTGAAATATAAGCTGGTTTAAGGGGGGTGGGGGGTGGGGGTGGGAGAAGAAGAGCTGGATAGAGGGCCAGTGATAGGTGGAGATAACCAAAAGATGTCACAGACAAAAGGACAAAGAGGTGTTGAAGGTGGTGATATTATCTAAAGGAATTTTCCAGGTATTTTTGTTTTTGTTTTGGATTTCCAGCATCTGCAGTTTTTTGCTTTTATCAAGCAAAAGTTGATCATGGACAAGCCCCGATAGTGCTGATTGGCCAATGGGGCAGAGTGATCCCAATCCTGATCCCTGTCCCGTCCGCACTGTGGATCAGGAGCAGGAATACTGGGCCAAGCATCTCACGCTTTGCTGAGCCCAGTTAAAGTGAGCCCTGACTGAAATCAGCTAACTCTACATCAGCAAAGGCTTGGGCTCAAGGTCTGCCCAGAGTGAAGGCCTCAGTTACTCACTGGCTAAGCTTGCTGAACCTTTAGGGGAACTCTGCAATTTCAGGATTCTTAAACCAATCCCCAATGTGCAATGAAATCACTGAAGAAACATTGCCACACGACTGATTTTAATAGATGTATTATTTTATTGGCGATAATCAGACTGTTCCCTTTTACAATTTCAGTAGTTCGCGATTAAAGAGATACAGAATATTGCACACAAATTCTGAACTAAATATTAATATTGCGCAGAGAAATGATCACTACAGAATTGTTTTTACACCATGAAACTGAAAAAAGAGAAAAGCTTCAGTATGTTTACAGGTCCATCTGATTACAGTTAAGACAAATTGCTTTTTATATCTTTTTTTCAAATTTGTTTTTTTTTAAACTATTACATACAGGAATATAACATAGGAATAAATGTCACATGCAAAAACAAGCAAGAGGTTTTTTTCTCCTTAAAAAGTTTTAATTAAATTCCCAATGTTCTATTCTAAGCAGGGGTGCCCCGAATGTAATATCATCCTTGTATTAAATCTCAGAGTTTTGACAGGCATTTTTTGCTTCCTAAACTGAATTACATTTTTTGACCCCACGTATGAAAACAACTTTCCTGTTGAACTTCCCAGGGAAAAAGCAAAAGTGGGCATGGAATGAATTTAGCCTGGTCACATCTCCCATGGGATACAGGGTTGATTTATTCACAGTTAGAAAGATAGTAAAGACAAACAACATCATCAGAGAGAACAATATTCTTTAACCTACGACAAACCCTGTGCCAGTTTCTACAATCACCTGTACATCTTTTTTCTTTAAATATTCGGTATGTTTCGTTTTAAAATGTAATCTCCGCTGAAATGGACGGCATTGACTGGAAATTCTATATGCACGTTTTTGTATTTAAAAAGTCAAATAGCTTTTCATATATGTATATATATATATATATATATACTTGAAAACACATGGGTAAGAGGCAGATAGCATGTGTTGAGTTCTTTCAGAAACATTCATTGTGAGATCCACCACACCCCTAAAGAAATAGTGTATTACCCTTTGAAGATTATTGGCATGGTTTGGGGAGGAAAAGGAGTTGAGTGACTTTCTAATTCTAATTTTGACCAGCTTACTGCTGACAATATCATCACTGGTTGAGACTACATTAGTTGGGAGGAGTTTTTAAAGGAAGGATCAGTAGTTTATAACAGCATTGTATGGGTCCTAGTCACATTGATGGTTTTTTTTATATAAGTAATTCAGTGGTATAAACTCTAGCAACAGGGAATATTCAACATTGATTTTGATTTTCCCCCACCCACACAAAACAATTTTGATTACAATGTGCATTTCACAGCAGCTGGGACAGGGCACATGTTGATAAATGACGAATGGGTAGGTCCCTTTTTGATAAAACTGTTCGAGTACACATTCAAAAGTCAAAAAAAAAATCACACTCCCATTCTGCATGGGAGGGATGCTAGGATGGTTGTGTTCGGATCAGCAATGTACAAGATTCTGAGATGGTTAATGAAGAGGAACTAGACGAAACAACCATTACAATGCAAAGCCAAATTAAGATCATTGTCTGTACGTAGAATAAGGTTAATACAGTAAAACGACCCTAATAAAACATGGCAGCAGACGAGAGGTTTGTTCTAATGCCAAGTTGAGGATATTCAATGGGTGTATTTTACAAGACTCACAAAAACCCGCTTCTTAATTCCCTTGTCTAATGCTCATTAAATTTATTGCTGTGTAAACAACTCAAGAGTCTTTGTGAAATAGCTCCAGGCAGCACCAGTCTCCTCGCAGCCCTCTGAAACCGCTCAATATTTTTCAAACCAGTAAAAAAGCTATGGTTTGGTGCAGCCATTGTCCACCACTGTGTGTGTGACATCCACAACATCTACATCACAAACAAAGGGGGTCAGGAAATGGGGAAAATACTTTTTGAACATCAATGGAGTTTTTCTATGTTTCTTAATACTGGCCTCCACATTCAGGTAGGCATGTAACTTCAGCTAAATTCAACAAGAGTGAAGTAGGAACAGAAATTTTTGGTAATGATTTATTGATCAGGATTTTGCAGCGTAAGCCTTGTTAACCAAACCAGGGGCAAATGGATTAAGAACCTAACACTGAGTGAAACTCAAAAGTATTTCTGGTTTATTGGGCAAAATTATGATAATAGTTTAAGAATGGTGAAGAGGGAGCCACTGAACCCATTAATTAATGCCAGCCTTGCTCTGATCCCCATTCCTCCACCTCTTTCCCAGTATCCCTTTAACATTTGGTCCTATAGGAGAAAGAAAAATGTCACAATATGAAGGAGTGAAACAGGATTTTCTGAGTGTGTTCATTGCACTTCCAGACTGGCCACCGTCTGTGCTGGAATTGTTTCTGGATTTTTCTGTTAGGTTCTAGAGCTGTTGGTACTCTTTTTTGATTCCTTTAAACAAATTGGAATTTTAATAAACTCCCCAAAAATTTAGAAATTGAATTCTGAAACTGTCTGTTCTACAAAACGCTTGATTTGGGCATTTAGTCCAATATTCCAAATACCTCCAGGCTCTTGCTTATGTGCCCATCTGATGGCTGGAACTTTGGGTACCAGCTTGAGAGAATTCAACAATCCCAGAATCCGACAGCACACAAGGCTATTCAGCCCATCATACCTGAGCCAGCTCTCTGAAAGAGCGATCAAATTAGTCTCACTCCCCTGTTCTTTCCTCATAGCCTGGTCTTGTCTATTGCGAACTTCAGTCCCCAACTATCCTCCAAAATCCATTCCCCAGCCTCTCCAACACCTGTCTCTCGCTCTTTCTTCAACCTCCAGTCCCCAACTCTCCATTCACCTATGTCCGTGATTCCCCAATTTGTAGGAAATAGGAGCAGGAGTAGGCCATTCGGCTTGTCAAGCCTGCTCCACCATTCAAACACCTACCTCTTACGCCATTTCCCCCCACTATAGCCATATCCCTTGATGTCATTAGTATCCAGAAATCCACCACCTCTCCTCTGATCCCCATCACCAAAATTCGTTATAGAAACAAAAAGAAATGACTAAATAATCTCCCCCACCTCTGAATATTTTGAGTGGAATTATCTCGTTCCTCGCAAGTTGATGTTGTGACCATTAGGTTATCAGAACTGTATAAAGCTGTATGGGTATCTCAGAAAAAACCTTAATCTAGAGGACTGAAATAACATGTACTTAAATGGTACAAGACCCCATGAATCAACATGTACCCCACACCCTGTCCCTATTCACAGAGATGAGGGAATGAGGACCAAGGTTGTATGAAGATAGCTCCTAAGACATGGCAAAGACACATCAATTGATAGACTGTTGGAGATTTGAGAATGGAGATGCTGCAGAACTCTACTTAGCCCATGGGCAAGAGACTTATTTTAGTAAAGAACAGAGTTTGATGGCTGTCTGGCAACCAGATTGGACATTATAAGAAGGAATTTAAACGGAGCTGGTTCAAGGGCACAAGGATTCTCTATGGGTGGGTTTGGGGCAAATCCTTTAAGGTGCAGATCAGGACTGAAGAGTTGAGATATGAGAATGAAAAGAATATTGTAGAATTTTGTTCCATTACCTTTAAGAGTATACAGAGCTCTCCACAGGATATTTACAGGTGAACGAGTCCATGATAGAGAAGTGTGAATGGGTAAGTAGAATTAGTAATAGGGGGAGTGCACATGGGCTGCGTGAGGAGTGGGAAGGATGGGCTGAATGGTCTTTCCTTGTGTAATATCTGCTTCGATATTATGTGTGAATGTAAGTGGAACAAGACTGGAAAGAGACATTTCTGACCTTGAGTCATTACTCTTTTACAAGTGGGGGAAAAAAACAGGTCTCACCAAGAAAACCCCCCAAAAAAAAAATAATTTCCTGAAAACCTCCCAATAAACCAGAAATAAGTTTAACTCTTTCCTAAAAAAAATGACTTCTCAAATAAAAACGAGAGGGAGTTGTTCCATTGTCTCTTAGACTTTCGCAATACAGAAGAAACAAGGGAGCCCAGATGAAAGGCACAGCCTCTATAAATGGAGTGCAAATGAATTCTCTATGTAAACATGTCATCTTACAGCTACAATACTGGTTAGAGTTGTGCTTATAAATTAACAAACTATAAATCTATATAAAACACTGATATAATCTACAAAACAAATAAATTATAAATTAAGCTTTATGAGACTGGATTCTGAACTTCAGTTAAGTTTCCTATAGCCTAACTGTTGATGCTCACTAACTAATGCAAAAAGTGCTGGTCCAGTCCTTTTGAGGAGTGGGTCTTAAAACCACAAAGTAAACTTATATTGAAAGAAAAACAACTTTTTTTTTGTTTCTAGTAGTTTACAAACATGCCTACACTAACGATATTCCCTTTATGTATCTTTTTTCTAATCTGCCCTTTCCCACGCTCACATGAAGTCTAAATATATGGGGCGATGGGAAGGGAGACAGCAGATTAAAGTATCCCAGAACTGGGCAATTGGCAATCAGGAGGGAGCAGTGCAAGAGGTAATTGATTCCCTCCTTTGAGTCAGCGAACACTACAATTGAGATGTTGGGGAGTGTCCTTTACAGGATAGGTCCTCTATATTCCTGGTGATATGGTGCAACCCACTATGGAAAGTCACCTTGTGTCTATTCCAGAATCTGTCGTTTATTTCAATGTCAATGCTGCTGTTTTAAGTGGAGAATCTGTTAACTGGAGAAGTGCCAACTCACTGGCATCAAATGCACATCTTGGTTGCTTTTCTTTCCACTCTATCACACGCCTCTTAAAACTGTGCAACTTGCTTAATGCTCTAACGAGATTAACAAGTATCTGATCAAAACAGACTTTACATACTTCTTGTGCTACTCTAAATATCTCACTCAATTTGCATGGCAACAATGATTTTAAAAGAATGACTGGAGTACACTCCACAGCAAAAATTAAACTGTTCAATCTGTGGGTTTCACGTCTCAAACACTGATCTGGTGTTGGAAAGATCCAATACCAAGTACCATGAACCCAATATGCACATCTCACCTATATGCATACATCATACACTGACCCAACACAGGAGAAACTACAGATGTCATATACTGTGTTAAAGACCCTCACCTGTGCAAATCTACATGCCTTGAGATAGGATGCTTAGGATATTCTATTATCATCCTATTAAACTGCCTAGATGCAAGTACATTTATTATATACAGATACACACACACGCTATACATACAAGTCAACCAACTTCCAACATATACACACACACACACACACACACACACACACATAGGGAATGACTCAGGTACGCTACATCTCCCTCTGCTATACACAGATCATGAGCACAGATATTGTGCCACGACTAACAAATTGCCACATTGCTGTGATTCCCCCTCTCCGTCAATGAACAGGCGGTGCAGTTTATCACAACCCTTAAAAAAAAAAGCAAAATACTGTGGATGCTGGAAATCTGAACTATAAACCGAAAATGCGGGAAATACTCAGCAGGTTTCACAGCATCTGTGGGGAGAGAAACAGAGTTAATGTTTCGACTTGAATATGATTCTTCGTCAGATGTATCCAGCGGTGAATCAGTCTGAAATGTCACTAACGTACTGTGTAACTGACCAATAAATATACAGTGCAAGAAACTCGGTTTTGAAAAGGAGTCACAATTGACTCAAAACACTGTGTCTCTCTATCCACAGATGCTGCCAGACCTGCTGTGCATTTCCAGCATTTTGTTTCTATTTTTAATCACAACCCTTGCTTGTCTCTTCCTCTTTGAATTTGGCTTTTCTGCAGTTTTCTCTTTCTGTGAGGTCTACCTTTGAATTTATTAGCCTATATGTTGTCAGGGAAACTCTCACAAACACACCCCAGTGTGTTCACAGTCCTCCTCCACCCCCCACCAAATGCTGTTAAATTAGGTTGGAATAATTGGAAGGTCCCCACCATACGATTGAACAATCTGGCGTGTCTGTTTGCTTTTTTCCTTCAATTGATGGGAATTGTGCATAATTATTAGCTTAAAGTGATACTGCTGCATCAAACGGCTTCTATTGCCTGTATCATGTCGTACATCAGTCGTTATGACAACAGACATATCCAGCGGTGAATCAGCCCTGTGTAACTGACTAATGTGCTGTGCAAGAAACACAGTACTAGGTAGAATTAACCACTACATGTTAGCAGTTATAGAACTGATTATAGCTGGAAGGCAACAGGAAAAGTCCCACAGCAAAGTGCCGATGATTATGGAGGAAAACAAGTTTGACCAAAAACAGTTGCAAGGACATGCTCGGGAAAATGAACACCTACACAGAGAGTATATATAGCTGTGAATCTACCAATGACCTGTCCAACTTTCCCCAGGGAGTCTTTCCCCTTCATTGCTCAGTCTTATCGCAAAATTATTTCCCCTTAAATCCAAGTTTGCTTTCACTTTGGTCCCCACACCATCAGATTGAACCTCTTGTGGGAATTCAAAGAAAGGACAAAAATAAAATAAACGACCTTGAAATCGACAGTGAATCTCAATGAGAGCACATTACGCAAAACATGCCCATGAACAGAGCGCAGTAAATTGGCAACACAAAACAACACAGCCAGTCCCAGCTCTGCATTGCTGCAGCAGTAGTGCATTAATTAGCTACATTCATCCTAATGTCTAAGGCAATCACACCTGATATTTAAGCTTAATAGAGGCTACTCACACTTCCTTTGGTTTGTTAAAAAGGCAATATCCAACTTTACCCCCTTCTCATTATATCCTGATACTTGAAAGGGGGAGTTGTAATGTCACAATATCCTGATATCACACAACATGCAGTGGTCTAATCATCTGTCTATGTCACTTAGTTCATGACCATTGCCAGGAAGGGGAAGATCCAGTAAGACCTTAACACTGTGCTCAAAGCAACATTGTGAATATCAATACATCATGATTCTCCATTTGTAAAAGAAACACAATTGTCCCATGAAAAACCATGGTAAAACTTTAATTGATGGTTAAACAGGGAGGTCGCTGGAATGTAGTACATGATGTGTGTTACATCATTATGTTACTATTACAGTGATCCCTCTGCACCATAGAACACGATGATGTAGGTCACCGTTTTATACACTTCTATTTCCTGATTAGGTAAAGCACACACTATGTTCCATCAGTGGCATGTTCTGCTTTACTACAGCAAGCTTCAAATGCATTTGACAGATCTCTTACAGTGAAGATTCCCGATTGTAAACACACACCCTCAGGAATCATCACGAGCATGTCCAAGACACACCGGTACAGTGCAATCAGAATATACCCACTGAAGTGTGCGCTCAAAGATGGATAACTTTAAGAAATGCTATTTAAACCAGATATTGCCTTCTTAAAGAGACAGTTCCCCTTTTGTTAGCTTTGATAGGCTATGTTTAACACTTAAACCAAAATTCCTTTAAGTTAACTTCTCAGTTTCAACATCACAACTTCTTTACACAACTCAAACCATTTAAATATGTTACAGCTGTAAATAAAGTGAATTGGTCTTAATTCCAAGGTTTGTATTTTGTGCAGGGATAGTTTTGATGTCCAGTTTACATTGACTGGTACAAAAAGGATGCTGTCTCTTTAAATATAATGGATATCTATTGCTCATATGTCTTGTTCACAGTTTACGTTGTAATCCACAGCAAACGCTCAAGGCGTCTGATCGTTCGACACACGCCTCTCGCCTGACAGGGTTCCGCACTCACAAGGAAGCATCCCTGCATGGATCATCTCAAACATGTTCATCAATCCCTGCTTTAAGAGAATTTTGGACAACGGACAGAAAAATAATTTAACTGAAGTTTGTTACCAGACGACTGACAATACCAGGAAATGGCACATTCAATATCCACCTCTTAACTGGATCGCAGCGTCCAGTAACATATGATCTTTGTCTCACAGCTTAAGCTTCAATCCAACTCCTTGCATCAGATGGTGCCACTCTCTCGTATGACCTTTTGCATCTACTACCCAGTTCAGACCTGTCGCAGCTTGTCCTGCCAATACTGGGGTAGCTTCCTGCTGCGACTACTGATTCACAGAGCAGAGAGTCAGACAAAGCACATCTAACTTGCCCCCTCTTCCAACTCTACCCTGCCTTGAGCAGTTTCATTACCTAACTTTGGACTGACTGAAGTTGAGGTCAGAGTACAGTGTGGATACTGCTGGAAATGAAAGGTATATTTTCGTTTGAGCTTAGAATGTGAAGCTTTAGTTTTTAAACAAAACGTACTCTAACATTAAGTTCCCCAAATACGAAGCCTCAAAACCATCTTAGTCCCTGAACCAACTAACTGAATCATCAATCTAGACATTGTTCACGAGGCAAAACCCTGTAATGATTTCAAGTTAACCAGACACCTCCCAATTCTATAAAACTATGCAATAAGCATGGAATAAACCAAGTATTCCAATAGTGTCCCAACTCCAATCTTCAATATGCAGAAGCAGCAACATATATGGGATGATCCATAAGTAAAAGGCTTCCCCTAATAGAAAATCAGTCTCCAGATTAGTCCCCTTCTCATGGAGGTCAATGCACTCATTTTGTTTCCTTTTCTTAACAGTAAAGCTGTAAATCTAGCCTTAAATGCGCTTTTTAACGAAACTGAAAAATAATTAGTTTAGGAAGATAGAATGGAATGACAAAGCAGGGTTTCTCCATCAGGCTGGTAAGCAGGATGACTGGAGGTGGTTCAGCTCAGAACTCAATCTTGCACGCTGGGAATGACTCATCCTGCATCACGACTGTACTGCTGCTGGCCAACACCATGATGTTCAGCTCTTGCTGCCGCTCGTGGGTCTGTTGGTACCACTCTCGCGTGACTTCTGTATCATGGGTTGGTATTAGCGTTACCTATTAGAATGAGCAAACAAAAGTCTCCCTGTTACAGAGAACTGCAACAAAAAAAGCCTTTGTAGTGCAGAACTTGAATATTGTTGAAAAGAGAGGCATGTTGCTGAATCTTTTCATCTTACACTCAGGACAAATGCAAGAATGCCAAATTTCAAACAATCTCAACAATTTGTACTACAGGAGAAAAGGGTGCTGATTGGTTGGCCAGTTGACTCCGATTGGCTGAGCTGCTGCCTTTTCACAAAAACTTTATTTATATAGCACCTTTAATGTAGTAAAGCCTCCCACGGCACTTTTCTGGAGCTTTATAAAACAAGATTTGACAGGAGACACCGGGACAGGTGATTGAAAACAAAAGGTAGGATTTTTTTAAGGAGTGCCTTAAAGGAGGAGAGAAAGATAGAGAAGTAGAGAGGCTCAAGGAGGGAATTCCAGAGCTTAGGGCCTAGGCAGCTGAAGGCATGACCACCAATGGCAGAGTGATTAAGATGATGATGCTCAAGGGACCAGGATTGGAGGAGCTCAGTGATCTCAGGGGGTTGTAGGACTGGAGCAAGTTACAGGGATAGGGAGTGGTTGAGACCATGAAGGGCTTTCACGAGCACTTTAGGTTAGTGTATATTATAATAGGAAAAATAGCTTCACAGTATGCATGGCTTTGTATTATAGGTTAAATGTAGAGAAGATGTTTCCATTTCAGGGGGCAGCCATTATTAGGGGCCATCAGTTTAAGATAGTCACTAATATATCCAATCGGGAATTCAGGAGAAATATCTTTACCCTGAGAGCGGTGAGAATGTGGAGCTCACTACCACAGGGAGTGGTGGGGGTGAATAGTATAGATACATTTAAGGGAAGCTGGATAAACACATGAGGGAGAAAAGGAGGATATGGTGATAGATGGAGGGAGGGAAGGAAGAGGCTGGTAAGGAGCATAAACACCAGCATGGATTAGCTGTGCCGAATGGCCTGTTTCTGTGCTGTAAATTCTATGTACTTCCAGGTATTATGAAAATGCATTCTGTGTGATAGAGGCTAACACATGGTATAGACTGGCTCACCAAATTAATGCAACTTAAGGAGCAAAGGCTTTATTTAAGAACGATAACGAATTTGGAGCCAACATTTCAGCTTTTCCTCATTCTTCTAAGGGCCAATGTTTTGGAGATCCAAAATGTCTCAAACTGGTGCCAACAATGCTCTGACATCCTTATTGACCCCCTTCCGCTAGAGCATTCACCATGCATGAGGCTTAGTGGGGCAGGCAGACAGATACTATCAGCCCCATTGAGTTTGCTTTGCACTGATTTCCTCATTCCTTTAACACTAACACTGCCATCAAGCAAGGCAACTGAATATCTTAAAAGGCAGACAAAGGCAATTTATATTTCAAGACCCTCAGGCAACCATGCCCCTGACAGCAGCCTGAGGCCTGTTACAAGATCTGAAAGCACCCCCCCCACCCCAACCAAACCGGATCTTGCCTCGTAAACCCGAGCTGCAGATCTGATTCCCAAGGACACACATCATACAAATGTTTTCCGTGAACTGTCGGGTGAAGCTCTTTTAACTTCCTAACAGCGCTGTGGGTGTACCTGCACCACAGGGACTGCAGCGGGCCAAGATAGCGGCTCACCACCACCTTCTCAAGGACAATAAATGCTGGAAAGCCCACACCCTGTGAAAGGATTTATTTTAAAATGAAGCACCACCACACCAATTGCCTCATCCCAACCCAAGCCTGTTTCACAAGGCCATGACTCGCTTGGGTGAAAATTCTTCGATGTCCACCTTTGTTTCTCATTTATTTCTTCTTTCATTTGGATTTGCTAACTTTTGTATCTTAGGAATCCCAATTAAACTATTTGCATGAGGTTACTTGGAGACAGGGGATTTTTTTTTAAAGGAAAGTTCAGCAGGGGAAGAGGAAAGATGATGCCAAGAATGGATACCCACCTGAAGGTTATTGCCCCATTGTGCCTTTCCTTCCAAAAGAGCATCCAACACGGCCCGGCTTGGCTCCCCGCTTCCAGGGTCGTTCCCACTCACCACGTAATAGGAGGATCGGACACGCTTGAAGAATTCCAGATCGACGTTCTTCCCGCTGCAGTGGTTGGGAATATATGCCAGGTCCACGTACACTGGGGGACCTGGTGGTACTCCAGAACTGGTCTTTGTATTGACGGAAGCTGTCAATCAAGGCAAAGCAAGAACCAAACCAGTGGTTAGAGGTTTAATGTGACTATCGCATAGTCTAAGATTACAGTCAACGTGAAACAACACAATGGCTACACACTCCTGTTTATTAGCAGTGAGCATGTGGATGACAATTTGCTGACTATGTCACTAAATAAGGAGAAACTGTTCCCACTGGCAGGAAGGTCAGTAAGCAGAGGGCACAGATTTAAGATAATTGGCAAAAAAAACACAGAGGAGATGAGGATGTTCCTTATGCAGCGAGTTGCTGCGGGGGGGCGGGGGGGGAGTGGCGCGGGGGAGAGGAGAGATCTGGAATGCACTGCCTGAAAGTGGCAGTTTTTGGTGGTGCCAGATTCAACAGTAACTTTCCAAAGGGAATGAGATAAATATGGGAATGAGAGAGATTCACAGTGCTATGGGAAAGAGCAGAGGAGAGTGAGACTAATGAGATGGATCTTTCAAAGAGCCAGCACAAACACAATGGGCCAAAGGGTCTCCTGTGCTGTAACATTGCCTGACTCTATAATGGAGGTGTTACCTGGTTCATTTTAGAAACAGGCTTACACCACCATTAGTAATGCAAGCATTTCTCCTCCAACATGTGGTCTAATACAGCTGTCGTTGGTTACTCATCAGTGTCACTCTGCTCTGAATTAATTTTAATTGTTGTTTTGGACTGAGTACTTTTCACTTTAGAAGCAAAGAAACTCTTGCATTTCACATCCATGTTGTGTTTCAAAGCATCACCTGGCTAGTCACTGCTGCCATGAAGCTAACACTTGGACCAGAATTTTCCAAACTTTCATGCTGGAGGGATCTTCTGGTCCCGCCGATGTGAATGGAGATACGTCTTACCTGAAAGACAGTATCCCTGACAGTGCAGCACTCCCTCAGTACAGTACTGCATCAAGCAGACTGCAATTGTGGAGGAACCCTGGGAGCTTCAGCCAGTACTGACAGCAGAATTTTGCTCCTTCTGAAAGAGTTACACTGTTTGTAAAACAGTGTAAACAATGGCAATATTTTAGGAAGGCTATTCAATTGGGTAAGGCTGTGGTACAGTTGCTCAAAATTATTTCCGGCGATTTCCTCCGGGCCCTGTCCCTTTGCAAGTGTTAGGAATGGCGTCCGCTGAAAATCTCATGGAAAGGTGCAGAAGGCAGCCAGGCAACATTTGACTCCAATGCCTGGCATTTGTAACAAACAACATTAGGAACAGGAGGAGGCCATTCAGCCCCTTGGGTCTGTTCCACCATTCAATTAAATCATAGCTGAGCTGTATCTCAGCTCCATATCACTTGACGCAGCAACTTAACAACTGACTAACCTCACTCTTGAAAGCTTCAATTGTCCCTGTCGGAGAGAGTTTACATATTTCTACTATCCCTTGTGTGATAAAGTGCTTTCTGATTTCACTCCTGGATAGCCTAGCTCCATTGTGCCTCCTAGTACTCGATTCTCCCATTTGGAAGAAAAGCAATGTTTTATTAAATGAAAGAATTTAGTTTTATAAAAAGGTAAATAAGCTTCAGTAAGATGTGGTGCCCATATCAGAGGCTGTGTTTCAGGGCTCCTGAATCAACACAGGGAGTTATGGCTACATTGCCTGCTGCTTCAACAGATTTTGAAGATAAAGTAGTCTCATCACACTCTCTAAACCAAAAACCAACTCTGTCAGATCCTGAAATGGATGGAATGATGCAAAGGGTGTTTGGTCAAAGCGACACTTTAATAGTGTTGACTTTCATTAGACATGTTCAATATACTGTTTGGTAGCAAAGAAGAAAGATTTGCATATATAGTGCTTTTCATGACCACTGGACATCTCAAAGTGCTTGAGCCAATGAGGTACTTTTTGACATATAGTCACTGTTGCAGTGTAGCAAACCAGCAGCCAATTTGCACACAGCAAGATCCCACTAAAAGCAATGTCACACAAACCAGATCATATGTTTTATGTGATGCCGACTGAGGGATAATTATTAGCCAGGATACCAGGGATAACTCCCCTGCTCTTCTTTAAAATAGTGCTTCAGGATCCATTGCATCCACCCGATCAGGCAGATGGGGCCTCGGTTTAATTCTCACCTGAGAGATAGCTCCTCCGACAGTGCCAGTTCCTTCAGTACTGCACTGGACTGTCGGCCTAGATTTTGCTGCTCAAGCCCTGGAATGGGACTCAAACCTCAGAATCTTGCGATTCACAGCTGACAGGTGCAGGCTGTCCTCGAATTCCAGAACAGAAAGCTAGCCTTGTCGTTACTGTTTATACCACACGGTCCTTACCTGAATTAGACTTGACTCCATTAACCATGCCTTTCCCCATGCTAGGTTGACTCGACCTGGAGATGTCGTCCCGGTCATCCAGTCGGGATGAATGAACGTCGCTGGCTCTGGAGGCTCTCTGTTTATCTGCTGCATCTTTCTCCTTCTTCTTCATAGAAGCTGCTTTTGGAGATTTTTCCGTTGATTCTTTAGGTGATGATGGTTTCGCGGGCATCGCTGGGTGTTTCCCCTTGGAATCAGCCTTTCGCCCGGGAGATGCCGACTTGGATTTATTTAGCATTTTCTTCGTGCTTTTAACTTTGTCCTTCAAGTCCTTCTTCATCAGCTTCTCCGCTTTGCTGATGTTCTGCTCATTGGCAAGGACCTCGGGATCGACCATGCAGACATCGGGCTGCGGAGGGTGTGGGTGTGGGTCCACCATGGGAGCAGGGGGTGGGTCGTGGCCTGGGCGTGAAGACGCATGATGGGCGATCCCGGTGGTTTTGTCAACAGGGAGGTAATCCGCGTCCTCATCTGAGTCTATGGCTGCATCGGCAGTAATTGATGGGCATTCCTCTGTTTCTGGAGGTACATCCGAGTCTGAGTTCAAGGGGAACGATTCACTGCCGGACGTAGGGGGGGTTTCCTCGCCCACGTTTTGGTGGGGGTGACTGCCGCTGGGCTGCGGGGCACAGTGCTTCTGGACAGAGGTGCGAACATCGTCTTGGGAATGGCCATCGTCATCGTCTTCGTCCGACAGCTCGTGGGGACTGGGGTTGATGAAAGAGGGCGAGAGTTCGTCCTTTTGGTGTTTGTACTCGCTCGAAGTAAAGGTCAGCTTATAGTCAGACGTGGCACCTGGACACCCCTCCCAATCGTGGGTGGCATCTCCCTGGTCGCCGGCCAACCTGCCTCTCTGGGTATCCGGCAAGAATGGCCTGAGGGTCTGGTCAGCTGCTGTCAGAGAAGACGGACGGACTAAACACTCAGTGTCCTCTTCAGTGTAGGATTTGTCGTGCTCAGAGCTGGGGCTGCTTTTGTCATCGGTTAGTTCCGAAGTGCTAAAGGTGTCTCTCTCTTTCTCCGGGGTTCTTTGCGTCAGCAAGGGGCTGAAGCTCATTTCTGTAGGTCCATTGGTGGTGGCTGGTTCCTCTTGAGCAGGAAGAGGGGGAGGAAACAGACTCAGCGTTTCAGCCATTGTAGTTACTGCTGCCACCTGCAACGGTGTCCCTGCTTCTGAAGGTGCCGCTTCCTTCACCACTTTGGTTTCGGCCACGGAAGGTGAGGGGGCTGACCTTTGGCATTCCACTCTGCAGGACAAGGTGGAGTCTTCGATGTCGCACAAGTACGCAGAACTGAGCTCAACAGGGGGTACTGACAGACCCTCAGCCTCGGGAGACTGGGATACAGCCTCGTCCGCTGGAACCAGTGCAGAAACCTCGTCTAAACTTCTTCCTTTGGCTTTGTCGAGAGCTCCCGGGGACAGCGATTGTGTGCAGGAAGATGAGGACGACAGCTGGGAATATTTGTCCTCAGGTTGGGAATGGGTTGAGGTGCAGGTACCTGCTGAAACTTCCTCTGCAGGTGATGCATCCTTTAATAGGCTTTCACTTTTCGGGTCTGTTGGAATTAGCGGCAGGAATGGTTTGGTTTCCTGGAAGGGACTCAGAGGTGATGTTTGAGATCCACCTTTTGGTGACACTTCCAAATATTCGTCCTTAACACTGCCATATTGAAATGCCGCAGCTGGAACACTGGTTGGAAGCACTCCCTCTTCCGTAAAAGAGGAATATTCAAACTGAGCACTTGATGGTTTTTCTTCCTTTGTCATGTATGAATGTTCGAATTTGGTTGCCCGTTGCTCTGGCTCAGATACTGGTGGACACTCATGGGCAGATGCAGATAGTTCCTGATATTCGCTATGGGAGATGACACCTGGACTCTGCTGCTTGTCCTCAGCCTGTCCCTCCTGGAGTTTGATCTTGTCCTGATCTTTCCCCACATCAGACGATGGCTTTGCCATTTTACTGATGCACTCAAACTCCGCAAATGTGGACTTTTCCACTTGTGGTTCACCTTGTTCTTTGTGTTTTGTGTGGAATGTGTCCCTGTCTTCCGTGTAAGGATATTTAAGCCCGTAGGAAAAGCTCGCCAGGTCACTCTTACATGAAACGTCCTTTTCTTCATGGCAAGAGGTGAGCTGCTCTTTTTGGGATTTCGGCAGACTGTGCTCTTTCTCAGTCTCCTTGCTATCCTCTTGCTTTCGTGCGTTGTCTCCTGCACTCACCGACTCTGTTTGCTGTTCTTCCCAAAGTTGCTGGCCAGCATTGGGAGAGACAGCTTTTCTATCTATTTCCTGCATTTCCGAGTACGAGTGGCTCAGTCCTTTTTCTTGGTCAGGTTTGCCTGGTGGAGATTCTTTCTCAGATTTTTCCTTGGCACCCTTCTCTAACTCCGAGTCACTGCTGCTCTCATCAACTTCCTTCTCATAATACCCAAGGACGTTTGAATCTGGTTCCTTCCTCCTCACTGGTGTGTACTCCAGGCTGCTTCCAGACACACTGGTGTCTAAATGTGGTATTTCTGTGTACAGTAGTGAAGGTGAAGAACTTTCTTTTAATGCGGTGATGCCTGGAGCTGATGTCTCCCTTTCTTCAGGTGAGGCAGCAAGGGGAGAGTCTGCTTTCTTTTCTCTGTCCTTACCAGCCTCGACTGTCATTTCACAGAGTTCTGCGTCCTTTTGCTTCACCTCAGACCCGGAAGCGATCAATGGGGCTTCTTTCAGCATTGGAGGGGGAGGTCCATGTGCTTCTGGAACTTCCGCATATTGAACTGTCCCTCCTGCTTTCATTTCACCTCCTGCAGGCGGGATGTACGGTGTAGGTGATGGTTCTTTTGGCGGTAAGCTACAAAATGATGGTTCTTTTTCTACCGGGGACTTGTGCAGCGTGGACTCTTTTCCTGTCTGCCCGGCCTCCCTGACCATTTCAAATGGCACCTCTTGCTCTTGCGACAGGTAATCAAAGCCTTTTGGCTCGGTTTCCTTGTGTGACTTTGCCAGGTTCTCAAGCCCAAGGGCAGTTACCTTCTCATCTATTTCTGCATAGCTGAAGGCTTTCTTCCCAACATCTGGGCCCTCTGCTGAAGAGGTTTCTTTCGCTGCAGGTGGGAAGTCCTCTTCTGTGGAAGGTCTGGGACTGGTCACTTTTGATTCTTTTTGGCTGGCAGAATGGTAATCTAACAGAGTCACGGTACCGTCTAATTCTTCAGCAGGGGAATGCGTTGATTGGCTGAAAGCACATACTTGTTCATCAGGAGCAGAGCCTTTACTATAAGTTAGGGTGTCACTGGCTCTCAATATATCAGCGTACTCATAGCCACCTGGTGGAGGATACACATCCTCTTGCTGCAAAGGTTTGCCCTCTTCTTTAAACACAGCTTCACCAGTCAGACTGTCCAGCTGCTTTGCTTCTTTTGCTAAGCTTTCCCCAGTTGAATCTTTGAAAGTTTCTTGCGCAGCTCCTACTGTGGAGGAAGCAGCAGAGACTTGGTCCCCTGTGGCTGCCCGTGAGTATTCAGGCTCTTGAGGGAATGTGGCTAAAGGCTTCAGCTCCGGAGATATATCCTCCTTTTCAAGCACACTGGCATAGTCAAATGGAGTTTGTCTGCTTTCTTTTCCAATAGTCCAAGAGTAATCAAACCCACTGGAAGATTCCTTCTTGTCATCTTGATAGGAAGAGTACTTGTGTTCACTTACAGTCTCTTTCTCCTCCTTCTTTCCAGTAGGTGAATCCTTCAGCTGAAATGCCTCTGTTGAAGGATCCTCTGGAGAGGATTTCTGAGATGTAATGTCGGCATCTTTTTCCAAGTAATATTGAGATTCATAGGAAGGCGGATCCCATTTGCTGGATTCGGTTGCAGGCTGTGTGTACACGCTGATTTGTTCGGTTTTGCTCAGAGAATGGCTACCAAGGTCAGGGGACACTTCCTCCGCTTTCAGGCTTGTGAGTCCAGCATGTGTTTCCCATATATCTGGTTTTGCAGGAGCCTCTGTTACCTGCTCTTCTGCAGTATGGATACATTCAACTTTGTGCTTTACCTGACTGTCAAACATCATTGCACTTTTGGGTAAACCATGCTCTGTTGCAGGTTCATCTTGAGGCTTGGACTGCATTAAAAAATTTTCTTTTACTTCGACTGGTTTGATTTTGTCTGCAAGAATACTTTGATGATCTGTAGGTGAAATATCCATAGGGATAGGTGGCTTTACAGAAAGCTCTCCCTCAGTTTTTGGTGTTAGTAACTTTTCTGTGGTTGGTGGTAGTTCACTCTCCAGCATTGCCTTGCCATCCACAAACACAGGGAGATCTTTCTCTTCTGATGAATAGGCAGCCTCGCCTACCCTTTCTCCTTTATCTTTTAGTACACCTTGCGTCTCAGTAATGTACTTTGTGGCTGCGTCAATTGGGGAATATTCAAATTTGAAACTCTCTCCTTGCAGATCTTCCGTTGTTGTGCAGCCCTTCCCTGGGATATCTTTGGGAAGTTCTTCTGTTGTTGGTTTCTCTTTTTCAAGTCCTTCTTTCTTTTGTTGGGTGTCTTGATCTACTTTTTCTGTTGTGTCTTCCTTTTCTAACATCCACTTTTCCATCTTTTCAATATCTGCCTGTTTCTTCTCTTGCTCTGCCTTCCTGGGTGTTATAAGTTCACTATCTAAAACATCTTTTCCCAATTTTTCTTTATCTGTAAGTTTTGTTCCCGTGATCTCTTTTTCCATCTTAATGGCATCTGGAGTTTTCTTCTCTGGCACCTCCTTGTCCATCTTTTCAACATCCTCTGCCTTCTTCTCCAAGTCCAACTTTTCTAATTTATTCTTTAGATCCTCGTTCCACACCTTTTCAATGTATGTTGAGTCCTGTTTGATTTCCTCTTTTGTCATCTGTTCAGCATTGATAGTGCCCTTTTCCAAATCCTTTTTTTCTGTTTTTCCGACATCTCCGGGTTTCTTTTCCAAATCCTCTTTCTCCATTTTTCCGACATCTCCAACTTTCTTTTCCAAATCCTCTTTCTCCATTTTTCCAACATCTCCAGGTTTCTTTTCCAAATCCTCTTTTTCCATTTTTCCGACATCGCTAGGTTTCTTTTCCAAATCCTCTTTTTCCATTTTTCCGACATCTCCAGGTTTCTTTTCCAAATCCTCTTTTTCCATTTTTCCGACATCGCTAGGTTTCTTTTCCAAATCCTCTTTTTCCATTTTTCCGACATCTCCAGGTTTCTTTTCTAAATCCTCTTTTTCCATTTTTCCAACATCTCCAGGTTTCTTTTCCAAATCCTCTTTTTCCATTTTTCCAACATCTCCGGGTTTCTTTTCCAAATCCTCTTTTTCCATTTTTCCAACATCTCCGGGTTTCTTTTCCAAATCCTCTTTCTCCATTTTTCCAACATCTCCGGGTTTCTTTTCCAAATCCTCTTTTTCCATTTTTCCGACATCTCCAGGTTTCTTTTCCAAATCCTCTTTTTCCATTTTTCCAACATCTCTAACTTTCTTTTCCAAATCCTCTTTCTCCATTTTTCCGACATCTCCAGGTTTCTTTTCCAAATCCTCTTTCTCCATTTTTCCGACATCTGCAGGTTTCTTTTCCAAATCCTCTTTTTCCGTTTTTCCGACATCTGCAGGTTTCTTTTCCAAATCCTCTTTCTCCATTTTTCCGACATCTCCAGGTTTCTTTTCCAAATCCTCTTTTTCCATTTTTCCAACATCTCCGGGTTTCTTTTCCAAATCCTCTTTTTCCGTTTTTCCGACATCTGCAGGTTTCTTTTCCAAATCCTCTTTCTCCATTTTTCCGACATCTGCAGGTTTCTTTTCCAAATCCTCTTTTTCCGTTTTTCCGACATCTGCAGGTTTCTTTTCCAAATCCTCTTTCTCCATTTTTCCGACATCTGCAGGTTTCTTTTCCAAATCCTCTTTCTCCATTTTTCCGACATCTCCTGGTTTCTTTTCCAAATCCTCTTTTTCTGTTTTTCCGACATCTCCAAGTTTCTTTTCCAAATCCTCTTTTTCCATTTTTCCGACATCTCCTGGTTTCTTTTCCAAATCCTCTTTTTCCATTTTTCCGACATCTCCGGGTTTCTTTTCCAAATCCTCTTTTTCTGTTTTTCCGACATCTCCAGGTTTCTTTTCCAAATCCTCTTTTTCCGTTTTTCCGACATCTCCAGGTTTCTTTTCCAAATCCTCTTTTTCTGTTTTTCTGACATCTCCAGGTTTCTTTTCCAAATCCTCTTTTTCCGTTTTTCCGACATCTCCTGGTTTCTTTTCCAAATCCTCTTTTTCAGTTTTTCCAACATCTCCGGGTTTCTTTTCTAAATCCTCTTTTTCCGTTTTTCCGACATCTCCGGGTTTCTTTTCCAAATCCTCTTTTTCCGTTTTTCCGACATCTCCGGGTTTCTTTTCCAAATCCTCTTTTTCCGTTTTTCCGACATCAGTAGATTTTTTGTCCGGTACCTCATGTTCAATTTTTCCAACTTCTCTGGGTTCCTTTTCCAAGCCTTCTTTTACCAGCCTTCCAACATCGACAGACACTTCTTCTTGCTCCAGGCTTTCCGAAATATCCGAATCTGAAAGTTGCTTTTCTGAAGCCTCTGTTGTCACCTTTTTAGTCTCAGTAGATTTCTTCTTGACATCCTCTTTTTCCAACTTTTCAATGGTTACAGGTTTCTGCTCAATAATTTCTGATACCATTGTTGTAGTATCTGCAGGTTTAGACTCTGGGATCCCAGTTTTCCCCTGTTGCTCAATGGCAGGT
This sequence comes from Carcharodon carcharias, assembly GCF_017639515.1. NCBI lineage: Eukaryota > Metazoa > Chordata > Chondrichthyes > Lamniformes > Lamnidae > Carcharodon > Carcharodon carcharias. The sequence goes on from NC_054498.1 coordinate 6,125,061, forward strand.
TTTGTCACTTGATCTTTTTCAACATCCATCTTTTTCTCGGGGAATTCCAGTTCAAACGTTCCAGTATCTGCAGGCTTCATTTCTGCTTCCATCAGTTTGTTGCTGGTAGGTTTCCTCTCCTGAACATCTCTCTCCAGTTTCTCAGTCGGTGCATATTCAGTCTCGTGTGCATCTTTTTCCATTTTCTCTGTTGCTCGCAGTTCCTGCTCGTGAACCATTTTCTCTTTTGATGTCAGTTCAGGTTCATAGGCTTCTGAGTCCAGAACAATGGGTGAGTAAGGCAGGAAAGATTCTTTGAATAACTCAGGTTTCAACGGCAGGTCACGGAGAGGACTCTGCTGTGAACTAGGTAGCATTGTGTCTTCGCTTTCAGCTGGTTCCTCAGTGTACAAGGATGTGTCTGCAACCTGTTCTGTTAGTTCCGCCTCAACAGAATCAGTTCTTTCCTCAACAGGTGACTGATGGAACGGTGTATGTCCAGCGCTGGTGGGTCCTGACTGAGTTGGTGAGGCCATTTTTACTGTACTATCATCTGGACTGATGCATTTGTCATCGCTTTCCGGCAAATCGGCATCAAAATGTAAGGAAGGCTTAGGTTTATGATCAGTGCTCAGGAAGTCAGCACTTTGGCTATCAGTAATATATTCGCTCGCTAAGTAGGGAGCTGGCACGATCTTTTCTGGAAACATTGCAGAATATTGGGCTTTTAGTTTCATTGCCACCTCTACATTTGGTGTCTGGTCTTCTTCCTCTTCCTCCTCCTCCTCTTCCTCCATTTTGGCAGTAACCTCAGCAACAGGGTGGAAGTCTTCAGAAGGTGGAGATTTAAAGCACTTGTCCTCCTCCAGTGAGGAAGTCGGCGATATCGTGCCAGCAGATGGAACATAATCCCTGCCTTGAGTGGCTTCAGTTCTGGAGGAAGCCATGCTATTGACTGTGTCCAATAACAGTGAACTCTTCCCAGTATCTTCAGTCTGAGGTGCTGTTACTGATGCCACTGACTGGTCCTCTGCTACCGATGTAGCAAAGGAAGAGAGCTTGTCGCACTCGGTGATGGAAGCTGCTGATGAGATGTGCTCCTCCTCAGCAAGAGGGGCAGCAACTATCTCCGAGGGGTAAACGACAACTATAGGCTCCTCTCTCGCGAAGCCCTTGCTCCCAATCTCAGCAACTGACATAGCCTTGATCTCTTTCATTCCATGGACTGTGTCAAACGACCTCGTATCGTCTGGCACAGAGATGTCGTAAGTGTCCACTTCATATTTTAGGTGAGACATTTGATCTTCTTGCTCATCATGAATCTCCTCATCAGAAATGGTTTGTTCAGTCTCAGAATAGCCAGGAATAGTTTCATCCTGAATGTATGAAATTGCTTCACCCACAGCACCTTGTGTAGTTGGCTGGGCTGCTGTTGTTGTCTCTTCTTTAATCTTAGCCCCTTTGTCTGTTACTGTTGGGAATTCTGTTTTGTGTGCTGGAGAAGGTTCAAGTTTAATATCTTGGGCTGGTTTTTCTCTGGCTTGCTGTTTACTTTTAAGTTCGTCATGAAGTGCTTCTTTCTCCTTGATTTTTATTTTTTTATCTTCGTCTGCACCTTCTGCCGTTTCTTCCAGTTCTGCTTTCTCTACCACCTCTTCCCCATCACTTTCTTCTGCCTGGTCCCTTGTACCCATTGTTTCAATGTACCTTTCACATTTTTCCATTTCTTCCATTTCATCCTTCCTCTCAGCCTCTTTTTCTAGCTTTTTAGCAAGGAAGTCTTCCTCTTCATCAAGTTGAGCTTCTAATCCATCCTTAATTAAGCTCTCTTCATCCTTCTCTGTCCTGACTATCTTCTCTTCCAATTCACTCATTTCCAACGATTCCTCCATTCCTGCACCTTCATCTTCAAACCTCTCGATTGTTGGTTCGGGTTGACAAATAATCTGTTCCTCATGTGGTGATTCCCCCTCTACATCTGTCGTGTTTATTCCTTCATCTGGGGATTCAAGAGGGGCCTTTGTGTCGGTAACAACTGGGGTTATTATTATGTCCTGCTGAGGGCTGGGCACAAGTGTGTCAGGTATTGCCTCTCCTTCCAAAGGAGTTGTTTCTTCTACGAGGACAGGTTCTTTGGCTGGCTCCGCACAGACAGCCTCTGCCTTGATTGCCTCTTCATTTTTCAGTTGCTCGAAGTCCTTGGTCAGATCCTCTGGTGATGACATTATAGATCTCTCCTCCTGTAACTGAGCAGCAGTTTGTTCAGTGGTCAGAGTTTCAGGAGCTGTGGGCTCTCCCTTTTGTTCCACGATGGCCTCTTTTGCCACTTTAGTTTTACCAGAGTCTATTTTCTTCCCTGGTCCTTTTGCTTTGTGTAGGGTTTTCCTAACCTCTGGCGTAAATGGTTTCAAGTCGACTTTGATGGATTTCTTTGACTCTTTCTTGGCTTCTTTTTCTTTCTTTTTCTCCTCTTTCTTAACCTCCTTTTTCTCTTCCTTTTTTGTGTCTTCCTTCTTTACTTCCCTCTTCTCCTTTTTGATCTCTTTTTTCTCTTTGTCCTTCTTTTCTTCTGATTTTGCCAATTTGTCTTTGGTGTGTTTTTTGAGGGTTTTCTCCTTGACTAGCTTTTTCTTTTCTGTTTTGATTACATCTGTTGCTGCCTTCTCCACTTCGCTCTTCCCCTTTTTCTCCTCTTTCTTTTCCAACTTGTCTTCCTTCACTGCTTCAGTCTTAACATCGGTGTGTTTTGTAACTGTCTCCTCAGGCAGATCCTCCTTCTTCACTGCTTTGGCAGCTGAAGGCTTTGGTGAAGACTTGAGGCTTTCTTTGCTGTCAGTCCTTTGTCTTATTTTTGTCTGTTTCACAACCGGGGTCATCAGGCCGGCGGAAAGATCCTTCTGTGTGGCAACGGGGTATTTTAGAAAGTCCAGGTGTTTCAATTTCTCCAGTCCTTCCAGGATTTTGTTCTGTGGCGCATTGCCTGGGAACAAGACCCGGACTATTTTCTCTGTAGGGTTGGCAGGATGCCACACAACTAAAGCTGTGATGGACGTGAGATAAGGGACTGAAATTTCACCTTCTTTGCCATTTGGTAGAATGATGCCTGTCTTTGCTTTGCTGTTACCTGCCCACTTTTGCATCAGGAACTGCATTTCTTTGCTGTCTTTCACAGGGTTGAGAATGTACATGTCTAATCTCCCAACTCCCATTTTGTGGAACAATGGGATAGGGTCAATTGTAGCACCAACAACTCTGTTGAGAGGTTCTGGTTTGACTCCCAGTTTGGTTAAGTACTGTAATGTTAAGCAGGCTTCTTCAATGCTCCTCTTAACCTTCATAGAGGACTCGTGCATCTTTAGCTTATCAGGAACGTTGAAAAATACAACTCCCAACTCAGGGGAGATAAGGTTCTTGATCCAGTCACTGTACGTGGTGGATCCTTGTGATTGCTCCTCATCCTGTTCGGCAATCTTTCTCTGAAGCAGCCCGTTAATTCCAGGTAAATTATCCGCGCCTATGTGTGTCAACAATATGGAGTCAATCCTGTCCAAGTGACGGACCAGCTTCCAGAAGCAAGACTTCCTCTCGGATCCTCCATCCACGAGGATGTTGAAACCGTTCACGGCAAAAAGTGCCGAGTCCCCTCTTCCGCCAGGGAAGATGTAGCAGCATGGTTTGGACAGTTTGAGGAAGCCCCCCGAGGTCGGAGGTTCTAGCAGGTCAAAGGGCGACGGAACCTCAACGGATTCTGTGAGGTACTCTGTAAACTCAGAGACGCCATCCATCTCTGGGAGCATGGGTGCCGGGTTCAGTTTAATGCTGATGAACCCCTGCAGGTTGTGCTGTTCTAGGTTGCTCCAGTCTCCTTCTCCAGAGTGGCAGATAGTAATGCAGGACTTGGTGTTGAGGTCTGTACTGCTCAGTAGTTCTGTGACCTGAATCAACAGCAATTAAAGAATATTAGACACACTGGAAAAGCTTCACCAATCCTCTAAAGTACAAATCAGTCAGCTCCGGTCCTGATATTATAAAAAGAATATTGAGATACTTGAGGGAGGGTGCAGAAAGGATTCACGAGGTTAATAGCAGCAGAAATGTCAATAGCCAGAGGATATCGTTTTTTTTCTTTTATTCTTCTATGGAACGTGGGTGTCACTGGCAAGGCCAACATTTATTGCCCATCCCTAATTGCCCTTGAGCTGAGTGGCTCGCTGGGCCATTTCTGAGGGCAAACGAGTCAACCACGTTGCTGTGTGCCTGGAGTCACATGTAGGCCAGACCGGGTAAGGATGGCTGATTTCCCTCCCTAAAGGGCATTAGTGAACCAGATGGGTTTTTACAACAATCGACGGTAGTTTCATGGTCACCATCACTGAGACTGGCTTTCAATTCCAGATTTTATTAATTGAATTCAAAGAGATTGAAAAAAGAAATAAAGGTGACATGTGGGGGAAAAAAAAAGCCATGCAGTAATTTGTTGTGATGTGGAACATGCTGCCTGGGAGGTGGGAGCAGATTCAATAGGAACTTTCAAAAGGGAATTGGAGAAATATTTTGAGGAGAACAAGTTACAGGGCTACAGGAAAAGAGCAGGGGACGTGGGATTAATTGGACAGGTCTTTCAGAGAGGCTTCCCTCTGTATGATACAATGACGCCAGAACTGAAAGGGTATACTTATCAGGAAAGACTGGAAAAAAAAGGCAGCAGAGATGGGTAAGCTGCTAGAGTTCTAAAAAATGAAGAAGGGGTTAATAGTTTAAAGCCAGACATGTTTCCATTTGTGGGGGAGGCCAAGACCCAGGGTTATAAATATAAGGTAATCATTAATATATCTAGCAGAGAATTCAGGAGAAACTTCTTTATCCAGAGAGTGGTGAGAACGGGGAGCTCACTACCACAGAGTGGGTGAGGTGACTAGTATAGATACATTTAAGGGGGAGCCGGATAAACACATGAGAGAGAAAGGAATATAAGGATATACTGATAGGGTGAGATGAAAAGGGGTGGGAGGAGGCTCGAGTGGACCAGAAACACTGGCATGGACAATTTGGGCCAAATGGCCCATTTCTGTGCTTTCTATGTAATATTTAAAATGCTGAACATATTTGTTACAATAGTTTATACAGAATCAATACAACCATTAAGAATGATATTTCTCTGTCCACTAAACACACTGCTCACAGCTGGGGTAAGGAAGCAAGCACGGCTGAAGCCCTGTAATTCCTTGCCCAGGTAACATTCTTCGTGGATGAGTCTGAGGAGCTGGCAAATCAACCATGGAAAGCATCACAGCCAAGGCCAATCTGTCCTGGCACTGACTAGACCAGCAATCGGACCCTTGGCTAGTTCTTCATTCCCCTACTCCAGAGGTACAAGACCAATTGATCTCCAACCAAAGCTGAGGTCGGCTGAATGGTCCAGACCAGCAGTTACACCTGTGGTCTGGGTCAGGCTAATAGTTGCTTAAACCAGAGTTAGGTGTGGAGAATTGGTTCTAGGTCCTCCTGACAGATGTGAGAAGGTACAATATATACACCCGGGTATTCCTCGCCTTTTCCTGCCCTTAACTCACTGCTGATCTCACACATTCATCTGGTGCTTGGGAATCAAGAACGGGAACTTTTTAAAAAAAAAAACATTATTTTATGGGATGTGAGCATCGTTGGCTGGGCCAGTGTTTGTTGTCCATCCCTAACTGCCCTTAAGAAGGTGGTGGTGAGCTGCCTTCTTGAACCGCTGCAGTCCATGTGGTGTAGGTACACCCACTGCGCTGTTAGGGAGGGAGTTCCAGGATCTTGACCCAGCGACAGTGAAGGAACGGTGATATATTCCCAAGTCAGGGTGGTGAGTGGCTTGGAGGGGAACTTCCAGGTGGTGGCGCTCCCATCTATCTGCTGTCCTTGTCCTTCTAGACGGTAGTGGTCGTGGGTTTGGAAGGTGCTGTTGAAGGAGCCTTGGTGAATTCCTGGCAGTGCACCTTGTGGATGGTACACACTGCTGCTACTGTGCATCGGTGGTGGAGGGAGTGAATGTTTAAAGTGGTTACAAGCTTAAAAGCTCATGTAAGGAATTCTCACCTCAGGGTCTGCAAAAGTCTCAATGAATCTTTGAAAAGAATAGGTTCCGCTTTGCAGAATGAGGTCTCCTCCTTGGTCGGAAGTTTGTCCGCAGAGAATCAAGAGCTTCTGGCGGGATGAGTCTGTCACGAGTGAGTGAACCTAGAACAGGACACGAGAAATAACGCAGTTGGAATTAGCTGCCCAGCTCCATCTGACTCCTGCACAATGACTCCAGTCTCCATGCTGCCACTGCGCCACTTAAAGAGATGCTGCCAGGGCCAGCCAACAACATTGCACACACTGAGGGCATCCCAATGGCAGTCAAAGCAAGGTGTTCATTCGCTGAACATCCACCTGGCAAAGAAGCTGGATGTCAGTCTGCCTTTAACGTACGTTACGCTGG